>NC_135623.1:13610951-13914428 GCF_053574225.1 Canis aureus | reverse complement strand
ATTACCTGGGCTTTGCCCTGCCTCCCCTGGTGGTGACACTTCCAAAGCCGTAGTGCAGTGCCCCGCGCAGAGTCCCTGATGCAGTAGGATTCACCAACCTTATTCACACTTCCCTATAGTCAAACTGAGTTCACGGGCCTGTTGATACCGACTTTTATGACCGGATCACACGTGCGGGCTGGTGAGCACAACCCCCGTGTCAGGACACTGGACGATTCATTACCACGAGGACCCCTTGCTGCCCTTTTGTGACCACACCAGTCTCCCTCCCATCCTACCCCATCCCTAACCCCCAATAACCACTAAATGGCTCTCCGTGGATGACACTTCCCTTATTTCAGAAACCTCACATACGTGGCACCACAGAGTACGTGACCTATTGACTTCCTTCACTCGTGATGATTCGCGGACGATCAATGACGCTGTGTCTCAGTAGCTTCTTCCTTTCCGTTGCTGGGTGTGTTCTGCTTCCCACATACGTTTTCATTTCTCTGGGATGTGTGCCTGAGAGCGTACTTGCAGAGTCATGTGAGGGCTTGGCGTGATGAGAAACTTCTAGATGGGCTCCAATGCTTTACATCCCATCAGCAAATTCAGGAGTGAGCCAGTTTCTCTGCATCCTGGACGATTGCCACTTTTTTTTTTTTATTTTAGTGATTCAGATCAATGCAGTGATACATCATCATGATTTAAATCTGCATTTCTCAGGACACCTGGGTGGCTCAGCTGTTGAGCGTCTGCCTTTGGCTCAGGTCATGATCCCAGGGTCCTGGGATCGAGTCCCACGTCGGGGTCCCTGCAGGGAGCCTGCTTCTCCCTCTGCCTGTGTCTCTGCCTCTCTCTCTGTGTCTCTCATGAATAAATAAATTAAATATTTTTTAAAAAATAAAAATAAAAAAATAAATCTGCGTTTCTCTGATGGCTAATGGTGTTGAGCACATTTTCAACGTGCCGATGTGCCATCCGAATAGCCTCTTCGGTGAAATATCTGTTCACGTCGTTATGGGTTGTCTGGGTTTTTATCACTGTTTTGAGACATTCTGATACTAGTTCTTTGTTAGAGATTTACAGTTTGAAAGTATTTCCTCCCGCCCTGTCACTAGCTTATTCGCCTGCTTTTTTACTCAGAATTACCGTCCTCAGCTTCATCCCTGCCCATGGATCTTTCCTTTCATTGCTGTATAGTGTTTCATTGGATCAGTTGCCTCAAATGTCTTCATCTGTTCTGCCGTGGATGCACATGGTTCACTGTTTTGCTTCCACAAGCAGCGTTGCTCGAGGCCTTTCCTGAGGTGAGCCCTGGTGCGCCTAAGCGTCTCCCAGCTGTAGACCTCGATGTAGGATGTCTGCATCATTGGAGATGCGTATTATTAACTAGACTAGACAACGCTGAATGTATCCCACAGGGACCGGGTCACCTTACACTCCCACCTGCCCGTTACAACTCCCCGCTCCTCAGTGCCTTTGCCGACACTTGATGTTATCAGATTTTTCTTTTTCTTTTCTTTTTTTCATTTTTGGCAATCTGATAGGTGTATCTTGTTTTATTTGCACTTCTTTGATCACCAGTGAGACTGAGCATTGAGTCCAGACATTCAGGTTTAATTTTTGGCTAAATGCCTATTCCATTTCTTTTGCCCATTTTTCTGTTGGGTTGTTTGTCATTTTCTGATTGATTTGTTGGAGTATTTTTCGCATATTTTCAATACTAATCTTTTGCCACGTGGGTGTTGCAGATCATTTCTTCTAGCTTGCAGTTTATCTTTTTACTTCTGTTAGGGTGCCTTTTGATAAGCAAGAGTGCTTAATTTAAATGTCTTCAGGTTTTTCAATCTCTTTGTTATGGTTTTTTTTTTTTTTTATTAAAACTTAGGGTTGTAAGAAATCTTTCCCTATGCTGAAGTTATTTTCTATACTCCTCTGTAGGTACAGTAGTTAAGTACATGGACTCTCAAGCCAAACTTCCTTGATTTAAATCCTAGTGATGAAACCCTGAGCAAACTCCTCACCCTTTTTGTGCCTCAGTATATTCATCTGAAAAATGGAAATGATCTTGGTACCTACATCACATCGTCTTTCTGTGGATTAACTAAGCAGCTAGAACACTGTCTGTCCTATGGTGAGTAGTATGTGCCAGCTATTATCACCATCATCATTATTGTCACTGTTGTCATCTCCATCATCACCTTCATTGTCGTCACCATCATCACCACCATCATCACTATCACCATCCCCACCATCACCATCACCATCACCATCCCCACCATCACCATCACCATCACCATCCCTACCATCACCACCACCGTCACCATCACCATCCCCACCATCACCACCACCGTCACTATCACCACCCCCACCATCACCACCATGACCACTATCACCATCACTATCACCATTCCCACCATCACCATTGTCATCACAAAAAATTTTATAATACTGTCTCTAACATTTAAATCTATAATCAACCTGAAATTTATATATATATATATATATATAGTGAGGTATCAGCCCAATTTCTTTTATATGAATAATCAATTTACCCAGCAAAAATTTCTAATTGACTGTTTCCTTACTGAACTGTAATATCTATGTTGTCATAAATCAAGTTCCCATTTGTGTGTGGGATCTGTTCTGAGATTTCTGTTCTCTTCTGTTGGTCTATCTGTTCCTAACCCAGTGCCACTCTGTCTTAATTACCACAGTGTTATAATGATATTTGACAAGTCTACTCCTCCACCTCATTCTTCTTTGGCAGTATTTTGGCTATTTTTGAGCCTTCCATATACACTTTAGAATCAGTTCATTAGGGTCCTTGGAAAAGAAACCTATTGGATTTTTATTGAAATTGCATTGAATCTATAAATCATTTTGAGAGGACTGATATTTTTTACCTGTCTCCCAATCCATGAACTCACACTCTCATTTGCTCTCAGAAAAAAAAAATGGTGAAATATAGAACTCATTGCCCTTAAGATAAGAAACAAGACAAGGGTGACTGCCATTGCCACATCTCTTCAACAACATACCAAAGACCCTAGTCAATGAAACAAGGCCAAAAAGAAAAAAAAAGAAAAAAGATTTAAAATAATAACAATGAGAGGGGCACTTGGGTGGCTGAGTCGGTTAAGTGTCTCCCTTCAGTTCAGGTCATGATCCCAGGGCCCTGGGGTCGAGCTCCACATCAGGCTCTCTGCTCAATGGGGAGCCTGCTTCTCCCTCTCCTGCTATTTTCTCTGTTTCTGTGCTCTGGCTCTCTCTCTCTCTGTGTCTGTCAAATAAGTAAATAAAATCTTTTTTAGAAAACAAGACCTAAAGATTGGGAAGAAAAATCAAGCTGCTGTTATTTTGAGATGATATAATTATAAATCTAGAAACCCCCAGAGAATACACAGATGCATTATTAGAATAAATAAAAGAGTTTCTCAAGGTCACTGGGTATAAGAGTAGTACAAAAAAGTTAATTGTGTTTTCTGCATCAACAATAAAGAGCAAATATTGGGGAGGCAGAGAATCTTAAGCAGATTCTGTGCTGAGCATGGAGCCCAACGCAGGGCTTCACCTCCCGACCCTGAGATCATGATTGGAGCCTAAATCAAGAGTGGGACCCTTAACACACTGAGCCACCCGGGTACCTCATCAATGTTTCACTTTAAATATGGTATTTGGTGTAGGTTTTTCATCGTTTCCTTTTATCAAGTGAGGACATTTCGTTCTATTTCTGGTTTGCGACGACTGTTTTTTAAAATCATGAATGGATGTTGAATTTTACTAAATTTTCACATCCATTAAAATGATTATCCTACTTTTCTTCTTTATTTTGTTAATGTAGGGAATCACATTAATTTTTTATGCTTCAATATTTACCCAATCTTATATACCTTGAATAAACTAGGTCATGGCATATTATCATTTTTCTACATTGCAAGATTTACTTGCCAATATTTGGTTTAGGTATCTGTGTTCTTGAGTGAGATTACCCTATAATTTTTTTTTCTCATACTGCCATTGTCAGGATTTAGTGTTGTATCAAGTTTATGCTAACCTTATAAAGTGGGTTGGGTCATATTTCCTCTTTTTCTACATTATGGAACAGTTTGTATAAGATCAGAAATATCCATTTCTTGAATGTTTGGTAGAACTCAACAGTTAAACCATTTGGGAGGTTCTGGTGTTTCCCTTAGGGTATATTTTTATTTTTTTTTAAAGATTTTATTTATTCATGAGAGACACAGAGAGAGAGAGGCAAAGACACAGGCAGAGGGAGAAGCAGGCTCCATGCAGGGAGCCCGATGTGGGACGCGATCCCGGGTCTCCAGGATCATGCTCTGGGCTGAAGGCGGCGCTAAATCGCTGAGCCGCCCTGGCTGCCTGCTTTTGGGGTATATTTTTAAACTAATAATTCAGTTTATTTAATGACTATCATACTGTTCAAGTTTTATATTTTTTCTTGAGTTAGTTCTTATATTTCTCTAGAATTTTTGTCATTTCATTTAAATTTTCCAAAATATTAACATAAAGTTGTCCACTACACCTTCTCATTTTTACATCTCTGCTGCATCTGGAAATATGTTCCCTTTATCACACGTTCTATGGCTTTGTCTGTCTTCTTTCATTTTCCTTTAGTCGATCTCACCAGAGATTTTTCAATTTTATTGGTTTTCTCAAAGAAACAACTCTTGGCTGAGTTGAGTTTTTCTACTGTACATTTCATTTCCATTTCATAAATGTTTGCTCTTGTTATTAGTATTTCCTATATCCTACTTTTGTGGATAATTTTCATATTATTCACTTTATTTTATTTCAGAGAGAGAGCATGAGTGAGGGGAGAGGGAGAGAGAGAATCTCAAGCAGACTCCACACTGAGGGCAAAGCCCAATGCAGGCCTCAATCTCATGACTCTGAGACCATGACCTGAGCCAGAATCAGGAGTCAGACCCTCAACCAACTGAGCCACTCAAGCACCCCTGTTATTCACTTCTGAATTCCTAGGTTGGGTATTTAGTTTGGGGCTTCTCAACCAGGGGCAATGTTGCCCCATAGGGAACATTTAGCAATATCCGGAGACTTCCTTTGGTTGTCACAACTTGGGGGAGGCTGGTATTGACCTGGAAGGGAGCATCCAGGGTCTTAAATGTACCCCACAGCCTCCCACTGCAACAAATTTCCAAATGTCAATATGGATGAGGTTGAGAAAACCTGTTCTAGCCCATTAATCTTCAGGTTTTCATCCTATCTGATAAGAGCACACAATGATAAAAATTTCCTGCTTAGGCACAGCATTAGCTGTGTCACATTAATATTTTTTTAATTTAAATATGGTGAAATTGACTTCTTTTCAGGGTACAGCTCGATGAGCTTCAACATGTGTACAGATTCATGTAACGACCCCCACAATCAGGAAACGAGACTGTTTCTTCACCCCAGAAAATGCCCGCCCACGGCCCTTTCATAGTCTAGTTCTCCTCCTACCATCAGCAACCACTTACCCACCCTCTATAAGTGTAGTTTTCCAGAATGTCATATAAATAGAATCATACAGTATATAGCTTTTAATTTATATTTTCCTGGTGATTAATGATGCTGTGTTCCTTTCATGCACTTATTTGCAGTCCATATATCTTCTTTAGTGAACTGTCTGTTTAAATCTTCAGCTAATTTTTAATTGGGTTATTTGTTTTTGTGTTATTGGGTTTTGAGAGTTCTTCATATTTTCTGGACACAAGCCCTCCATCTGATATATTCTGTGCAAACGTTTTCTCCCAGTTTGTGAGTTGTCTTTTCATTCACTTAACAGAGTCTCTTGAAGAGCAGAAAAGTTTTTAATTTTGATGAGTCCAAATTTATCAACTTGTTCTCTTATAGATGTGCTTTTTTGGTGCCTTCTCTAGATATCTTTGCCTAACCCAAGGGCACAAAAACCTTCCCTTGTTTTCTTCTGGAAATCTTATAGCTTGGGGGGATTCTACATTTACTTCGACGATCAACGCCTGAAGAAAATTTTTATATGGTGTGAGATATGGATCAGAGTTGTTTTGTTTTGTTTGCACAGATGATCAAAGAAAAACCTTTCTCCCCTTGATCTGCAATGTTCTTTGCTGTAAAATGACAGTATAAACACTTGCTCCTTCCTACCTCACGTGGTTTAGATGAGGATCAAATGTCGTCCTGGTGGTCTCCAGAGCCAAGGCGCTCTAGGGGAAGGTCTGAAGCATCCTGCCCGGTGGCTAAGTACCTGAGCCCTTGAGTGGATCAGACCTGGCTCAAATTCTGGCTTCAGAGTCACGCTGCCTGAGTCTTCATCCGACTGCACCACCGGCTCGTACGATTTAATTATATTCTCAGATCTTGGGGAGGCTGTTGTATCTTTCGGTACATCAGGTTCCTCATCTGAAAAACGGATCTAATAGATCCCTCCTTGCAGGGGCTGTTGGAAGATTGAATGTGATAATGTACATAAACAGCCAGGGAGTGTCTGGGGTAGGCAAACGACACGTACGGTTCCTGACATGTTGAAATGAAGGAATAAGTCTGGGAGGCAGGAGGGGGAGGAAAGGATTCTAATTTTTTTTGCCAAATGCCTAAGCAAATGTAAAGCAGTTTTCCAAGCCCGGGCCAAGTAAAACACAGGAAATTTTAAAGCTCTAATCATTCCATGAGGTCTGATTTTTACCCCCTTTCTTCTGTTCGCGTTTGTCTGCAGAGCCTCGGTGCCAGGCCAGGCATACAGCCGTGCCCGGGCAGGGCCTCCAAATAACGTGCACCCTCGTAGCTGAGGCAGGAGACCCACCACTAACCTCCCCACCTGTTAAAACTTTCTAGAGGGGGGGAGGGAGTCGGAAAAGCCCTATGAAAGAAAAAAAAATGGAGAAAAACAAAGCTTTTTTGCTTTACTAAAACAAAATATACTATGTGAATATACTAAATATATACTAAATATACTAAATGTGTGAATATACTAAAAACCTTTGCACAGCACACTTTCAGTGGGTTAGTTGTGTGGTCTGTGGATCATATCTCAATAAAGCGTTTAAAAAAAAAAGACCTAAAAAGGTTACAGGGCTCCATCACTTAACAAATTAGTAAATAATTGTTTTAAATAATGATGTTGGCAACCCTTTATTAACTCACTCAGTAAGTAAAGCTGAATCCTACACAAAAACGAAACTATGGGGGCTTTTGCACAGGATTAGCCTTATTTAAAAAAAAAAAAGGCAAAACAAAACCAAAGAAAACAAGATGTCTGATTTTGAGAGCCCTCCACAACCCATCAGGGGGCACTGCGTGGGCCTAGGGCCACCCTGAAGAACGCTCCCGGGGAAAGATTCCAAGTGTCTCCAAGTGGTTCCAAGTATATGGAAGGAGTTTAAATGTCACACGGCAAAACATGGCTCTCCCTAGGGAACATCACCCTGAGAGCAAAGAGAGTCGCTGTTGGTTGTTGTTTAATGTCTCCTGCGGGTCAGGAAGCACAAGACCAAGGACCCTGCTCAGAGCCTTGCACATATCATCTCATTTAATGCTCCTGACACCATCACGTCCTGAAGGTTACTATTATTCCTCTTTACTGTCTAGGAAACTGAGGCTTGGAGAGGTTTATTGGCCCCAAGGGGTGCAGCCAGTGGTGGCATGGGTAGCATTCGACTCTGCCTCCCAGCACATCCACATTATATCCAGTTTATGGTATATTTGAGGGGGTTTTTCTTCACTCACACCTTATGGCACATGAGGGTCTGTTGTACAATTAATGTTCGTGTGCTCATTTCCTAGAACTCAACACTTGTTTTCTTGTTCTAAAATTATTGTTGAGGTTTATGGTTATTGCATCTTTGTGCTCCGGTGTTGGTTGTGTCTGTGATTACCCAACGGTCCCACGAAGGAGGCCGCTTCTCAGAAGTGGCTTCATCTAGTGAGAGCGGGCATCGGGGAAGGGGGCGCACACGCCAGCCCTGCCACGGGAAGAGGGACACTCGAGCAAGTGTCCTGGGGGCTTTGGAGCAGCAGTAATGCAGTGGGGTGGGTCGGATAGGGAGGCCCCCTGTGACCGGCCAGGGAGTCGGTATTTCACATGTGAGGATGCTTCCGCGGAGGGGGTGCCATCATCAGATCTGCGGGTTCCTTTTGTAAGATTTTATTTATTTATTCATGAGAGACACAGAGAGAGGCAGAGACCCAAGCAGAGGGAGAAGCAGGCTCCATTCAGGGAGCCCAATGTGGGACTCGATCCCGGGAGCCCCAGGTCACGCCCTGGGCCGAGGGCAGAGCTCACCCGCTGAGCCCCCCGGGCGCCCCTCTCCACCAACTCTGATCAGAGGCTGGGCTCTGGGAGGAAGCCGCCACTGGCATTTCTGGAGCTCCCTGTCCTGCCTCCTGGCTGCTACTGAAGGTGCTTGTGCCCCTGCCCGGGGCCGCGCTTCTGCCCGGAAGGTTCCAGCAGCTGCCTGCACATTCCGGGGGCACCTTGTCTGACCTCCTCTGTCTCTATGCTCAGAGGATGGAGCAGAGGAAGACTTCTGAGCTCTCGGGGGAGACAGGACAACTTTCTCTCTGACCAGGGGGCAGGCAGGCCCGGCCCCTTCCTCGGGACCTGGGATCCCCCACCCCCAAGACCTCAGCAGGTTGATAAAAAGGAGGGAGAAGCCCGCTCCTCCATAGCTGCACCTGCAGCTGCTTTTCACTTTCCTGCCCACCTGTGGGCGAGTCCCACACGCCTTCCCAGTGGCTCCTTCTCTGAGCTCCGGGCTCCTTCCGACAGGAAGGCGGTTGCCCCGGGAACCGGGGGTCCTGGGCTCTCCTCCCCCCCCCCCCCAGCCAAGGCCTAATCTGCATTGAAAGAAATTTCCATTGGGAGTTCAGCAGACTTCAACAGTATGCAACCTGCTTAGGCTCTTGGTGGCGGTGACTTCTCCCTCAAGGGGCCGGCCTCCCTCCACGGTAGGTACAGCCCGTTCCTTCATCTGGAACGTTCCTGGTGCTACTGAGATTCGCTTAGAGGATGAGCCTGGTTACGTGATCCCTACTGAGATGTGGCTGGCGCAGCAGAAAGACCACAAACCCGTTTGCCAGAGTTGTTGCCGGGACTGAACGAGGTCACGCAGGTCAAGCGTCTGGCAGGGGCAGGGACCTCCCCTCCGCCCGCCAAACAAAGAAGTTGTTCTGAGGGTGAGTGACCATGGCTCCTTGAAGGCACGGCCAATATAGGGGAAGACGTAGGGGAGCAGAGGGTGCGTCTGGGCCCCCGCCTGGGGCGGCCTCCCTGCTGGAAGGAGCCTCCGATCCGCTGACCCCTCTCCATTCGGGGTTTGGACTGTGGACAATGATCCGCTCTCCCAGCAGGGAGAAAGAACCAGTCGCCTGAGTGCAGATGGCTTTCTAGAACTCTCAACTAGACGTGGTGTGGCATCTGAGCTGTTAGGGGGGGTCAGCTAGGCTTTCAGAGAGGGGCCCGGTGCTGCCGCCCACCCAGAGGCAGTTTCCCCGCCCCCTACCCCTACCTTAGAGATCCCATTGCCTCACACACCCCAAAACGGCAGGAGCCTGGGCTCTCATACTCTTGAACGGTGGCCGAAGGCGTCCAGAGCAGGTGTCACAGCAAGCCAGCCGAAGCTTCAGCGCCTGCCGTGGTGGCCAGGATGCCTAGAGGCACCAGCCCGAGCAGCGGCCATGGGAGGCAGGGCGCCCCAGCACTCCAGGCCCACCTCCAGTCCACCGAGCCCGGCTGCCCAACGGCCGCTGACGACCGGCACGGGTGCCTAGAAGCGGCACTTCTCCGGGTCTCCCCGCCGCCCACCACGGCCTCCCGCAGCCCATCTCTCCTTCGCGGTCCTCCCGGCTACTCCCTTGCAGTGAGTTCAAGAAGCTTCTATCTCTGCTGTGCAGCCTTGGATGGACTCTCACCAGCCATGCCGCCAGCATCCCCCCTAGTCGGCATCCCCCCACGCCCAGCTTGGCCTCAGAAGCCACACGACGTCTTTCCGCCGCCCCTTGTTTGTCCAACCAATTGGTCCAACCTGTTGGTCACAAAAGATCCAACCTGTTGGTCACAAAAGCCCCCCGGTCCCTGGGGAGGGCCCACAGAGCACACCCGTAGCGCCTGTGCTGGGAAAGCTAAACTGCACTGGTCTCCCAGGGGCTGCAACGGAATAGCACAGGCCAGGCGGCTCCGAGCACAGGACTGTGCGTCCCCACTTAGGACCTGAAGCCCAAGGTCGAGGGGTCACAGGGTCGGGTCTTCCCGGGGGCGCGGGGAGAGTCTGTCCCGGGCGTCTCCGAGCTCCCGGGGCTTCACCTGCAGTCTCTAGCGCCCTGGCGCTCATGGCCACGCCGCCCGGTCTCTATCTTCTCTTTACGGGGTGTTCTTTCCTGTGTGCAAACCTCCCCTTTAGTAAGGACGCCGGTCCTATCGGCGTGGGGACCACCCGGCTCCAGTTTGGCCTCAGCTCAACTAATTACATCTGCAACGACGCTATATCCAAATAAGGTCACCTTCTCGGGAACCAGGGGCCATGGCTTCAACACAGCAATTTGGGGACACAAGTAAAACCATACCAGTCATGTTAAAAGGAGACGGTGGGAGATAGTGTCACCATCTTAGGACAATGCTGCAAGCCACCGGCGGCCGCCTCCACGGACAGTGAATCGCCACACCTCCCGGCAATCTCTAATCGTGCGCAGAGGTCGATGCACATGGTAGAAGTTCCTGCAATCTCAGGATTCTCTTTAATTAACCGGGAATGTCAGGGCCCGTCCCATCCTAGCACCTGCCCAATCTGCACCACCAGCGTGTTCATGTGAGGTACGCGTGAGCGGGTGTGTTTACAGGCCTTTTTTAAGGGATGAAATGAAATCCGGATCAGGCATTTGCAGAACTCCTGAGGCACCTGCTGAACGGCTTGGGAGCCGCAGCCCGGATCTAGTAGGACACACGGAAACATCTGCGAACCACACAGCCGCTGGGCAGGAGCAGGTGCCAAGTCCAGTCTCGGGAGAGCCCCGGGCCCGTCTTGGCTAGAACACCCCAGCGCCCCATCTTCTGCTCTGGGGACAGCAGGCTCCCTTATCTACAAAGCAGTAACCATGGTCCCATCTCCTCTTATCCCTGCTACCAAAACCAAAAGTGGGGTTGACGAGTAGGGTATCGTATGGCTCCCCTTACCCGAGGGACCTAGAACAGGCAAGTTCTGGGAGACACAGAGGAGGGGAGTCATTTCCCCAGTGGAGGGGCTGGGGTGGGGGGATCTGGAATGGGGAGCTTGTGTTCCATGGGCACGAAATAAAAAAAAGTCCCAGAAACAGAGACACCTGGGTGGCTTCATGGTTGAGCATCTGCATTCAGTTCAGGTCGTGACCCCGGGGTCCTGAGATCAAGTCCCACGTCGGGCTCCCTGCATGGAGCCTGCTTCTCCCTCTGCCTGTGTCTCTGCCTCTCTCTTTCTCTCAATCTATGTCTCTCATGAATAAATAAATAAAATATTTTTTAAAAAATTAATAAAACACAGGCCAAGGAGCCTCTGCAGGTGGCCGGCCCCTTAAGGAACGGAAGCGTTTTCCTTTTAGAGACTCAGGGGGGACATGGGACTGGAGGGACTCAGCGGTCTGCCCAAGGCCTGTGCGGGAAGAGGAGTCCGCAGCCCTGGCCCACCTGCTCGTAGACCCCGGCCAGAGGCTCTTCTCTGTCTCCCTCCCCGAGCAGCGGTTGTGAAGGTTTCACTCTCCTCCAGGTCCCACCCACGTGACCTTGAGTCTTCCCAAGAAGGTCTCGACTTCTAACCACATATGCTCAGCGGGCACAGTGAACAGGACCTGCTTAATTGAACACCAATTAAAAATAAATTTATAAAAAATAAAATTAAAATTAAAAAAGGGAAAAAAAAAAAGAACAGGACCTGCTTGAAGACGACCGGCAGGTGGGAGGACCCAGCACAGAGCACCTGCTGTTGTCATTCGCCCGGGACGGACCTGCAGCCAGCCCTGCTCCGGGGGGGAAGGAGCACACACAGTCGTGGATACGCAAGTGCCAGCTCTAGATGCAAACTACTGGCTGGGTATTATTATTATTATTATTATTATTACTATTATTATTATTATTACTACTCACAGCTTCATTGAGCTGTGACTGACCTATAAAAATCTGCACCTTTGCCATGCACATTTGATAAATACGAACACCCGTATACATCTTTGAACCTGGCACCACAAGCAAGATAATGAACATCTCCGCCCCCACGACATGTCCCTGTGTCCCTTGTAAGCCCCCTCCAGGCCCTCCCCATTCCCCATCACCGCCTCCCCCACCCCGTCTTCAGGCGGCCCCCCATCTGATTCCTGTCACTGCAGATTAGCGTGTATTTTCCCGAATTTTATATAAATGGAATCACACAGTGCACATCCTCTTGTATCCGGCTTCTTTCACTCGGCGTGACTGCTTTGAGGTGCATCTGTGTGGCTGCACATATTGACGGTTCGTTTCCTTCTGTTGCTTTGTATTATTCCGTCGTATGGGTTTGTCACTGTTTGTTATCAGTTCACCTGTTGATTGACGTTTAGGTTATTTCCAACTAGGAGCATACACATCCGCGTCTCTGGGCGGATCTATGCTTTCTTTTCTCCTGGGTAAACACCTAGGAGTGGAACGGCAATTCCCATGACAGGTGGACGTTTACCTTTTTTTTTTTAATTTAATTTTTTTTTTATTTATGATAGTCACAGAGAGAGAGAGAGAGAGGCAGAGACACAGGAGGAGGGAGAAGCAGGCTCCATGCACCGGGAGCCCGATGTGGGATTTGATCCCGGGTCTCCAGGATCGCGCCCTGGGCCAAAGGCAGGCGCTAAACCACTGCGCAACCCAGAGATCCCAAACGTTTACCTTAAAAAAAAAAAAAAAAAACCCTGCCCAAATTGACTTGCAGAGCGGCGGCATCACTTTACATTCCCAGCAGCAGAGTAGGAGAGTTCCGGCCCCTCCGTGTCCCCGGCAGCCCTGGCCTGGCCAGCTCGCTTCATGTCAGCCGTCCTGGCAGGAACGCAGGGCTAGCTCATCGTGGCCACATCACACGCTGCTGCTCCCCTTCCAGCTGTAGAGACGAGAGACAGGCATTGGGAGCAGAGGCATATTGGTCTGGGTATCCAAGGACTGCATTTGACAGGCTGTCTCTTGGGCCCTTTAAACCACCACCCAAAGACACTTGATGTATTGAGATGTTTTTCTCTCTGCTTAGAATTCCAACCTGTCTGTCTCCCAGGTTGAGGCTGTCTATGCAAGGCGGGGGGAGCAGAGGAGCCACTGAGCTGTTGCAGAGGCCATCTGGATCCCCAAGCAGATGCACCCCAAGCCCCCGAGCGCCACCCCAGCATCTAGAAGGAGGGAAGAGATGAAGCCAGCGACCTCCATCCACTTTGGCTGCAGGGCCCTGCTTCCCTGTCCCTCCAGCCCACCAGGTCCGCGGCACTGATGTAGCCGGAGCCACAGACAGTGCGATTATTCCTACAAGGAGGAGGGAAGAACGCCCAGACCAGACAAGCCCGGCCCAGGCAGGGCTGGGGAGCTGGCCAGGATGACACCCCAAGCTGCCTGGAGCTCAGTCCCAGAGGATGACTCATCAGGCCCTCTACAGCCTGGATGTCTGGCTGCAGAAGGATCACGCAGCAGAGCACGCCGGCCAGTTTATCTAGCAACTTCTATGAGCCTCGCACAGCGCCTCTTGGCTGTGGTCCTCAGGGCAGCTCCCCTGGTCACCTAATCACCCGTCAAAAATGCAAACTCCAGGCTCCACCTGGAGGCCCTGGGGGGGTGAGGCCCGGCAAGGGTCAGATTCCTCCGGCCTTGCAGAGGGAAGTTCTGGGCCAAAGTATGGACGTAAGAACTGGTCGGTCCTTTCAAAGGACAAAGGATAGAGCTGCTGGGGCTATGAGCCACGCCAGGGTTAGAGACGGAGGGGTCCTGGCTCATGTTCCAGCTCTGGCACGTCCAGCTGCGCAGCCCTGAGCCCCCTAAGCCTTGCTGTCCTCTCCGTCAGGACCGGACAAAGCTGACCCTATAGGCGCTCTGCACGGAGGGCGGGACACGTAGTAAGGACTCAACCCCCAGCAGCCGTGTAGACCCGCCTCGAGCGTGGGTGGTGGCTCTGGGCACGTGAGACCAAGCGGCACCCTCCTCGTGCATCTCCACGACACGTCGTACTACCCAGAAAGTGAGGAGCTGCAGGAGGGCACCTCTCTGAGTCACGCCAGCCCCGGAGATGTGCCAGAGAGGACCCCAAGTGGCCCTGGTTGTGTTTGTCATTACGAAGGACGCGCTCTGAAGTGCAGACGTGGGGTACACGGCCCTGGGCACCCCCCCCGCCCCCACTGGAGCTACTTCTCCACCCAGTGGAGTGTCTTCCGGAACATTCTTTCCTCTCTTGGCTGCAGAAATCACCTCCACCTCCAACCCAGCCATCTGCGGGGAGAATAGGCTTCTCTCCAGCAAGTCCTACCCTTGTCAGAGGTGCTTTTGCTCTCCTGGTCCCCTCTCGCTCCCCTGCTCTCCACTCAGTCCTAGGGCTCGAACCGGAGCTCCTGAGCTTCAGGCCCTGGGGGGTCTGCAAACAGCCGGCTAGGCCACTCGCCTCCAACCCTGAGGCCGAGGGACAGGGGGCCGTGAAACCAGAGGAGCCCCAACGACAGCAGGCTCGCGTCGCACAGCCTGTCTCCTGCTTCCCAGGTCACACGGAGAACACACGTGACAGAGGCCGGCGGGCAGCTCGGGCCTGACGGTGGGGGTCAGGCTCACGGGGTCCCACTGGCACCGGGGCCATCGGGATGCTTTGCCACCAGGCCTCCTGCCTGCGTGAAGAACTAAGCTGACACATCTGAATCAGAAAGTACAGCGCGAGGCCAGAATGGAGGTAACAACTGCGGCCTCTTTATTTTTTTTTATTATTTTTATGTAAATTCAACCGATGAACATAGCATGCATTATGAGTTGCAGAGGCCGAGGCCAGGGATCCTTCCGTATAACTCCCGGGGCTCCCCCATCTCACGCCCTCCTCCGCGCCCGTCACCCCGACCCCCTCCCCACCTGCCACGCGCAGCTTGTTTCCTAAGGTGAAGGGTCTCTTGGGGTTCGGCTCCCTGTCCCCTATCTCAAGGCTCCTCCCACCTCCCTCTCCGCACCCCTGCTGCCTGGCTCCCACCCCCACTCAGGAAGCCAGTGCCCCCACCTGCCGCCCTAAAAGGCAGCTCTAACTGAGCCACGGGGACCTTACAGAACCGCGGACAACTGCAGACCTTCCAGACGGAGCCCCGACCTCAGAGTCCCCCAAGCAGCCCAACGCGGGACTCCATCAGTGTCTTCTTCTGGGGCCAGAGCCCGCTGCCACTTTTGAGGGCACTAACTGCCCCACCAGGAGTTTTCCCCAACCCTCTCTCGTCCTCGGGCCCTGCAAGATGCTGCAAACTCCCTGCCTCAACAAGCTGCCACCCATGCACCGTGTCTGCTTCCCACTGGTTTGCTTTGTTGAGCGACCTCAGGCTCAGCGGAGCCCCCTCCTTCCAGACTATGCGAGGTTGGGGGCAGGGAAGGAGGGAGCCTTCCTTTGAATAATCAAAAAAAAAAAAACTATTTATAGTGTTTTCTTAAATAAAAAATGCAGCCTGAAAAAAAAAAATGCAGCCTGCCTTCTGTTGGGCAGCCCCTCACCCCCCACCTGGAGTGTAAGGGTGGCTGTAGGCATCTCTGGTTTTAAATAGCGATTTTTTTCCCCTGGCTGTTACACGGAAGCAATGCACAGAAACCCCTGGAAATTCCTCAGGTTTCTATTAAAAATTCCAGATGGCACAGCAGAGATTTCAGACAGTACAGCTTCTGTTAACAACAGGAAATTAATAACCAAATTGACTTGCGGTCATGGTCATCTGGATGGGGGACGATACGTGAGAAAGAGGGAGTGGGGCCACACAGCGTGCGGCGCAGGTTGTGGAGCTGGAAGGCCTGGGTGTGCACCCCGAATCACCCGTTTACTGCCTGAGAAACGGGGAGGGGTGTCCCCCAACACCCCTGTGCCTCCATGTCCTCGTGTGCGCAACGGAGCCCTAAAGGTACAGTGAGCTGCACCACGTGTGCTCTGCTGGAAGCCACCTCCAGGGCGCTGGGTGACGAGACGCAGAGCAGGTGTGTTCTGGGCCCCGGGTTCCCGGCACGGAGCTCCTGGAAGCACCCGAACGCCCTCAGTCAGAGGAGCATCTTTTATGTTTCAGTATTCATTTTTCGGGCCTTTTGCAAATCACACCCAGGCTCAGGCGAAACAGGTGACTTAGGATGGAGTCCCCAGATCCTCCCTGGAAGGGGGTGGTCATCAGGGAGGCCAAGTGACTCGAGGAGCCCTCGCCGGGCCCTCGGGTGCAGGGAAGGGAGCTGGAGATGAAGCGTCAGGAAAATTCTTGAACAACAACATTCGGGGGCCAGTGAACACCCGCAAGTGGCAGCAGGGTGGCGCTCCCGGAGGGCGGCATAGCTCCAGGCCCCCCGCACCCACCCCTGCACCTGCCCTGGGCCCCTCCTCCACTTGGCTGCAGCCTTCACGGTAAAGAGGTCAGGGTGAGTAGAGCCCCTTCCTGGCCTCTGTGAGCCATTCGAGCAAATCACCCAACCTTAGAAGGGGGTCACGGGCACCTCCAGTTCAGAGCCGAGTCAACCAGAAGTACCAGGGGCCCCCACTTCGCAACTGGCCCCTGCAGGCTCGCCGCCCTGAGCCCTGGGCTCCGAGCTGATTTCGGCCGGAGGTGAGGACCGGCTGGTGGCCTGGAAGCCCCTGCAGGCCGGGCGATCAAGGGGTGCACCCGCGGGCAGCCTTCGGCCTCGGGCAGGAAGGAGGTGCTGATGCCCGCGGGCGAGCCTGGAGCACGGCGAGCTGAGGGACACGAGCCACTCCAGGAGGCCACTGCGTGGCTGCACCCGCGGCCGTGCTGCCAGGGACCGGAGAACCATGGCTGCCAGCGACGGGCGGCCCGAGGCCCCGGGCATCGCCGTCCGCGGGGCACAGTGTGTGCGTGGAAGACCGCACGAGTCCACGGACGGAGGGGCCACGGCGTGAGACATGCACAGTCCAAGTCAGCTTTCCGCGCTCCTTGTCCTTCTGTTCTTGCTGAGACACCAACCCCCCCGCCCAGCCCCAGACACCTATGGTGCAGACACCGCAGGTCCGCTTCCTGAGGGCCAAGGAGGTGATGATCTTCCAGTGTGATGGGTGACACTAAGGAGGGACCAGGAGGGCGTCAGCTTGTTCTCCAAGACCCCTGACCCAGCACGACCCCCCCCCCCAGGGCACAGTGACTTGCAAGGACAGCTGCGCCCTCGGCTATAACCAGTCCCTGGAAGCCCCAGGAGACAGGTGCGCCCGACCACAGTCCTCGGGGAACACCCCAGGCCCCGGGCGACTACCGGCTCCGCTTCCTCGTAGAGTCTCCCGGGGGCTCTGTGTCTGCGCGCTCTCCCGCTCCCTCGCTCTCTCTCTTTCCAATAAACTCTGCTCTCAACTCCTCCCTGCTCACGTTTGCTCTCTATCCTGCACGACGCCAAGGGCCCTCTAGGCTGGTCCCATAGGACCAACCCCTCCGCGGCCCCAGCCCCAGCCAGCTGACCTCAGTGACGTGATAGTGCAAATATACTTAATAACAGACACCTGGACGGTGACCAAGGATGAAGGTGATGAGTTTTATATCATGTGTGTTTTATCCTAATTTTTTAAAATTAAATATAAGAGAAATCATCACTTGCCAAAACCCACAGAGCCAACGGAACAGTGGCGTTAAGGCACGGCGCTCAAGAACTTCATCAGCGACCTATTGGAAAAGAAAAAGCAACCAAATGAAAACAGCAGCACAGTTTTACACATGGACAGTGGTTGGGACGAGTGTAGATACTACAAAATGTGTGACACTTCACCTTCAGAAACGTCTTTCAAAAAAAAATAGATAAATAAAAAATAAAATGAAAATAAATAAATAAAAATAAATAAAAATTAAATAAAATAAATTAAAAATAAAATAAATAAATAATAAAATAAAAATTTTAAATTTAAAAATAAAATAAAATAAAAATAAATAAAAATGGAATAAAAATAAATAAAAAATAAAAATAAATAAATAATAAAATAAATAATAAAATAAAAAAAATAAAAATAAAATAAAAATAAGTAAATAAGTAAATAAAATAAAAATAAATAAAAATAAAATAAAAAATAAAAATTAAATTAATTAATTAATAAAATTAAAATAAAAAATAAAAATAAAAATAAATAATAAATAAATAAAATTAATTAATTAATTAATTAAAATAAAAATAAATAAATAATATAAAATAAAAATAAATTAAAAATAGAAATAAATAAAAATAAATTAAAAATAAAATAAATAAAATAAAAATAAATTTAAGATAAAATAAAAATAAATGAAATAGAAATAAATAAAAATAAATAAATAAAATAAAAATAAATAAAAATTAAAATAGAATAAAAATACATTTTAAAAATTAAATAAGTTAAAAATTAAAAATTAAAAAAAATTTTAAGTCTTTCATTTGCTTATGGAAGTGGACATGGGAGGGGGCACAGCTTGAGTTTCTAGGACATGGTGTAAGGAGAGCTATCCGAGATCAGAAAATGCTCCTACACCAGACGTGTGGCTCATGGCTCACACACCACTCTGGGAACTGAGCAAGCTCGAGACGTTGGACACGTAGGCATGTGTGCATGTCGCGTATTCCTGCATGGCTCGACTCAGCCATGGGCATCCGGGGTGGGCTCGCTAGTGTTTGATGCACAAAATCACACATGAGCAAGTGCAAAGTCAATGTCATGCTCAGGTCGTCCTGTAACACATCCGTGGCATCACAGCACGTCTGCTGTTCAAAGCCAGCACAGCGGGAGGACTGATCGTACGTAGCTGATGGGATTTATTATGATGTGTGCTCCAATGTGTAGGAAGCTTTCCATAGTGCCCGACGTTCAGTGATTGCTCTAAAGTACCATGGTTGTGGCCGTGAGGACAATGGCAGTGGTCATCGGGACACCATGGGTATTGCTCAGGCTGGCACTACAGAGACTCACCCAGACGTGGACCAACGGAGGCCACACGCCCACTTTACAGACTGCAGAACTGAGGCCCAAAGAATCTGAGACATCCTCAAGATCACATAGATGGGGCAGCCCCGGTGGCTCAGCGGTTTAGCGCCTGCCTTCCGCCCAGGGCGTGATCCTGGAATCCCGGGATCAAGTCCCACATCGGGCTCCCCGCTTCTCCCTCTGCCTGTGTCTCTGTCTCTCTGTGTCTCTCATGAATAAATAAATAAAATTTTTTTAAAAAATCACACAGACATCTGGTACAAGATGGTTAATCAGATCCAGAGCTCGTACCCCCGGTACCTACGGGCTGATGACTTTGCCCAGGTCAGCAGCGCTGTGAGGAAATGCTCTCGGCCTTCCGGGAACGGGAGCCCTTTCTAAAAGGCAAAGGCAACGGGTAAAACCTTCAGCTCTGTCTGAAAGAGCAAGACTAATTTTTCTGGTGGTTCCTATCGACTTGGAAAGAGAAGATCTGCCCATCAAATGGCATTTTACCAGCTGATCAATTTGGTGTCATTCTCATTGAATTAAATCAAATTGAAATGTAATTCCCTTCCCGGAACGAATCCCCTTGCAGGGACTCGCTGTGCAGAAGTGTCTGACCTTGTGCTGGCCGCCCGGAGGGCTTTCCAGAAGGCAAGGGGCGGCGGCAGGGCCCGAGGAGCTCCGGCCTGGCCAGTGGGTGCCCAGGCTGCCCCGTTGGGTCCTGCAGGGCTGCGGTCAAGTGCGTGGATGCGCGCTCACCTGCAGGAGGGCGCGGGCGTGCGGAAGGGAGCGAGGAGCAGTCACGGCCCATGGGGAGGCTTCAGCCAGAGTCGGAGAGGAGTCTCCCCCAGGGGTGCTCACAAACCCCCCGATGGTAGGGAGAAGGGGCTCCTTCCTCCAGACTAAGGTGCCGCAAACCAAGGCGCACAGCTCAGCGAGCAACAAGGAGGCCGACAAGGAGGCTCCTCCGCTCCAGCCTCCATTCACCCCACCTGCAGGCAGCCGCGCAGGCGGGCCGGGCTCCCACAGGCCTGGGAGCAGATGCCACCTGGCGGCTGGTAGCCAAACCAGCCACCCGGGCCCCTCCAAGTCCTGGGGGACCCTGCGAGCAGACCCACAGACAGCCTCTCCCCGGAGCCCCCCGGGGGAGCGCAGCCTGGACTTGACCCCCCAACGGAGCCAAGAGGCCCGGCCGAAATCCGGGTTCCAGTGACTGAAGGCCAGAGGCCAGAGACTCCACCTCTCTGAGCTTCGGCAAAGTGGCCGAACCCCCGTCGGCAGCGTCGAGTCAGGCTGCGAAGCCCCTCCAAAGGGCAAGGGGTGCCACCGGTCGGCATGAACCAGGATGTGGCCTGACCATGTGCCCGGAGAACCCGGGACACCCCAATGCCCATCGCGGTGGCCCAGGTACGGCCACAGGGGGTGAGGCGGCCGGGCCACGCCATGGGTCAGCAGGAACCCGGCTGGCTGCACCAGCTGGCGAGAGGCTGTGGGAGCGAAGGAGTGACCCCCGGGGCGCAGGGGCCCGAGGAGCCACGGGCCGGCCCGACTCCACCTGCGACGAGCCTCGGAGCTGCTGCGGGCTCGGGGGCGTCCCGGCTGCCAGCGCTCGGGCCTCTCAGACACCCGACCCCTCGTCAGGCCATCGGGACCACCACAGTCCTGGGTCCCGGGGCTAAAGGGACAAGGGCCCAGCACGCGGCGGCTGCAAATGGACTGACACCCCCTCTCACCGCCCCCGTTTCTCCTGGGATGATGAGGCTTCCCGGCCGCAGGGCCTTCCCTCAAGGTCTTTCAACCCTGATGCACCCATCACACGGGCTGGGGGGGGGTGTAGGTGGGGGCCCAGCTGCGGGGGGGCCCCCAGCCCGCAGGTTAGGGTCAGTAGGAAGGAACCTGCCAGCCACGGCTGCCGCCCCAGGGCGCACAAGGGCTGCGGGGCACAGCTTACTCTCCCACAGTTCTGGGGGCGGGGCTGCGAGTTCCAGGAGCCGGCAGGGGGGGCTCCAAGGCCTGTGTCCCCTTCCCACCCCGCCCTGCCTCCCCTCACCCTGGCCACCTCCCCCTGCCTCCCCCTGCCTCCCCCCCCTGCTGCCGTGCAGCCCCTTCCCATCCGCCCCTGCCTCCCCCAGCCTCCCTCCACCCCTGGCCACTGTGCCACCCCTTCCAATCCCACCATCCCCCTCCCCACCCCCCCCAGCTGTGCAGCCCCTTCCCATCCCACCCGTCCACTTGGCTCACCCCCTCCCACACTCTCAGGACGCACCCTGACACACGGCCTCCCACGCAGGACCCCTCTTCTCCACGAGCTAACTCCCCTCCCTGCAGCTCAGTTCCTTTACATGCGGGACAGAGGTCAGCGCTTCCAGAGGGCGACCCGCTGCCCCACATCGCGGGAGACCGGAAGCCCTCAGGGCGGCAGCCGGGGTGGCCTGCTGTGACCTGGCCCCATTCACTCGGACCCTGTTCCGGGACCCAGGCTGGTCCCCACCTCAGGGCCTTTGCACAGGCTGTTCCCCCGAAGGCTCTCAGCTTGACTCCCGCCCCCTGGGGCAGTTCTCAGCAAGGCCTCCCTGGCGACCCCATCTAAACCGGCTCCCACCTGCACCTTTCCTAATCTCTATTTTTCTTGGTTCCGCGAGGGGCCTAACGCTCTCCCAACGGCGGCTCCTGGCCCGCCGGCTCACTGGGCTCTGGAGGACAGGGACTGCTTCAGTCACAGCCGCTCACGGTCGCAGAGCAATGCCTGGCATGCGGCTGCTGGTCATCAAATTTTGTTGAGTGAATAACAGAAAAAAATCCCGGGTGGCTGTCGAGCGACCTTTGTGTGCCACCAACACATCCCCTGCTCCCAGATGCGGCTCCTCCCACGCTGGCCACGGTGACAGATGGGGAGTCGAGCGCGCCTCGCTCAGGGCCCAGCAGAGTCTAAGCCACAGCCAGGAGAAGGGCAGATATCCCCCCCGAGGGACAGACGGTGCGGCCGGGCGCAGCCGGGCCCTTCCCACCAGGCCGCCCGGTCACACAGCCTGGCCTGTAATTCGGGCCCCAGTCATCTCTCGCTCGAAGCCGGTTGGCACTGCGATTCAGTCGCTTGCCACCAAGAGCGCCCTGGCACCCCGACGGCCAACAGACGGACACAGGGCGGGGCGGGGGGGTCAGGGCAGGCGTGGGATCCCTGCAGCTCCCGTCACTTCCACGTCCTTTGCCTCCCCCGCCCCACGTGGGAAGGGGAGTCCCTCCTCCTGTGCAAGGACTCCCGCATCCTGCAAGGGTCTCCCACTGGACGAGGGCCACGTTGTCCCCTCTGGCCCCATCTGGCATCCAGAGCGGTTGGGGCTCAACACGCCCGCCCTGGGGGCAGAGCCAGAGCGGAACAGAAGGAAGCTTCGGGCTCCGTCCAAACTGAGGCGGCCCCGTGAAATGTGTGAGGACGGAAGGGCTGTCGGTCTGTCCAGGACTGTGCTCGTGGTAGAACCGAGTAGTGACTCGGGCCCCCAGGGAGGCAGATGTTGGGGTGGGAGCCTCCTACCTGCCGGACGCCAGGCACCTGCACGCTCACAGCGATCCGGAGGGAGGGCCTCGCGCTCCACCAATGGGGGGTCTTACAAGGTGAAGGGACCAAAGCAAGGTCACATTTAGCCAGAGGCGGAGTCCCTCCCACGCCCTGACATCCTAGTTCATGTTCCTTCATCTTTGTGGTCCTGCTGCCCTCCCAGCTCCCCACATCATCAGTGAACGTGGAGAGGTGGGGGCTGGGAGCTCCACCGGGGAGGGGGTCTCGGCAGCACCCGCACGCCCCCTCTGCACCCACAGTCTCTATCCAGACAGTGGCCTTCGGTGCCTGGGAGGACAGGTGCCCTCACCCCCCCGGGTGGCAACACGGGACACAGCGGAGATGATGGGGGCAAGTCCCTCGGGAGAGCCCTTCGCGTGGCAGGAAGAGAGGACGTCGTGTAGGATCCGGGCAAGCAGCCCGGCCCAGAGGGAAGCAAGTCCACGGAGGTGAATAGCGCAGGACACGGAGAGCGACGGACGGAGAGACGCAGCTGCCCGGCCCGGCTCGCGTTCCCGAGGGCGAGGAGAGGCGGGAGGCCATGGGCTATAGACCCGGGGCCGCAGACTTTTCCTGCAAAAGGTTCAGAGAGTAAATATTTTCAGCTCTGCAGGCCACACGGTCTCTGTGGCACCTTCCCAGCCGCCCCCGAGGTGCAAAGACCGCACGTGTGTGCTCCACGGTGTGTTCTGTTTACAGTGTTCCAATAAAACTTTATTTACACAAACAGACGGCAGGTGAGACGTGGCCCTGGGCCCAAGTCTGCCAACAGCTGATCCAGAGTACAGGGTGCAGCTGGTGCTTGGGCGAAGCAGCCTGGGGAATACACTGCGGGGGGCGGGGGGGCGGGGCAGCACGGGACAGGTGCACCCCGAGCGCTGACGCGAGCTCCCGGACTCTGCCGCGGGAGGAAGAAAGCCCTGGGTAGATTCGCGGGGACGTGTTGAGACAGGGAGTCCAGCCTGACGGTCTTCACCCTCTAAGGAGAGGTAAAGACAATGAACCAGGTCGTGGGAGTCAGTGGCTTCACAAAAGTGGGGAAGGCTAGCAGAGCAGGCTGGGGTCCGGTTCCAGCGGGTTCCGTAGCTGTGCTCGCTGGGATACACCAAGGCCCACCCTCACTCCCCCACCCGGGGAGAGACCCCAATACAGGGCTGGGAGGCCCTGACACCTACAAACTGGCCCAGCAGGCCGGAGACTGGGCCAACAGGCAGCGGCCAGCTACTCACCGCCCGACACTTCCCAGTCACTGGACGACAGAAGTGACACGTGGCACGTCCAAGGTCGGGGTGGGGGGGTCCTGGTTTCCCAAAAACTCGCCTCCAAGAGCCCCTAATGCACTGAAGAGAGGGGGAGACAGACCGGGGACGGGGAGACACGATCCACAGGGACCTTGGAGAGACGTGGACTGAGGAGGTTGAGGCTCCAGGAGTGCAGAGACCGGCTGTCACCCCTGCGGCAGGTGGCATCTTCTCTTAGTACCTGCACCATGTCGGGTGACCGCCGCCCACGGGCACCCCGTCCCTCGGAGGGGTTTCCGTGCCCCCGTGACTGAAGACGCAGCTACGGGGCAGGTGCTGGGCGGACTGCTTCTCTGCACTCGGGAGCTCCCCCTGCCACCCCAGCTCCTTGGTGGGCCCTCAGCGGGCGCCCTGGGGGTGGCCACCAACAGGTGCAACAGACGCGGCCTCCATATGGACCCTAGTGCTGCCCGGGGTGTGAGAGGGGCGAGGGGAGCGAGAGGTCACAGGAGAGCCAGCCACCTGGGCCTCGGGGCCAGCCTATGACCCAAGGGTGGGGACTTCAACTACCCGCTGGCTGGGCGAGGGGAAGGGGTCCGTCCAGGACACGGCCACCACCTCGCTGCCACGTGCAGGAAGCTGGGAGCGGGGGCCTCCTCTCTTGGCCTGGTTTTCTGACTTTTCAAGAGAAACAGGATCCAGAGTTTTGAGTGAAACATCTCCCAAGTTTTTGGAAACTGACCCAAACTTTTGGAAACCACTATGAGGCCAAGCAAGACACGTGGGCGGGCCAAGCCCAGCCCATTAGTCACCGGCCTGCCCCATCAGTTCCCCTGCAGCTCGTCACGCGCATGGGCTGGGCCCCGCCAAGCAAGCACCATCCACCCCCTCTGATAAATAAGGACACGGACACGCAGGGAGCGGCCCAGCCCACGGTCGCACAGCTGATGGCACCCACACTGGAGTGTGTGCTTTCTGCTGGGCCGTGAGCCGCACTCGCCACGCCAGGCGTCTCCCCAGACAGTGAGAGCCGGGGCGGGGGGTCCCCCTGGCCATGGTGTCTGTCACTCAGGGCCGCCCGTGGGGTGAGGGCTGACGCTCCGGTGCAGCTCCCAGAGGTCCACTCTCCTGCTGGGTCCCTTCAGGGTCGGATTTCACTCCTGCCTGGGCTCGGCTGGGATTGTCAGCCGTTTCCCCAGGGCCATCCCTGGCGGACGAGGGGACACGGCAATCCCAAAAAAAGCCCTCGGCCCGGGGCCACACCGAGTAGACCAGGTGGCCAAGCACCCCAGTTGAAACAGAAACAGCGGGAGTCCAACTCTCCATCCAGAACCCGAGCATCTGCTACTGAGGATGGTTCCCCTTGACGGAGTCTGGATGTTGACACCATCTGGCCCAACTTTGTTTTACGGACTTTATGGCAGGGATGGAACGTCATTGTACAGGAGGACGCAGGCAGATTGTTGCCTCGACTCAGGGACTCGGTAGCTTGCCGAGCCCCGTGAGTGCTGCACCATGGCCACCCACGGGGGTCTGGCCTCAGCTTTGACCTCAACATTTTTATTAATGACTTCGTCGAAAACATTTTTTTTAAAAAGTTCTGTTTACCAAATTTGTAGTCAATTAAAAAAAGAATGAGGGGATCCCCGGGTGGCACAGTGGTTTAGCACCTGCCTTTGGCCCAGGGCGCCATCCTGGAGACCCCGGATCAAGTCCCATGTCGGGCTCCCTGCATGGAGCCTGCTTCTCCCTCTGCCTGTGTCTCTGCCTCTTTCTCTCTCTCTGTGTCTCTCATGAATAAATAAATAAAATCTTTAAAAAATAAAATAAATAAAATAAAATAAATATAATAAAATAAAAATTAATAAAATAAAATTAAATTAAATTAAAAAAGAATGAGCAGATTGCAGAAACATCGATGGGATCCAGGGGGCTCTAGACAGGCTGGACCGATGGGCTGCATCTAAGAAGATAAAATAAACCAGGGATAAATGTCAGGTCCTGAACGCGGCTTCCAAACCACCCCTGCTCAAGGACAGGGTCGAGGCGGCCGGGATTTAGCGGCAGCAGGTTTGAATGAAGGCTGAGCTCTCGTCCACACAGCACAGCCAAGCGAAGACCACCATCCATCCGGGGTGTTCGGCACAGCGCGGTTTACAGCAGCGGGACCCTGGGAACGGTCTCGGCGTCTGACGCTCCTGATTCATCGGCACAGCTGACACCTCTGTACCCGTCAAAATGCGTGGCATGAGAATACCTTAATGACTTATTATAAAAATACTGTGAAAAAAATAAGAAGTTAAAAATAAATAAAATAAAGCAAAACAAAAAAAATAGCATGAAATGAAAAAACGGCAGGTTATGAAGCAATATGTGCCGTTTGAGCCCCCGTTTTTTTTTTTTTCATTGAAAAAGAAATTACTAGATGGTATTTGGGGTGGTTTGGGCACTGGGGGGGGGGCGGGTTAGATTTTTACTAAGTGTGTAATGTTTTTTGAAGTTTTCAGGGCGTGAACGCAATCCGCCCACAGGTAGGAGCCTGGCGTCGGTTAAGCTGGAGAGCGAGGTGCAGCCGTCCTTGGGTGCAGCCGAACCCAGGGTCGCGGTAGAGTCCCAGGCGCGTCCCTTTACCGCAGGACACGTTGGTCAGCGGGCTCGGTGCGGGCGGGGCAGCTGCACGTGGGCTGAGCTCTTGTCACCAGGGCTCCTCGCATCTCATGGGCAAGGCTCAGGGAGGCCAGGACCGCGCCCAACATCTAACGAACAGCAGAGCCAGGATTTGCATTTAGGAACAGAAACGGCCTCGGGACGGCCCGCTGCCCTGCGAGCACCGCAGGTGCTTCCGAGCATCAGGCCTTGTGTGGGGACCGGCCACCAGGGGCTCCAGACGACTCAGGGTCCATCGTTCTGGGAAACACCGGGAAGGTGGCACGGAGGCCGGATGCCGGGGCCACCGGGACGGAACGTCGGAACCCTGGACTCTAGTTAAGACACCGTCTCACGGAAGGTGAAGAAAGTCCAATCGTTGGGTTTGGAGAAATTAAAGACGAAAATCAGGTTGGGGAGAAAACTAGGAAAGTTAGCACAGGACCGTGTCAAAAAATCAGTGACCTCCTCCCCCCTCAGCCCAGCCTGGCCCTGGGGCCTCGGCCTCAGCGCCTTCTCCCAAGAACTGAAGAACCGAGGTCTGTAACTCCTTGGGTGCCCGCCCCTAAGAGGACAGCCGAAGGAGGGGACCCTCGTCCCTCAGGAAAATTTCCTTTGAGGGAAGAAAACCCGTGGCAGGTGGGTCCCAAGAGGAAAGGAGCAGAGCAAGGGGGGGGCGGGGGCAGCTCTGACCCAACCTTTCCTCCTGGGACGTGCCAGCTGGGACCAGGGCTAGGTCTCCCGTCCTGAAAACCCGCAGGTTCGCCTGAAGGAGGAAGGGCCTGTGCAGCGAGACCCGCTTAACGTGCGGACACAAGAGAGGCACCTGCCGGCAGCCTCGACTCCGCGGGCGCTGGGCGGGCCCTGGTGGTCAGAAGGGACACCTGCAGGAGGGACCTGCGCCCTAGACTTCGGAGGTCATGAGGGTCAGGACTCTGGGATATTCAGCGTTATGTCCCGAGGTCTGAATGACGGCAGATGCTCAAAAAAAAGCAGACCTGTTGAGTTGAGGAAAGAACACACAGCGTGAGGAGGAGCCAGAGCAGTTACCACCCAGGGCCCTTCTGGAACTCTGAGCCTGTGACCCCGTGGGATTTAGGACCCGTGCTGTGAAGTTCTCCCGATGGTCGCCCTGACTCATCCCTCCCCCCTCCGCGCCCTCACTTACCTGGGGGCACCTTGCCCCACCCCTCCTGCAGGCCGTGCACATGGCCCGCACCCCGAGGCCCTGCAAGGCCACCTGCCGAGGCCCAGGGGCTGCACGCAGACCTCCGGGGCCTCGCACGGATGACGTAGGCCACCCCGAGCACCGGGCTGCAAACAAATGCTTGTCTGTTTTCCTTCTCAGTAATTTCCTGGGATTCCACTTTGCAAAAGGGAATTGTTGGATGTTTTCAACCCAGTTGGTGACCGGCCTTCCCGGAGCATCAAGCCTGAGTTCTTCCAGCAGCTTCTGCATTTTAGAGACCTCCCAGTCCCCCAGCAAGGACACGAGACGAGCAAGAGACGTGTCACCCAGACGCTTGGTTGTTCTGGAACATCCCAGGCAGCTGAGGATGTCAGAGCCAGAGGACCGTGCCTCAGTGTATCCCGGTCACCCCCAGGTCACCCCCGGGTCACCAAAGCCAGGGTGGATGTCCCCCCACTTCATGCAGCCTCCCCTGAAGCTCCGCCAACACGGAACAGCTCCTGGAGACGGGTCCTGCGAGGACCAAATGGATCTCCTGAAACTCACTCTGCTCCCTTTCCTCTTCGGGCTGTGGGCGGGAGGCAGCGGACCCCAGAGCTCGACACGCAGGCACCTCACCTCCCATGACGGTGCTCCCGTCGGACACGGGATCTGTAGGCCTCGGACTCGCCGTGGTCGCGTCCAGGGTTCCCAGCCCAGTGCCCACACTCACAGCCCACGCTGCCCAGCAGAGCCCGCGGCCCCTGGGAGCCCCCAGCAGCTCAGGCCGGGTCCCAGGACCAGCAGCAGGGCGCAGGTGCACACGCCCCCTGCACCCCAAAGTCAGCTCCTGGCTCGGCCCCCCGCCCATGCTAGTTCAGCGGCCACAGAACAGGCCCCACGAGGTGCTGGCACACGGGCTGACGGATCGCCTCCATTCCCAGCCCGTGGAACCGTCACGTGTGGGGACGGCCGGCCCCCGACGCTGAGAGGGCAAGCCCGGGGTGCTCCCTGTCCGCTGTTCCCTGCCTCCTCCACGAGGACACCCTCCCCGGGCCTTTGCTCCATCACGATTTGTCGCACAACGCTTTTTCTCGCAGTAGATTCCAGGCTAATTTTAGAAATTTGCTTTCACCTTCCGACATCGATTCCTGGGGCAGCTCGCAAGCTGCCTGGAACGAAAAATCAATGGTGACAGCAGCGGAGTGGGCTCGGGCTCGTCACCGCCCCGGAGCCCCAGCAGCCACAGCCCGAGCTCCTCCCTCGGGACCCTGGGCAAGAAACAGGCCGCTGGGAAGTTGCCCTTGGTGCCCTCGGCCTTCCCCTTGCGAGCCCTTGCTGTCTACTGGCTCGCCCCTTTTCCCTTCCCAGGACTCCCCCTCCACCCAGCACGGAGCCCAGGGCGCAGGACAAACACTAAGACCCAGGGAGGGCCTAATTCCCAGAGACTGGGATCGCCCCCGTTTCACTGAATGGGAAACTGAGGGACAAAGAGGTCAAGAAACAAGCCCACTGTCACACGGCTGGCGAGGTGGAACTGGATGAGGCCTCTGAGTCCGAAGCTCGTGTTCTCAGCATTTCGCTCCATTACGCCGAGAACCACGACGGTGCAGAAACTGCAGCGCCCGTGTTCTGGAGAGCAGCGTCCCCCGGGGACACAGAAACGTGCTGCGCCCTGCACCCGCCGTCCCTGCTCTGCTGAGCTCTACCCCCGGGGACTGGCCCTAATGAAGTCTCCAGGGACACAGGATGTGCTCCGGAGGCTCGGCTCCACCCACGGGAGGCGGTAGACCCGGCCAGGGAAGTTCTAATTGAGGATTCACAGGTCCCCACGGCAGGACCAGACCGCAGCCCTCCGGCCGCAGGTCACCTGCGAGAGGCGCAGCCCCAGAGCGGGCGCTGGAGGCCCCTGAAAGCGGAGAGAGGCAGTGAATTCCAGGACGGAGAAGGGGCAACGCGAGAAAAAGTCCAGGCCAGCCCTGGTCAGTAGAAATACAACGTGAACTACATAACTAATGTCAAATTTTAGGCCACATTTTGAAAAGTAAAATGGAAGGGACACCCCGGTGGCTCAGTGGTTTAGCGCCGCCTTCGGCCCAGGGTGTGACCCTGGGGTCCCGGGATCGAGTCCCATGTCGGGCTCCCTGCGTGGAGCCTGCTTCTCCCTCTGCCTGTGTCTCTGCCTCTCTCTCTTCTCTCTGTGTCTCTCATGAATAAATAAAATCTTTAAAAAGGAAAAAGGAAGGGGATCCCTGGGTGGCCCAGCGGTTTGGCGCCTGCCTTTGGCCAAGGGCATGATCCTGGACACCCAGGATCGAGTCCCACGTCGGGCTCCCTGCATGGAACCTGTTTCTCCCTCCTCCTGTGTCTCTGCCTCTCTCTCTCTCTCTCTCTCTCTCTGTCTATCATAAATAAATAAATCTTTAAAAAAAAAGGAACAGGTGAAATTAATATTGATACCATGTCTAATCCAGTATATCTCAAATGTTATTTCAACATATAATCAATATAAAAAACGTGTTAATGAGACTTTCCATTTCTTGAACTAAGTCTTTGAAGTCCCATGTGTATTTTACACACTACAGCCCATCTCAGGTCGGAAGGGCTGATTTCAGGGGCTCAACAGCCACATGTAGCTAGTAGCTACCGTACTGGGCAGTGGAGTCATGATTTTTAAATTATGTTCCGTGGAATCTAGCACCCCACAGGAGTATTACAGGGATTCCCAAAATGCTCAGTCTTATTCTCATTTTTAGTGGATTTAAACTGTTTGACTTGGCAATATTTAAGAATCCACACAGATAGATGCCCCGTCCCCAGATTTTAACACATTGAAGACAATCAACAGAAAAATATGTTTGTATCTGAGAGGCAATGTTAAGTCGTCCTCTTACACAAGAAGTTGGTACCATAAAACATCTCAATCTGTTTTACACATCAGTGATTTACATCAGATTTCGGTTCAGTGGTAACCGAACGACCAACACTTATCCCAGATTTGAGCATGTGCTTCGTGGACGTCTTCATCAAATCCTCACAATAAATCTCTGAAGTGGGTCGGGTCCTTCTCTTCACTTGCAGAGGAAGGTGCTGAGACTGGGGGTTCAACGACCTGCCCAAGGTGGCGGGCGAACAGCAATGTCAGGATTCGAACCCAGCCCTTGGGGGGGGGGGTCTAACTTCTAAACCAAAGCTCCGTAAACACTAGATTCCAACTAAAACCAGAACCACCCGCCATGCCAGTCGAAACTTCAGCGGCCTCATGTTGACTTCTTTACACCTGGGCTAGGTCAGCTCCCTCCTGTGCAGCCCTTCCCCACAGGCACACACACCACCCAGCACTCTCTCTAGTTGAGCCAACGCTTATTGGCGCCTCACTGTGTTGGTGTTCGCTGCGGTCCCTCCATAGCCAAGATAAAGCTTCTATATCCTGCTTCACTCCCAGTCATCTGGGAAGAGGTTGGATCCGATCCTGCAAATGATACGAAGCCAGGGAAGGATTTAAGCAAAGGGGGTGACAACAAAGACCAGATGTCGCTTTTAGAAAGCTCCTTCTGCTGGCTGCAGTGAGGGTAGATTGGAAGGAGCTAGGTGCTGGAGAAAGGAAACCAATGGGAACCTCTCTGAGTGGTGACAGTAGATACGAGGGTGAACCATAGTGGATGGAAGCAGTGGGCCTCAGTGATGGAGGAATCGTTGGGTGGGGGCAACACAGAGAAAGTGGAGGATGATCCTGGTTCCTGGTTTAAGTAGTGAGGCCACTAACCAAAACGGGAAATACAGGAGGAAGATCTGGATTGAAGGGAATGAGTAGACACGATGGGTTCAGATTTCAATATCAGGGTTGACATTGAGATCGACTGTCCAGCATCCCTTCAGCCCCTCTGCCGTCCATCACAGAAGTGCAGTCTGAGGAGGAATTCACTGCGATCCAGGACGGACCCTCACTCACCCAATCACAATAAGCCGTTCCCATAATAATGCCCATGCCATGACTGGTACAGCGCATGGGTATAAACCAACGAGCACATAGCCTTTCCTTTGAGACTTCACTGGTGTAGACGCCATAAAGTGACCCATTTGGACCATAGGAAAGCATCTTTCTTCAACAGTCTCGGGAGAGGAGCTCCCTCCTGATGAGAATAAGAAAACAAGTAGTCCTGATTGCTCCTGACAGCACTCCAGCTCAGGACGCTTGGGATAAGGTAATTCTGGGAGAAGAATATAATGGAGAGAGAGAAAACCCTGGACCCTGGATAATTCATTAAACCAATGGATCGAGCCACCCCAAAGCTCAAACTATCCTCCTATCTGAGCCAATACTTTTCTTTATTGCTTTAGCTACTCTGAGGTGGGATTTCTGCCCCGTACAGTCTCAAGCTTCCAACCCGATGTGGATATGTTGAATCAGGAGCCCAGTCCATGGAGTCCCCTGGAGTTGGGCAACACAGCATGCCCAGGGTGACCTGTAGGACACAAAGGAAGTGGTGCCCATCAGGCGGCTAGATGGCGCTTCAATCTGATGCTCAGGGAAGGAGTCAAGCTGAAGGTACGTTTGTGGTGTCATCAGCTGGGATGTAAACTGAGAGAAAGTAGCCAAGATGGACCAAGGAAAGTGTATAGAATGGAGAGAGAAGAGCAGGGTCAAGGGCGGAATCCTGGGAAATGCTAGCATTGGGTGGGGGGCTCTAAAGAAATGCTTGAAAAAATAAAAAAAAATTTAAAAATAAAGAAATGCTAAATAAATAAAAATAAATAAAGAAATGCTAGCATGGTGGGGGGGCGGCTCTGAAGAAAACAAAGGAGTAGAAGGAAGTGAAGAAGTTCTCAATGTGGGGAGGAGCCTGAAGGACTATGACCCCAGAAGTGGGAAGAGGAGAAAAATAAAAGAAGTGGGATGGGAGGGATGGGATACCTACTGAATGGTGAAGAACAGTGTGGACAGAGAGACAGACACGGACAGAAGGGGACTCTAATTGAGGGGCAGGCCAAGCTGCTGTAACAACGAGACTCGTAAACACAGTGGCTTAAATAAAATGGAAGCTCCTTTCTCCCCCACATGACAGTCCAGAGGGAGAGAGAGTCCCGAGCAGTAATCAGTTCTTCTCCACCAAGTCTCAAGGGGCCCAGGTTCCTCTGACTGGTCACTGGGCCATGCATGGCGTCTTGCCTTTGTCCACAGAGCCACAGATGCTTCCTCACTGGTACTTTCCAAATTCCAGCCCATGAGCAAAGGTTTCCCTTTCCATGCTCCATGCAAACAGCTCCCACATAGGGATGCAGTCTGGATGGGAGCTGCACACATCCTTTCAGCAAGAACGGAGTCCATGGCCACACCCTACCACAAAGGAGGTTGGGAGACAATGGACATGTGGGGACACTTAGCAAGCTCTGGCACTGGGTTCTAGAAAGCTGTGGTAGGTGCTGTTTAGGCAACGACCCCCTCTACTCCTCAAGCTTATCATCTCGGCTTATCTGCATCGGTACCTTAACCCAATCTTACCGGTAAGGCCTTACGAGTAAGGCTCGAGGAGCCAATGTACAGCGTGGTCACTAGAGCTGATGACACCGTGTTGTAGGACTGAAATTGGCCGACAGTAGATCTTAAACCTTCTCACCAAAAAAAAAAAAAAAAAAAAGGCGGGGGTGGGGAGGGAGGGGATACAACTCTGTGATGGATGTGTTAATGAACTTGACTGTGGGAACCCTTTCACGACGTGTATGTGTATCAAATCATCACATGGTACACTGCAAATATTTGACCATTTTGTCAATTATATGTCAACAAAGCTGGGGGTGGGGGGGAGAACTTGGAAGGGACAAGAAGGAAAAAAATCTAAGAACTTTCACACATAGAAGAACAGGGACAATCTTAGGAAACCCTGAGGAAGTCCAGGTTCTCCAAGCACATTTCAGCTGCCGCCTCCTTTTGCCCACCCCGGAGATGGCCTTGCAGCCGGGTTAAAGCTTCGTGACCCACTGGCGGTGTCCAAACCCTCCCCTCCCTGCCTCTCAGCCCGTCAGCTTCGCTCGGGGATGCACAGCAGAGCCAGGCAGAAAGGGGAAATCAGCCCGGTCAGGTGCTTTGCACTACACAGGTCATGATTCCCTTTTTTGCTTTTAATCTCCTCCTAGCCACTGACGCTCTCCTCGAAACTCCTTCCCCTGGGCTGGCTGCTGCTTAAAGCCAACCCTTCATTTCTGCCCCTCTTCCCTTCACCACTACACCCACCAACTTATTCCCAAAGCCCCTGCAACCTGGCAGCTGCCCCACCACTCAGCTGACACGGTTACCTCTGTCATTAAATGTAATGGCTCTTTCCTTGGCCCTCTTCCTCCTCCACCCAGCGGGGTCTCCTTAGACACAAATGGCCATCCTGTCCTCCAAGCACTACCTGTCCCGGCTGCCGTGATGTGCCACCCCACGCGCCTGCCCTTCCTCATCAGCTCCTAGCCTTGCCCTGGGTCTTTCGTTCTGAGACTCCTCGGAAGGCAGACGGAGGCTGGTGTAACCTCTGTGGGGGGCGGTCATCTTGCAGCAGCGACTGAGATACCACCTGGGCTCCAGCCTCCGACTGGCCCCTTGTTTGCTGTGTGACCTCCACCAACTACTTAGCACCTGTGAGTCCCTTTCCTCGCAAATGCCCCACTCTCAGGCTTGCTATTATCAGGGAAGGCACCTGCTTAATAAGCAACCTGCAAACTTCAGAGGCTTAGGAACCAGCGTTACAGCCCAGTGAACGAGCGGAGGCTAGGGGCTCCTAGAAGATTACACAGGGACGGGGTCCAGGGGCCCTACTGTCCCCTAGGGCTTGGGGTCCTCCACCGGGTCTCAGCAGACCACAAGGAAAAAAAAAAGAAAGAAAGAAATGATTGGGCAGCCCTGGTGGCTCAGTGGATTTAGCACCACCTTCAGCCCAGGTTGTGACCCTGGAGACCCGGGATCGAGTCCCACATCAGGCTCCCTGCATGCAGCCTGCTTCTCCCTCTGCCTGTGTCTCTGCATCTCTCTATATATATGTGTCTCTATAAATAAATAAAATGTTTTTTAAAAAAAATTTTTTAAAAGATTAAGGGAGATGCCTGCATCAGATTGTGCATGATATTTTTAGGGGACACACAGGTGGCATCGATTTCTCCTACTCACATTCCATTGGTCAGAACTCAGTCACATGACTTCACCTGTTAGCAAGGGATGCTGGGAAATGTAGTTCCAAGGGGGGAAGAAAGGGGATGTGATGAACACACGGGATCCATCTCTCGGTGGGTGGCTGTGAAGATGGAAACCACAGAAGTGAATCCTGTGACCTTTCTGGAACACAGTCGATGTTATACGAAGACAAGAGTAGCCTTTTGTAGCCTTTTTTTTTTTTTACCCGTTTGCCAACTTTCCCCAGTGTTTAAAGTCTGTGCAAAGGCTGAGACGGAGGGAGCGCACAGACGGAAGAGGAGAGGGCTTTTCTGGACACGGAGGAGTGGAGCAGCCGGGCTGGGCAGGGCGTGCAGGGGCGCAGAGATCCGGGCACTGGGCTCGACCTCTCATTTTCCCGCCAGCCCTGGCTCCCGCCTGAGCCCGAGGGCTTTGGAAAGATCTGAGTTTCCTTGGAAACCATTTCTCTGGCCCTCTCTGCACGTTATCAGCCAAGTTGGTTGTAATCAAACCCCCACGAGGCGGAGAATGAGCTCTCAAACTGCCGTCCTGGGGTTCCATCCAAATTACTTGCGTTCCCTATTTAAATTGGTAATTTCCCCACAAGCACTCTCCCTGCCCATCCCGGGATTCTCAAGGTTAGCCGGGAAGGGGGAGCCGTAGGCATGCACCCAGGCCAGGACTCTTGTCCTCGGACCCCTCTGGCTCACAGAGAAACAGCCCGGACATTAGTGGTGAAGCCGGGCATGCGTGGGCCACCACGGGAGACTCCAGAATGACGGGCCCCCTCATCCAGGTGGATTTTAGGGGTGCTGATTCACCTTTCGTAGGCACAGACTTTTGGGAGGAAAGGGATAGAGCCTGGGCCAGGGCACCAGATAATCATAAAGGACTCAGAGCCAAGGCCACAGGACCAGGGGACAGCTGGGGTGGTGCCACAGGGTCAGAGACTCTAGGAGCTTCGGAGCCCACCCACCTCTACTCCCTTGGTCACAAGCCAGCCCAGCCCCCAGCAGGACCACAGAAAGCAAGAGCGAACCCCTGTCCCCTTTCCTTCCTGAATGGTCCTGAAACACGGGCCAACACTCGCACACACCCGGCCCCACGCGCACATGTAGGCACACGTGCATCTTGAGAGCTACACGCGTGTACAGAGACACACAGCCCTGCACCTCGATGTCGGGCATCTGACCCCCCGACCCGGCGTGTTCACGTCCACGTCTAACACAGGGTCGGGCTGCCGTGCGTGCACAGCCGCCCAGGCGGCCTTGGTGCACACGTGCACACCGACACGGTCCCGCCGGCCTGTACGTGTGCTCCGTGTCTGACACATGTAGTCGGATGCACATGAGGCTGAGGAGGGGAAAGCCGGGCCAGGAGCTAGACCCTGCTGGCCCAGGTTTCCAGGTGGCCCCAAGGAGCTGTGGCAAACTGAGGTTGGGGCAAGGGGGAGCCAGGTGGGGGGGAGCCTTCCTGGGCAAAACAGGGTCCCCGACTTCCGAGAGAACTGCAGGACCAGGAACCGCTCCCCACCACCCAGGGAAGGCCTCACTACCAAAGGTGAAGCTGGATATTAGGGCCTCATCTCAGAGAAGAACAAGTGAAACCAGAGCACCAGCCACAGGGCTGGGGGCCCTGCAGTGAGGGGAGAACTGGAGCCCAGGAGTCCAGGCGCCCAGGGCCCCCCCCGGCTCCCAGATTCTGTATCCAGGGGGGCAGAGAGGGAACCAGGCCCTTCAGGTTGGGCTCCGCACTCAGAACCAGTCGAGATGACTCGCCCTCCCCTACAAGCTGCCTGCAGGGCCCTGCTGCCGCCGCAGCTCCAAGGCTCACGGACGCTTCCTGCTCCCTCTTCGGGCTGCGAGCCGCACACCTGAGAGGGATGGGCAGCAGGTGTCGGACTCGGTGCCCGGGGTGGATGTCTCCCCCCTCGTTCCTCCCCCAGACCCAGCACTGAGAAGAATCCCACAGAGCTTCGCAGCCCACCTGCTGCTCCTTTCCAAACAGGCAGGTGTGAGAAAAGACGTGAGAATTCCGGGGGGGCGGGTGCCGCCAGCTGTCTGCAGCTGGGACTCCGCAGCTTCTGGCACAGTCTGCCGTGAGGAGGAGACGGGCAGGCGGAGCTTCGGAACCTCAGCGTCTCCCTTCACCCTGACTCTCTCTCTGCCTCCATATGGGCTCAGCACATCCCTCCACCTCCCTGCCTCCTAGAAAACTCTTATTTGACCTTCAAAGCCCCGTTCAGGTCTCCCCTGTCCTGCGCAATCTTTCCCGGGCCTGGCACGACTCCTTCTGTCCTCCGGGCCCCAGCGATGCCTGTGGGGGTTTCCATCCCACCCCCCGGCCCCCCATGGCTGTGGGCTCCCAGAGGGAAGGGGCCGGACCACCCCGGGCTCTGCTGCAACAGGTGCGGGACGAGCAGAGACACGCAGCAGTGGAGACACCAAGCTCGGGCATAAACCCGACCCGAGTCTGCGTCCCACCCCTGCGTCTTGGACTCGGGCTCAGGCGAGTCCTGTCGGGTGTCCGGGGGTCCGGGTTTCAGTGGGCGCCGGTGTGAAACAGGAGGAGTAAGCGGAGCAGCACAAGCTGCCCTGAGAATGGGGAGGGCAGCCCACTCCTGGGCCCGCTCACTGCCTTGGGGATCCTCCCACGCGCATCCACACGATCCATCCATCTGTTCTTCACTGGAAGTCCCCGACGGCGCCCCCGCTGCCCACCACCCTCCCCCCGGGAAATCTTCCCCAGCGAGTGAACGCGGGGACCCCAGGTGCCCACTGCAGAGAAGATACCGCCTACTGTAGCCGCCACGGCTTCCGGGGGTTACCCAGCTTTGTTGGCTTGGGGGTTAGAAGGCCCCAAGTTCAGATCCCGACTCAAACCGTAAGGAGCTGTGTGCCCTCGGGGGAGGCCCTAAAACACTGCGCGGCTCTGAGATCTGCTGGCGACTCCGCGACTCAGACACTGACACGCGCGCAGATGATACAACAGGAACCTTGCTGGAGGGGAAGCAGGAGCGCTCCTCTCTCAGGGGACACCGCCGTGCCCGACAGGTGAGAGGGCTCGTCAGGGCCAAGACGGGAGGCGAGGGCATTTCCAGCAGAAGGAACATCGGTTAAACGGCCGGCGAATCCAAAGGACAAAGGGCAGCTCCGTGACTTGGACCACAGCGCGTGGAGGGGACCTGGAAACAAAGGCAGGGGCCAAGCTGGGGCAGAGCTGGGATGTTCTGCTAAGCGGTTCCTGGCACACGCCTCCGAGGACAGCAGCCCCTTTTCTAGAATGTGCCTGGCACCTATTTCAGAGGCTCAATAAATCTCTGTGGGAAAAACAAATACATGAGTCAGTGGCCCCAAGAGCCTGAGCCTCGGCCCTGCCCCTGCTGGGAGTCCGGTCCTGCTGGGAAGCGGCTGCCAGGCCCTGGACGGGTCACGTGGTCGCTCTGGGCCCTGTTTCTCCATCTGGACCTGGAAATGGGGCCTCACAGAGTCACCCCTGGCTCCCAGAGCTCAGGCCACTGCCCTTCCCTCCCTCCAGGCCGAGCCCCGTGGCCGAACCTCGCGTGGAAGTCGGACCCACCAGCGGGCCTGACGTCAGGGGAACAACTCCCACACCCCGCAGCCCACGGGGTCCAAAGGACTCCCTGTGATCCCTCTCCCGTCTCCCCACAAGCCAGACCCAGACACCCGCCACGTCTTGACAGGCTTCCCGCGAAGGTGCCTGAAGCTCCCCCGGCGGCTGGCTCAGCCCACCAGCCTTTGAACGGGAGACATCCTAAGCCCCCGGCCGCCAAGCAGGGAGACTTGAAAGGCCGTCGGGGCAGCGGTCAGCCCATCTTCCCAGGGTGCTGGACGCTCCCCCTAGGCCCCTCTCCAGGGAGGCCGCTGGAACCCAGGAGGCGGGGATCATGCGAAGTGCACCTGCAGCCGCCGGGCTGGGGAGGGGCCGCTCAGCGGGTCTCCTCGGGGCTGCGTCCTTGCACACCTAGGGGCCTGCTCTGCTCGGCTGAGCAGCATCGGAGCCTGGGCCTGGTTTATCTCAGGGCCCCGGGCCCCCAAACCGTGTCGGAGGCAGGCTGGTTCCCCTGCCCCCCGGCTGAGGACAGACCACCGCATTCGACCTTCAGTGAGGCCCCACCGCCCCGTGGGCCTGAGGCGACCCCGATTCCCTCCTGGACGGACGGACGTCCCACAGGACGGCTTACCATGCATCTTCAGTCCCATGCGTCCTCCACCCCCCCTGCTGTCCAAGAACAGCCCTGTCACCAAGTTTGTAACCCCGCACGTCCCCCCCTGCACCACAAGCCCCTCCCGAGCTGCCCCAGCGCCCAACAAGCCCAAGGACCGCAGGCCCCCACCCCCACCCCATGGTGGCCCTAGCGCCAGGTCGGCAGATCTGGGTTCAAGTTCAGGCTCTGGCCCTTACCAGCTGCACGCCCTTGAGCCAGTCATCGTCTCTCCGCGGCTCGGCTCCTACATCTGCAAAGTGGAAATAACAGCGCTCACCCCAGAGGCAGGAGGGCTGTGGAACAGGATGCTGGTGCGGGCCCTTCCCTCGCTCGAGGATGCTGGGTAGACATGCAGGGTCCTAGGTGGGCTGAATCAGAACCTGCACTGATACCTTTAAAACACGACTCAAGTGGGGGCCCCAGGGTGGCTCAGGGGTGGAGCGTCTGCCCTCGGCTCAGGCCGTGACTCCCTGCATGGAGCCTGCTTCTCCCTCTGCCTGGGTCTCTGCCTCTCTCTGTGTGTCTCTCATGAATAAATAAAATCGATAAAATAATAAATAAAAAATTAATAATTAATAAAAATAAAAAGCAACTCAAGTGTTTCCTATGTAGAGACAGAACCACAACACCAGGCGAACCTCCAAATTTTATCTCATCTTCCTTGAGGAGAGAAATAATTTGACACTAATGGGTGGGGAGGATCCCCCTGCACCCACCTTTTCCCCCCCTCTCGCCTTCTCCAGGAGCCCAGCAGCCACGGAGTGACGTCTGGTGTCCTCCCCAGTTGTAACTCCCTCTACCCGCTGAGCCACATCCCCCCACTTGCTCGTGCCAGCAGGACGCACAGCTGGCATGGAACCCTGTTGAACACCGTGATGCGGGGCCACGGGGGACTGGAGAGGAGGCATGCAGTGCAGCCAAGGGAGGTGCCTAGTAAGGGGCGGGGACTGTTACCAGCGGCTCGAGAGATACTGCGGGGAGACACGGCCCAGGCCTCGCTACCAACTGGCTGCAGCGGGAAGAAGACGGACAATCGGTGTGACGACGACACTGGGGACGTCCGTGACCGACCGGGTGGTGTGCAGATGCGGAATCATCCCAAGTGGAAAGTGATAGCTTCTGTCTCAGAACCCCACCCCTTCAGAGTCAGAATGCGAGCCGCACAGCTCCCGCCCGCGTGGGAGGCATGGCCTGGCGACAGGGTGACGCCGAGGTGCCTACGGGACCTCCAGCTAGAGACGTCCGGGGCCAATCCGGAGAGCTGTGAGGGCTTGAAGAGGTCTTGTGTCCTCCTCCCAGCTGCCCCGGACATGTGGCAGCAAGAGCCGGAGAAGTCACTGGAGCCTCCTTCAAGGCCCGGCAGGGTCCTTTGCAAGGTAAGTGCAGCAGAGGCGGCCCCCTTGGAGGCGTGTGGGCCCAACAGGCAGGGTGCCAGGCTCCTAATGACTGGAGGCCGAGGGGTCCCGTGACCCCAGCCACCCGACTAGCAATTCCCCCTCCATGAGCTGAGCAGAGGCCGTGCCAACCAACCTGGGCAGGACGCTGGAGGGCCACTACCGTGTGACGAGGCGGGACCCCCCACCTCAGCGCTGCCCCGCGTTCACCCCCACAGTCCTCCCTCCCACAGCACATTCAGGTCCCTGTATTCTTCCAGCATCCCTAATGGGCCAACGGGCCTCCACTTCCTCCACCATCCCAAACTAAGACTCTTATTTCCCTCTCTACTCCTGCTCCCCCTAGACTCCCCATGCACCCCCCTGGTCCCTGTAAGCCCAATTAAGACACACACACACACACACACAACTCCACAGTTCATTAAATACTGAGCACTTTGCATCGAGATAGATCACTCGGAGGTACACTGCATGAATGATACTATGGAATCATATTTTTGTACGCTCTAATTGTGTAAGTACGACTCATAATTCACTGTAGCTTTTCTGTGGTCATTGAGTAATGGATATTTATATCTTTTTTATGGAATTCAGAGACTAATATAACTAGTGTAAATGACACACAGAAGCTGAAGGCCTATCTCTTTTTCTGACACACAATAGCTAGAGCTACACTCTCCTGGCATTCACTCCCCGGGCAGAAAGCAACCCCTTGGGAACGTAGCACCCCGGTGTAAAAAGACGGTCTTCCCAGTTGCCATCTGCTCTATGATGCAGTTTCCAGGAATACACCACGGGGGGGGGGGGGGGGACTCCCTTTCCTCCAAAACTGACTCCTCCGGTGATTGTCAACCCGGATCAAAAAGCCTTAAAAATATACATTTTCTTTGACACTGTAATTCTACTTCCAGAAACTTATTCTAAGGAAGACGTATGTGCAAGGGCGTTTGTGGAGAGCTGTTTAAAATAGCTACACATAAAAATGGAAAGAACCTAGATGTGATACACACACAGGGAGATGCTAAGGGAGCTACTAATGTCTCTCGGGCCGAACCCCCTTCCGTGTTCTGTTCCGTTGCTGGTCTGGGGAGTGCACGTACTTCACCTCCCAGGCCCCGCACTGGCTGGCCTCCCATTAAGTTCCAGGGTGGGGGAGGCACTTGAGAAGACTGGAAAGCCGGGCAAGAGGAGAAGGGACTGAGCTCCTGTTCCTTCTGTTCCTGCCAGCCTCACCCCGACCGCAGCTAGCTCCAGCGTCCCGCTGTTTCTGTGCTCCCAGACCAGGCTCCGCAGATTCCTCCAAGACATCAACATCTGATGGTGTCCTCCTCCGCGGTCTGAGCACCAAGGACCCTGCCCTGGACTCCCAGGTTCTGATTTCCCCCCATCTTTTCCTCCATTCCTCTAGCCCTACAGGGGACACCTGCTTCCTGCGGTTATTATCTCTGAGTTACCTCTGTGTCCCCTTCTTGCTCTATCTGCTTCCCAACGAGTACGTAGCCAATCGCCTCTATTAAATTCCCTCCGGGTGAAATACTTTGTGTGGTGTCTGATTTCCTAACTGGGTCCTGACTGATGTAGGTGCCACTTCACCCCCCGTCAAATGGAAAATGAATTTATAAATGTGACAATACCAAGGGTTATTTAGGATATGAAGGACAGGAATGTGTATACACTGCTGATGGGCTGTAACTTTATACAGTGGTCTGCCCCTTATCCCTGGCTTCTCTTTCCACGGCTTCAGTTGCCCACAGCCAACTGGCACCTGCCTGGAAGCAGATATATCCTAACGCTGTGTCAGCATGCCTACGTCATTCCCCTCACTTAATCTCATCATGTAGGCATTTTATGGTCTCCTCTCAACACGGGAAGAAGGGTAAATACAGTACAATATGATATTCTGAGAGAGAGCAAGAGATACCACATTCACATAACTTTTATTTCAGTAGGTTGTCATAATTGTTCTATTGATATTAGTTATTGTTCATCCCTTGCTATGTCTAATTTATAAATTAAAGTTTCTCATGGGTATGTATGTGCAGGAGAACACATAGTACATGTAGGTTTTGGTACTAGCTGTGGTTTCAGGCATCCGCTGGGGGTCTCGGAACACATCCCAGTAGAGAAGGGAGATTACTGTATGACCATGTCTGAGAGCAAGTCAGCAGGCACTATCTAGTAAAGCTAAAGATACATACACCCTCCAGCCCTGCTATTCGGTGCTGGGTATGACCTCTAAAGACATTCTTGCAGATGACGCATGAAGACGGCATCATTCCTTATTTGTACTACCAGCAGGACATGGGTGAGTCAATGGTGGTATATTCAAATAATGGAATCCTAGACAGCAGTTAAAAAGGAATAAATGAAAGCTACATACAGCAATTTGGATAAAATGTAGAAGTATCATTTTGGGTGAAGAAAGCAACCTACAAAGGGATGTGTACAGTAGGATATCATCATATATATACATACATATATATACATAAAATTTTAAAGGATGTGTGTGTGCGTATATATATATATATATTCATAAAATTTTAAAGCCTGCAATGCAGTCCTATGCATGGTTAATGGGTATGTTTGGATATAGTAATGGAGATCTATTAATGCTAGAATATAGGTTATTGAAGAGGGCAGGAAAGGAAATGGAATCAGGAAAAGGAACACAGGGCTTTTGGGGTTTATTTCTTAAGCTTTGGTAATGAGTACTATTAAAAGGGGGTTGTGGGGACGCCTGGGTGGCTCAGCGGTTGAGCACCTGCCTTTGTCTCAGGTCATGATCCCCAGGTCCCAGGATTGAGTCCTACATCGGGCTCCTTACAGGGAGCCTGCTTCTCCCTCTGCCTGTGTCTCTGCCTCTCTCTGTGTGTGTCTCATGAATAAATAAATAAAATCTTTTAAAAAATAAAATAAAAGGGGATTGTGGAAGACAGAGGCTTAAAGAGGGTGATCATCTGCATCTAGGAGTGGGGAGGAAGTGGGGCCAATAGACATACCAGCCATCAATATCCATTAAAACAATTTTATAAAAATATGATTTGTTGACTTAAATAGCTACTAAAAACATATAAAGTGAAAACTAAGTGTACAAAGAGTAGTCTCTCATCACCTCCTTTTTATAAGATACAATATATATGTGCGAAGGGGGGAAAGGACTGGAAAAGAATACACCAAAATGGCACTACTGCTCAGGGTAAGAGGATGATAAATGCCTTTCATTTGCTTCTTCATATTTATCATATTTCCTATAGTTTCTAAACAAATGCGAACTTCTCTTACAAGAAATTCTTAACAATTTTTCTAAAATGGACTCCAACAGAAAACGCTCCGTCGCCCACTGCCGTGATCTCAACATGCCACTGTGGGGTTTCCCAAAGCATGGAATGCAAGGGATTTTAGGTGGCTTCATGTAGATTAAGCATTTCTTATATTCATCAGGATGTTGATCTTAGCATATATCACAAAAACAGATTACTTTCAACAAATGATGCTGAAACAACTGGACATTGATGTACTAAATAAATAAATCTGGATGCAGACCTACGTCCTTCTCCAAAATTAACTGAAAATGGATCACAGACCTACATATGAAATACAAAACTATAAAACTCCTAGATGATAAGGTAGGAGAAAAATAAGTTAACACATCAAATCCATTCAATGGATATTCAAATTTCTTAAAATGGGATGCCTGCCGTGCAGGGGAAGGGATTATCTTTTCAGTAAATGGTTCTGGGTCTGCAGAATATCTATAGGCAGGAAATGTCATTTAGACCCCTACTCACTGGATACCTGGATTGGTTCCAGGTATCCTAAGCATTAAAGACAAAGCAGCAAAGCTTCTAGATGGCAAACCCAGCGGGATCTCTTCATGACTTTGAGGCGCAAAGATTTCTCAAGCAAAACAAAACATTACTGATCATCTAAAAAAAAAATGATTGATTGAAAAACCAGATTACTTTAAAATTAGGAACTTCAAAAAATAAAAATAAAATAAAATAAAATTAGGAACTTCTGTTTTCAAAGGACACCACTGAAAGGATAGTTTAAAAAAGAAAAAGAGTAGAAGATGGTTGCAATACTTATAATCAGCAACATTCGCTTCCGGTATATATAAAGCTCTACAAACCAATCACAAAAAGATAGACCACACAATTGAAAAATGAGCCAAAGGCTTAAACAGGCACTTCACGTATGAAGAAGCCCAATTACCTCACAAACATATGACAGAAGAGAACCGGCTATGTTCTCTCAGAGGTCATCAGATGGGTCCATTCACTCTTACATTTTCAATTCATGGAGCTCTACGCTCAAGATCTGTATACTTTTCTGCACCTACACTATACCTCAACAAAGACTATTTTGAAAAAGAAATTTGGATGAAAAAAAATAAATAGCATTTTGTGGTTTTGTTGGCCCAAAGACAGTTTAGAAACATAATAATGCATTGCATAACTTTGGAAAAGAAACAACAGAAAGATAGACCAAAAATAAATTTAAAAGATTCCCTTCAAGGGGAAGAGTGAGAATAGGGAGGAGGGACTGGGAATAAAAATTAGACTTCTCTGCATCTATCTTTTTTTTAAGATTTTATTTATTTATTCAAGAGAGACACAGAGAGAGAGGCAGAGACACAGGCAGAAGGAGAAGCAGGCTCCATGCGGGGAGCCCAACATGCGACTCGATCCCGGGTCTCCAGGATCACGCCCTGAGCCGAAGGCAGGTGCTAAACCGCTGAGCCACCCAGGTGTCCCTATCTTTTTATTTTTTAAACAATCTCACTTCGCAATCATGCAAATAATACAATTTTTAAGTAAATTATTTTTAAGAAACACTAATCCATTTTAAATTAATAACCAAGACAGTCCATGGATACAGCAAAAAAACCGTGACAGCATTAACGAGAATGACTGAAGTCACGGCATAGGAAAGATTTCCAAGTGATGGGGCGTGCTGTCACTGCACATGGCACAACCAGGCCAGACCTTGCTAACCTACCATAGATCTTTGTCACTGAACCTAGACTGCAGCTCAGAATCCAACTCAATGCAGCGCTCTGGGCAGCACTGACACAAGAGCTGAAATATGCTTGCCATCCTCATCTGATGATAGCGGGTCTGGAAGAAATAGGTCAAAGCCGTCACAAACCCACCAAGGTCACCCAACCCTCATGTCACTAATGGGAAAACTGAGATTGACGCAGAAGGAGTGGCTTTCCCAAGGACACACGGGAGTTTCATTTTCCCTCTGCTACACCGCCGCCCGGCCTTTGCATTCCAGCCTAAAGGATGGAGCCCCCTACTCTTCCACCATCCTGTTCACCTGGGCAGAGAAGGCTGCAGAAACAGTCAGCTGTGACAAGCCCTGCAAAGATTCCCAGGTAGGAATATCACACCTCACCCTTGCATCAGGCCTGCTCCTAAACCCAGACTTTTTCACTTTCCTGAACCACCAGGCTGCTTTCTTCCCTAACCACCATCACGGAGAGGTCTTGCTGAATCACAGCAGTGATCCTGCTATTTCTCCACTCAGAAATTCACCATGGCTTCCTATACCCTCGGTCCCAACCCTTCAGGCTGGAACTCTAAACAGTTCATGTTGAGACCCCACACTGACTCTCTCTGTTAGTATCAGCTCACTGCCCCCATGAACTCCAGCTTACTCTCACCTCCAGATCTGTGTCCAGGCTGTTCCATCCACCTTGTCCTTTCATTGAGTCCTACTCGTTGAGAGTGGAACAGGGATACTTTAAAGTCTTCCTTCCGTGCTGTGGGATAAAGCGGACCCATGGAGTGTGACCAACAGGCCCCAGCTGAAAGGAAAAAGGGTTCCTGGGACTGGAGCCAGGTCAAACGGGCAGAAACTTTCTCTTGATCATTCCCGACATCCTTTAGATAAAGGACCTTTTGAAAATCTGATTAAAACTATGGACCCCGTTCCTAGTTAAATACACCAAACACATTTTTCATTTAATATCAAAGGTCAGGGAGAAGAGACCTCAGCTTAAGAACCATGCCCCATGATGCTATGACGGTAGGTGGTCATCTTTCTTCTGCATTTATTACGTGTCAGGGCTGTCCTAAGCACTACAGGCATTACCTCGTTTAATACCCTCAAAACCTCCATGAAGGACCCCAACTCCACAGATGAAGAATGAAGGCACAGAGATCCCATCCTTCTGTGGATGGTAGCCACAGAATCAGAGTTCAAACCCAAGTCTTTCTGATTCCACAGCTCCTGCTCTTAAACAATTCACCCGAGGTTTTGATGCCAAAACTTAAAAATGCAGATTCCCAACCCCACATCAAGTCTAATGAATCAGAACCTCGGGATGTTCTGCATTGTTAACAAGACCCCCAGTTGATTCTCACAGATACCCCAAGCCTGAAACCTGCCACGCTCCACTAGACTGTCTTCCCTGAAAAGTGGTGGCCGAGTGTTCAGTTATCATTGCTCTCTAACGAATTACCCCAAAACTTAATGACATAAAGCAACCGCCATCTTTCATCTTTTCTTGCTCCCCTATCTGTGGCTCAGGAATTCGGGAAGGACATCACCTCCACCAGACTCCATTGGTCCCAAGCTGACCCACGTTCAAGAGGAAAGGAATTAGACTCTGTGTGTTGATGGGCATGACAAGGTCCCATTGTACACAGCACATGCAATGGGAGCCGTGTCGCGGCCATCTTTGAAAAGGGCAATCTGCCACTCGAACCCTCTGCTCACCTGCAAAATCGGATCAGATCAACCAGACCGCTTCAAGGAGCAGCCTGCAGAGAACAATGCTTAACATCCATCAAAGTCACTTTTTCGACAGGCTTTCTCATACTTCATGGTTCACCCTTTCTGCTTCCAGAAGAGCCGCCGCAGCTGTAGCACACACCTCGATGGCCACCCACCCACGAGAAGAGCCCTCGGTGACAGGGCCTTCCCAGCAGCTCACGGTCGCGGTGTTCACCCAGCTTTCTTCTGCATTCAGGTGGCCTCACCTGGGGCAGAGGATTAAGTCTAACGGGAGACTCAGAATCAAAGTGAGGAAGGCTCAACACGATGTCATGGACAGAGAGTGTAAATCGGTAACACCTTTATCAAAGGGCGGCTCGGCCAAACGTATCAAAATGTAATCTGCGCATACTCTTTGACCCAGCATTTCCCCCTTCTTAGAATTTAGCCCAAGGAGATAGTGGCCCAAATGCAAGAGGGCACGTGCGTAAGCAGGTACGCACAGTGTTGTTCATAATGCGAAAAATTGCAAACAACCTTCCCACCCACAAGCTAGTGATAGATTAGGCAGATAAATTGTGGTTCATTAATACTAATCTTCAAAGAAAGATGTAGATCTGTACAGGCTTATACGGAAAAATCTTCAAAACATATGGTTAAGTGGGGGGGGGAAGTATTGGAAAGGTACCTATCATAAATCACATTTATATAAAACTCTCTGTGTGCTTCAGCCCAAAGAGAGATGTCTAGAAGAAGGGCCCCTCGGTGGTAGCATTTGGTATGAATCTTGTTAAAATATTTACTAATGAGAAGGAGGCTTATCTTACACCTACTGTGTGCTATGGATTGTTGCAAATCTCTTTCATGCATTAACCCGCTTTAGCCTCCCAACCACCCTGGTAAGTGGATACTGTTATTGTCTCCATTTTAGGGGACAGGAATACTGAGGCACATGGAGGTCAAACAGTTTTCCCACCATCACACAGCCAGTAAATGGCGAAGATGGGAGCCAAACCCAGGCGGTCAGCCTCCAGGGTCCGGGCTCTTACCCATCGAGCTATCCTACCACTCTGCAGTGACTTGATAGAGCATTTTTACCAAAACAATAAAGCCCTTTTTTGAAGTCATCAAATTGGCCTTGAGAAGCTTTATGTTTCCAGAAGGTGCAGCCATGGGTCCTTACGGAGGGATTCTCTTGTCCTTCCACCCAGTTGAGTATATAGCAGAATTGGGAGAGGTCCAAGGGTCATAACCAGGTTTGCCCCAGGAAGCCCCCGTGGAGCAAACGGGATGTTAAGGAGACCCAATGGGAGGTTCCTCCTCTTGGGTGGAAACACGGAGTCCTTCGAGTCTGTGGGAGCCTAAAGATCAAGAAAGAGACCCCTAGAGGCTGCAGACCCAACCCATAGCTCCTGCAAGGCCAGAAAAACGTATTATGATAGATATCTACTTCAAAGGAGTCTTCACTGGCTAGAGAGTGAGGTCACCAGTCGGTGGAGCTCTTCACAGCCTTGGACCCAGGCCTGCCCGCAGGAGGCCGAGGCAGCGCGAGCAGAAGCTGCGGCATGAAGGATGAAAGGGGTCTCTAGGGAAAGCTCATCCCAAGGGAAGGGAGAATTGAGGCCCCGGGCTTGGTCTGAAGATGAGGGTGGAGACGATTCTGAGCACAGCCCTGCCGGGTGAGGGCCCCAGAGCAACCCCAACGGCCTGGTGCCCAAGACCTGGTCTGGGTGGTGCCCATCACCACTAGTGGAAGCCTGAGGAGCTGCTTGTCTCCTACACCCGCTGAGCCAGCAGCCACCCCTCAGCGACCTCAGTGTGCCCCGGGGCACGGAGTTTGGCCCCTTCAGCCCGGGGCACGCAGCTGACGCGTTGGGCTTCCCCGGGGAACCAGAGGACGATGGTGGATGCTCCGGGTTGCCATCCTCAGGATGCCCAAACCACCTGGGAAGGGGTCTGTGCTGTGGGAGCTGCCACAGAGCAGGGAGGGATTAAGCTGCCTCGGGGAGAGTGTGTAACACGAGGAGCAGAGGGCCTGGTGCAAGTCTTCCATATGGCGCAGGAGAGAAAGCGGGGATGCAACGAGGATGCACCGCCATCATGTCTCGGGCCTGCCCCACTGAGGAGGGGGCTCAGGATGCCCCCACCTCATTGTCCCCTTACCACCCTCTTTCTCCACACTTAACCCCTCTCCCCAGCTCACTTTCAATGCCCACCCCCCAAAGTCCTGGAGCCCTGGCCTGTGCCGTCCTTCCATCGGGGGGACCCCGAAGAGTCGGACGGAGCTGCCAAGCTGGAGGCAGAAGAGATCTTACTCTGGAAGCTTCCCTTTTAAAGCAGAGCAAGAAACAAATGGCTCTGCAATCCACCGGGATCGCCTTGGGTTGGAAATCTAAAATGCATTAAGGTTGAGAGACCTATAAACATGTCATAACACGCTCCGCAAGCTGCTGCCTCTGTGACTAGCGGGCACGGGGGCCCCAGAGGGCGCAAGCAGGCACGTTCGCTGCACGGAGATGGGCACACGCATCCCTGCGTACCCATCCCTGGAACACACCCCTCCACATCTGCGCATGCGTGTGCATGCGCTCTCCCCACAGATACACACACGCACAGCTGTGCACACAGTCCCCCAAACAGGCATCCACAAAAAAGAGCCCGGGACGCGCACCCACCCCTCATGCAGGAGATGCGTGACTATGTTCAGTCCTACCCTTGTACATGGACAGGCACACCTGCTGCACGCACACCTGCACACAGATTCACACACACACGCTCCACAGGCGTGCACACACATGCACACACATGCACACCCCTCCTCGGTTATACACACCTCTCAAAGATAAACCCAGGCCCAGGCTCACCCTGGATGGGAGACAGACATTCTCACTGCACAGACAGACGCACACAGATGTACACACTCACACACTGACTCCACCCACATCTACATGGATGTGTGGGCACATTCATATACGCTCATCCAAAATATAGACATTCATACGCATACACACTCATCCCACACCCAATGTATGCATCTACTTTACCCAAAGCAAAGATGTGCACAAACATGAATGCACACCCACCCGCGGGGAGTGTGTATACATATGCAGCCCGCGGAGATGCATAATCAAATAAACATTTCGCATTCCTACCAACTCCAACAGCCATCTGGGTGACCATCCAACAGCCTGGACTCTGGATTGTCTGAAGCTTCTCGTCTCTGAAAAATGCCACCGTTTGCCCAGTGGCTCAACCAAAAGCCTGAATGGCACCCTGGAATCTTTTTTTTTTTTTTAAGATTGACTTATTTATTTTTGCAAGAGAAAGAGAGCATGGGCAGGGCAGGGGGCAGAAGAAGAGGGAGAGGGAGAGTCCCAACCCAGGGCTCAGGCCTACGACCCGGAGGCCACAGCCTGAGCAGAAACCGGGAGTCGGGCGCCCGACCGACCGAGCCACGCAAACGGCCCATCAGCCTGGAGTCTACGGTCTTCCCGGCCGTGCACATCCAGGCCATTTGTCAAGGCAGCCACCTCCGTCACCTCTGAAGCCACCGTCCCCCTCCAAGGCCCCGTGTGTCCCCCGCAGCCTCCAGTCCATCCTCCATGTGGCAGCCTAAAGACGCGACCTTCCGGTGGCTCCTCTGTCACCTGGAATAAAGCGCAGACTCCTTCCCCACGCCCGCGGGGCTGTGCGAGCCCTCCGATCGTGGCCTCCCGCGCCCGCACCCGCGCTGCTCTCCCTTCCAGGCCCCTCAGCCGTGGAAATGCCACCCGCACTGAGATGCCTTCCGCCCGAGCAGTGGGAGAGCCCGCCGTGGGCGTGTCGCCGTGTCCGGGGAGGTGCGGCCCACCTCGGCGGAGCCAGGACCACGCACACTCCGCCGGCCCACCGGGCGATGAGGTGCAGGTCACGGCCCTGACGCCGATGGGCAACCAGGCTGGACCGGCCCAGGGCACTGTTCTGTAGCAACACAATCCACAGTCGCACCTCGATCTGCTTGCGTGACAGTTAAAGGCTGGTGTTCCCACCGGTGTTTGGGTAAAGGGAAGGTCCTGGGCAAAATAAATGGCGGCACCGGGGAGGAGCACACCCCATGGGGAAGCGGGGAGCTGCGGGGGGCGGGCATTCGGCCAGGGACGGAACACAGCTCGTGCAGCGGTGACCGCGGGGAACCGAGCGACCTGTCCCCTCTACACCCCTGGCTGTGGAGCACGGTAACAACAGCCCCGTCTTCAATGGGGTGTTTGGGGGAGTAGGTTATTTTTTTTTAATTTTTACTTATTTACAATAGTCACACACAGAGAGAGAGAGAGAGAGAGGCAGAGACACAGGCAGAGGGAGAAGCAGGCTCCATGCACCGGGAGCCTGACGTGGGATTCGATCCCGGGTCTCCAGGATCGCCCCTGGGCCAAAGGCAGGCACTAAACCGCTGCACCATCCAGGGATCCCCTAGGTTAGTTATTATTCAGAAAGTGCTTGGCACGGGGGTACCGGGTGGCCAGCTCCCCATGTTGCTCAGGTGCGACCTCAGGGTCCAGGGCTCCGCGTGGTGGGGAGCCTGCGTGAGCATCCGCTCTCTCCTCTGCCCCTGCCCCCCCTCACAAGCAACTCCCTCCCCCCCTCCCTCCCTCACTTGCTCAAAATAAATAAATCTTTTTTAAAAAGCAAGAAAGTGCTTAACATGGAACGTGGCCGAGGTAAGCTCTACCCCCGGGCCTGTTAAGTTGGTGGAGAGAGGAGAGGAGGGTTGAGATTTGGGGAGCCTCCCTGACCTTTGCCCCCTCGCCTCCCCTAGTCTCATTACCAAACCTCCTCCTTCTTTAAAGTCCCCCACACCCAACCGTCACCCCACACCTGCCCGGATTCTAGTCCCAAAGCGGCCCTGAAGGAAAGAGAGGGGATCAAAACCTGGGGCAGGATGCTCAGCCATGCGTCCCATCGTCACCCAGGGAGGGGAGTGCAGACTGCGCGGAGACGCCAGAGAGGGGGGGCGAGGCCCGCTCACAGCGCCCCCTGAACGAGTGCACCTCTATTCAGTCGGAAACCTTAATGCAGCATGTAATTCTCAGGGCGGACTTTGCAAATCCACGGCTCAGGTTGTTTGAATACTGAAATAACACTGGCACACAGGCCCGAACGGGCCGCAGGTCAGTACCTAACGAGAACGCAGGGGCGCCCGGCCGGCTCCGTCCGTAGAGCATGCGACTCTTGATCTCAGGGTCGTATGTTCGAGCCCCAGGCTGGGGTGCAGAGGTTACTTAAAAATAAAACCTCACTGGGTGTTATGCTATATGTTGGCAAATTGAACTTCGATAATTTTTTATTTTTACTGGCGAATTCTACCAAACATTTATTTTTTCAAAAAAATTTTTAATGAAATAAAATAAATAAAATTTTAATTAAAAAAATAAAAATAAAAATAAAAATAAATAAAATAAAACCTCAGGAGCCCCTGGGAGGCTCAGTCAGAGAAGCGTCAACCTTGGGGTCCCAGGATGGAGCCCTGCATCAGGCTCCCTCTCTTGCTCCCCCTGCTTGTGCACATGCTCTCTCTCTCTCTCTCTCTCTCTGTGTCAAGTAAATAAATAAAATCTTTTTTTAATAAATAAAATCTTAAAAAATATAAAATAAAATAAAATCTTTATTAAAAAAAAAAGCACAACAAAAAGGTGGTTTCCAGAACACCAGAATATTAAATCTTTAGAAGTCTTAGAATCCCTTTATTACTCCCAGACTCCATGGTCAAGGGTTGTTTGAGGCCACTCCTCGACGCCACAAGGCCATGAAGCCTGGGGGGAGGCAGGGAGGAAGGAGGGAGTCGAGAGGGAATAAATCACTGGAAAAAGGCAGGTGGGCCTCAAGCAACAGAGGACCCCTCCCCCCGCCAAGATGTGCATGTTTTCATCCCTGGGATTTGTCGTCACCTCCCAAGGACCTGCAGGAGGGGACAGCTTCTTGGACTTCCCAGTGGGCTCAATGTAACGGCAGGATCCTCGCAGGAGGGAGGCAGGGGTCAGGGTCAGACATCGGGAGGGTCTGAGGACGGAAGCGGAGGTCAGAGTGACGGAGAGCCAGAGCCAGAGGCCTGGGGAAGCCAGACAAGGTTCGGCAACAGCCTCCCCGCAGAGCGCCCAGGTGGAGAGCAGCCCGCGGAGGCAGCCCGCCCTCTGACCTCTAAGCCTGTAAGATCACGCACCTGCTGTCATGTCAAAGCCACCAGGTCCGCGGCGATTTGTCACAGCGACGGTAGGAAACCCACACGGACCCCGTAGCGGACTAATTGGTTCAACCACGGTGAGAGGGAGGCCCGGCCTGCGTGCCCGCCACTGCCTGGGCACGGTCCGCGAGCACACGCGGCGTCATGCCAGTCGCCAGGAGAGCGTGAGGAAAACGAGAAAGGCGGCCGCGACGGGTGGTGACCTGTGGCAGGGAGGGGCTCCCCCCACGGAAAGGCCCAGGAACACGTCCCCAAGGAGGTGGCCGGGTGAGTACCTTCACCCTCACTCTGCCACCCATCACCCCAAAACCTAACGGCGTAAGACAACAAGTATTTGCTCCCGATTTTCCATTTGGGTGCAGCTCATGGGAAACAGCTCACGTCTGCATCGTGCGGCGTCCACTGCAATGGCCCTAGCTGGAGGCTCTGCTTCCAATACGGTCCACCCACCTGGGGGCCCAGCTGTTGGCAGGGAGCCCACCGGGTGACAGTCCCCTCCTCCTGGCTGCCGGGGCTTCCTCACGGGATGGGACTCAGGTTCCAAAAGGAAGGAAGCAGAAGCTGCTGGTCCAGGGACCAGAACTGGCGCAGCGTTGTCTCTGCCCACCTCATTGGCCAAAGCCGTCGCAGGGCCGCCCCGACTCAAGGGGGAGGAGGGACAGGCTCCCTCTGTCGGGCAAGGACCGACCTGCCGGGCTCACCCTCCACCACCATGTCCACCAGAGGTGCTGGACTCACAGGAGCCCGGGGCTCACCTGGGCGACCTCAAGGACAGCCGTGTGGCCAGGAGACATGAGCCAGCAGAGGGGTGGAGGATGAGGGCAGGGAGTGGGGGTGGGGGGCGGGGGGTGGGATGCAGGCGGCCGCTGGGCGGCTTGACCCTCAGGAGCTTGAATTTTATCACCCGGTAGAGGCTGCTTGATTTCCTGGTTTTGCCATTTGTGTTTGGTTTGCGGTTGGCTTTTGTGTTGCTGTGGGTTTTGTTTATTCATCCATTTCCCTTGTGGCCTTTCCTGCTGAGTAGAGGGGCTGAGGGGGGAAGCCGTTGTTGCAATGGGCCCAACAAGGGGTGGAGAACTGGGAGGGGGCACCCTCCCACCTTCACCACCCACCTTCCCATTTTCTTGGACGGTGACGGGGGCAGATGGGAGAAGAGCCCATTTTAGACGAGCTGCCTCTGGGGGGTAACGGGGGCAGCGTGACCTTGAGGGGATACCCTTCCCTTTCTCAAGCTTAGTTTCCACCGAATGGGAATAATATCATCTACCCTATAAAGTTATCGGGAAGATTAAATGAGGTATTAGGTCACCCAACAAGCCTATGCCTAAGGCCGACACCGCACGGGGGACAGACCACGGAGACCCCACCTCCGTGGGGCTTATGATCCCACGCAGAGGGACGAGGTGGATAAATAAGTCCTTGCAGGCACACGACTGCTCAATCGCTGTTCCGAGGGGCCTGTGGCACCCCTGGGCGGAGTTCCGAGCCACCCGCCGCCTCTTCAGCATGGCCATCGCTCTCAGCTGCTCCGCGGCCGTTTACTGAACACCTACTACGTGCCGGACACGGTGCTAGGCTCCCCTTCCCCTGCGGTCCCCTCTCACCGTCCCAGAGCTGTTAGGAACTGGGGGCCCAGCTGCGTGGCTGGCTGATCCACACGAGGCCCCCGAGGGCCGTGTGATGTGGCCCCTGATGTGTCACAGATGCACAAGGGGGCCAGTGTGTCACCCCGGTTCCTCTAGAATCAGGCTGTAGGAGGCGCGACCGGCGAGCCAGGCACCTGCTCTAAACTTTGTACGTGTATCACCTCACTGTGTCCTCAGGCGGGGCTTATGAAGTAGGTTCTGCTGCCGTGGCCGTGTCACGGGTGGGGACGCAGAGGCCCAGAGCTGTACCTGGAACCCAGGGCCGCTATCCAACAGCCAGCATCAGGAATCCTCACACCACAGGATGGCGGGACACCCCGCAGCCCTCGTCCTCGCAAGGGGACGCACGGGCGTCGCGGCAGCCGCTTGGGGAGGGGGCCACGGACCAAGGCGGCGTGGTGCTGCGGGGACGTCAGACCCACCAGTGACAGGCCTGGTGCTACCACGTCCCGACCACAGACCCCGGGGACGGGCCGCACTACCCTCAGCTTCCCTTCAGGAACACCGACATCGTCGTCTGTTCATTCATTCATTTCACAAATAATCACTGGGGCTTCTACACACCAGGACCTGTGGCGCGAGTGAGACCCGCTGTCCCCTCATCCTCGCACATCTGACATCCAAGCCAGGAAGACGGATGACAAAACAAGGGAACAAATATTCCCCAGAGCCAGAGAGCGCCGTGGAGGATGCCAGCGAGGGCTGGGCGCGGGAGGGCCAGGGCACCTGCTTTGGGTAAGAGCGGCCACTGGCGGGGAAGGGGGAGCCACAGCTCGGGGGGGGGGGGCAGGTAGGAGCACCGGGCAGAGGACGAGCGAGGCACGGGCCCCGGGAGCCCGCGAACCACAGAGGCCCAGCAGGCCTGGTGCTCAGGGGACGGATCGCAGCCCAAGACGCCCTCCACTCGGGGCGCCCGGGGGGCTCGGCGGTGGAGCATCTGCCTTGGGCTCAGGGCGTGACCCCAGGGTCCTGGGATCGAGTCCCATATCAGGCCCCCTGCATGGAGCCTGCTTCTCCCTCTGCCTGGGTCTCTGCCTCTCTCCCTGTGTCTCTCATGAATAAATAAATAAAATCTTTAAAAAAAAGAAAAAAAGAAAAAGATGCCCCTCCACCCTGGTTGGCTTGTCCTGAGCAGGAAAGAGGGTGGAGTCTGGCAGGTGGTGGACATGATGGCAGGTGGTGGACGCCTGATGGGTGGGACACAGTGAACGGGACTCCCCACCTCTCCCCTCGCCGGGTGCTCTGCATCCAGAAAGCGGCCGCTCCTCGGGGCCTGAACCGCCCCAGCTGCCTCCAGGCACGAGGCCCTCAGGGCTCCTCCGGGTCCCCGAGCTCCCAGCCTGTTTGCCACCATCGCAGCGCACACTTTCTCCCTTTGTCTAATTATTCCTAATTGGAAGAAAAATTGTTTGGCAAATCAGCTGGCATCTCCTCAGCTCTGGTGTCCTAGCAACCCGGCTCTCAGGGGTAACACCAGGAGGAGGGGTGACACTGGGAGGAGGACTGACACCAGGAGGAGGGGTGACACCAGGGGGAAGGGTGACACCAGGAGGAGGACTGACACCGGGATGGTAGGAGGGGTGACACCAGGAGGAGGACTGACACCGGGAGGAGGGGTGACACCGGGAGGAGCACTGACACCGGGATGGTAGGAGGGGTGACACCAGAAGGAAGACTGACACGGGAAGGAGGGGTGACACTGGGGGGAGGACTGACACTGGAGGGAGGATTGACACCGGGAGGAGGACTGACACCAGGAGGAGGACTGACACTGGGGGGGGGGACTGACACCAGGAGGACTGACACCGGGGGGAAGACTGACACCGGGATGGTAGGAGGGGTGACACCAGGAGGAAGGGTGATACTGGGAGGAGGCGCTGCTGCCTCAGCACCACAAGGAACCCGGGCCAGGCTGCTCCACGGTGGCCTCGCAGGGACATAGTACATGTGCACACACGGGCACACATGCACACAGACGCACATGGACAAACATCCACACGTGGACACGGGCAGACGAGCACACACGTGCACATGAGCACACAGCACACACATGCATGCACACACGCACACGGCCCAGGGCACACGGACACAGGGCACATGGGCACCGGCACGTGGGAGCGGGCACACGCGGGCACACGCGCACTCCGCCACAGCCACGGGCGCTCGCCGGCCCCAAGCGGAGCGTCGGCCTCTCTGGAAAGCAGAAGGTGCCTCCAAAATAGATTCCTGATTTCCCAGCCACCTGCTCGGCTGCAGGATATTCCGGAGTTTATAATTACCCGCAGGCGCTTGGCTGGAGTCTAGTTTCTAGGGCAACTGGAGCGCGGTTAGGGCGCCTCGGCCCCGCTGGCCGGCCACCCCCCCACCCCAGGGTGGCCGCAGCCCCGGGAGCGCTCCACGAGTGCTTCCCGGCTCAGCCAGGCGGCCCCACCAGGGTTCACAGCCGCACCGCGGCAAGGAAGGCTGTGCCTCAGTCTCCCCTCCTCAGAAGCAGAGACGCCCGTGGTAGCCGCCTCGCGGGGCGGTGACGGGGCCCCCGGAGGGACCCCACGGAGGGACCCCACGGAAAGCGCTGCGCGTGGCACCTGCCTCCCACGAGGGAGCGCCGCTAAACCTCCCAGGACACGATCCTGGGAAGAACCACGGAGCGGCTCCCCGAGGCCCGGCAAGGCCTGTGTGGGGGCAGTCGACGGCCGCTCGGGAGCGGGGCCTGCGGCTCGGGTCTCCCCGGGACAGCAAAACACACGGACTGCAACTCCTCAGTCGTGTTTTTATCTCGTCCTTTGATGTATATTTAATGTATGTCCTACGACGTGTGTGTCTCGTAAATAGATGTGCCCCGGGGCCCTTGTGCACGACGTTTCCCAGGACGGGGGAGCGGGGGGACATGCTGCAGGAAAGGGTAGCGCCGAGGCAGCACAACGGATGGTTTTCATGAAAAGGGGCCCCAGGGGTCATGGGACCCACCCCCACCCCACTACACACCTGGGGACGCGCAGCGGTGCCGGCCAGTGGTTGCACTTAACCCGAGTCACATCACGCCCGAAACAAGGGCCACAGCCCGAGGCCCCGGGAAGCCTGGGAAGCTGTGCAGGAGCTTCACTCGGCTCACGCTGCCGTCCGCCTGCCTTCTCTGCGCCCCGTCCCTCCCTCCTCCTCCTCCCCCCTCCACCCTCCGTCTCTGGCCATCCTCTGACCTGGGGTGCCATCCCAGGGCAGGGCCTCTGTCTCCCAGCTCTGCCTCCACACATCTGGGCCTCGCAGCCTCCTGGGTACCTCTGCCCCAGAGCGCGCCTGTGGGCCTGTCTGTCTGTCCGTCACCTCCCTGGGCCCGTCCATCCATCCGTCCCCTCCGTGGGCCCATCCGTCTATCCGTCACATCCTTGGGCTTGTCCGTCTGCCCATCACCTCCCTGGGCCCGTCCCTCCGTCCATCACCTCCCTGGGCCCATCATCTGTCTGTCATCTCTGTGGGCCCGTCTGTCCGTCACCTCCCCAGGCCCGTCCATCCGTCCATCACCTCCCTGGGCCCATCCATCCATCCCCTACGTGGGCCCGACCAGCTCTCCACGTCTCCGTCTGGCTGAGAATGTGCGTGAATGGGGTGGTGCCCCCTGGGCTTCTCGATCTCCCATTCCGTCTGTCTGTCCATCCATCCACCTGTCTCGCCTGCTCTTGCAGCCGGTGGCTCTCCCAGCCAGTCCCAGAGCCCAGCGTCCCCAGGGCCCCCTGGGCTTCAGCCGCTGTTAACCGGGGACCCCGCTCGGTCCATCTAATCAGAGCAGCTGGTGCACCCCCACGTGATCAGGGGTCCCCACCACCCCCCAGCCGTGGTCACCCCGGCCTCTGCCCCCAACAGGAGTCCCAGAGCCCCGTGCCCCCAGCTTCTCCATGGCTCCTCGGCCGTGAGGCCCCCCTGCCCGGGCTGCCTTCAGTGTCACCGCAGAACCCCCCGCAGGGGTGTAACACCTGCCAGCGGCCTCCTGCTCCCGGAGAGGCTCCCTGCGACACCGCGACCTGCGCCACTTAACACCCAGACAGGCTGCACCCGAAAGTCTGGGAATGGGGCCCAACAGTCTGGGTTTCTAGAAGGCCCTCCAGGGGGCTGGGGGCTCCGGCTGCAGGCCGAGCAGCAGCATCAAGGCAGCCTCGCCTTCCGGCTCCAATAGGGGGTGGGAAGGGGGCCCCTCGCTCCCGGGGCCTGGCCCTGCCTCACTCTCCCTTGCCCGTCGGTCGCCCCCAAGGCCATCGGACAGGCCAGGAGGCAGCCGAGCTCCTGGGCGCACGGCCCGCTGCCCCCGCCCCTACAGGCTGCTCCCAGACGGTCCCAGGAGGCCGCCCGGCCCCAGAGCCCAGGAAGGCTGCTGGGATTCCCCGGGGACCCACACCACTGCCCCTGCCGGATGGGGTCCGAGGCCGGGTGCCTCCTGTCCTGGCCACACCCGCTCCCTGCAGCTCTGACGGCCCCGGTTGTGCGCAGCTCAGAACCGTACAGGCCACCGGGCTCCGCGTGCTGTACGGCCACCGTGTGCCGTCCCTGCAGCCCCAACAGCTACAGCCTCATTGGAGGACTCAGGGTCCCGGGCTCTGCAACCACAGCACCCAGAGCAGTACCGCCGCCTGACGATAGCTCCCCAGGCCCGACGGCGGAGGTGCCCCAGCTCACAGGAGTGACCCCAGACCCGCAGACGCCCAGGCTGCAGGCCCCTCCCAAGCCCAAAATTGCTTTGAAGACTGTGCCTTCTCTCCAAAAGCCAGCTGAGGGGCCCCTGGACGGCTCAGTCGGTGAAGCCTCTGCCTTCAGCTCAGGTCACGGGTCCTGGGATCAAGCCCTGCGCTGGGAGCGTGGAGTCAGCTGCTCCCTCTGCCCTCTCCCCACCTCATGCTTTCTCAAACAAATACATAAAATCTTAAAAACACACACACACACATCAGGTGAACTTTGCATGCTACTCCATAATGTGTCAAGGTTTGTTTCAGTTCAAAAAAATAATGCCTATTGGTTGAATTTTGACACGGAGCATGTATTACTTTTGTTGTGTAAAATATTCTATTAAAAAAATAATAAAATTAAATTAAATTAAATTAAATATTCAATTAACGGGTAAATATAATGTTTCTCAGGCCTCACTAGCAGGTAAAATGGGTGGTCCAGGGAGATGCCAGCTTCACTGTGTGGCCTGATGAATTCCCAACCCACCTAGGGTGTCCCCAGGGGCACCCATGATGCGTCCATTCTTTCTTTCCCTTACTCATTCAACAAATACTTGTGGAAGGCCTGCAGCATCCTGGGCATGGGGTGTGCTGAGGAGAAACAGAGGGATGCTCCTCGCCTCCAGGGAGCTTCCTGTCTGTTCAGGGGATCAAGACGGCAACACACACACACGCACACACACACGCGCGCATAAAAATACAATAACTTACAATAAGCGCCCTGTAGAAAAAGCAAAGGATGTACCGAACAGGAATAATGGGGGAACTAAAATTGTTTCCAAGGATGTGACGTTTAAACCTCCTTTTACGAGACGTAAAAGACGAATAGGAATTGGTCAGGTAAAAAGGAGCAGTAGGAGAATGTTCCAGACACAGGTAACAGCCCGGGTGAAGGGGGAAAGGAGACGAACCCAAAGTTTTCTAGGAGCTCCAAGAGGAGTTCTTCGTCACCTGTCGCTGAGCTCACAGGCCAGAGGCAGGAACAGCAGCTGCCCCCCCCTACTTCCCAAGCCCCAAGGGGCAGCCCAGCTGCAGCATCGGGGCACAAGGGCACCCAGGATCGCAGCACCAGGGCCCAACTCAACAGCGGCCCTGAAGTAGGACCCGGCCCCAGGGGGCGGTGAGGGCTGCTGGGACCCACACGCAGCCCTGAGTAGGACAGCGTAGGACTGTGGTCAAGCTCAGGTCACGGCCGAGCCCCAAGGAATCCTCTGGGCCCTCTCTGATCTGTGGAAACAGCACCTCTGGGCGTCTCGGGCCAGCACCCCCGGGCCCAGCACCTCGCCACCTACTGCCAACATCGCCGCCGCACATTGAGCTTCCCGACTGGCCCCGACCTGCAACCCTGACCGGTCCCTGGAGCTGCAGCCTCTGTAGGCCTGGGACACGCGCCTCCGTGTGGCTGGGCCCTTGTCCCGAGCCCTCCGCCCCCGGGCAGCCGCCGGGGCAGCTGCCTGCTCATCCTGGGGCCCAGCAGCCCCCACCGCGCTCAGCGCCCGTTGCCAGAAGGCCTCCCCCGCGGCAGAGAGGACTCACTGGTCCGGCAGCCCCGGCCTGTCCCGCCCCGACAGCGGTGCCCGTGGCTGCAGCCTCCCGCCTCTCTCCTCCCGAAGCCAGTGACCTTTCTAAAGACTCAGATCTGCTGCCATTGCTTCCCTGCTTCGATCATTTCCCGAACTTTCCGTGGCCTTCTTTCCGTGGCCTTCGGGTAAAGTGCAAGCTCCTTCACGGAGGCCGCACGAGGTCGGCCCGCACCCCCCCCAGCCCCCCAGCCCCCCTCTCTGCTGTCATCTTCCAGAAAGAGGAGGAAGGGACACAGGAAGAGCCTGGGAAGGGGAGTGGGAGGAAGAACCCAGAAGCACATGTTGGGGGGGAGCCCAAGCCTTAGGCCCAGCGCCCCGTCCCCCCCAGCACAGCGGGGAGCCCCTAAGACTCCCCACCCTCACCAGGGCTGGGCCACCGCTGCAGCCTGGGCCTCTGCTGCCACCCAGAGGCTGAGAGGAGCAGCGCGGGCAGGACACCCAGGCCCGGCGCCACCCGAGGGAGCCACCTCCTCCCAGGGCCACGCAGGGGCCTCAGCCGGCAGCGACAGCACTGGAATCCAGCCTCGTGGGGCCCAAACAGGCTCCATTATGCAGCTGTCATGATGCTTCATGATTTCCCTGTTCCTCTGTCCGGCTCCCCAGCGACACCCTGTGATCTGGGCCCCTGGTCACAGAGCCATCCTAGTCCCCCGGGCAGCCAGCCTCAGCAGCCCTCCTCCCCTGTCGACTCTCCCCTCCTCTTCCCAAGCCCCTGGGCCCTGAGGAACCATCCCAGGACACCGACTCCAGCACAGCCACGGCCTCTCCCAGGACGCCCTCTGCACCACTTGCCTCATGCGCCTCCTGCTTCTCACCCCAACATGCATCTGTTCACTCACTCGTTTGTTCCTTTGGCACATACTCGCCGAGGGCCTCGAACGGGCCTGGCCCTGTGCTCAACAAGCAGACAGACAAGATCCCCCCGTCACACAGCTGATTTTAGCAGGGGCAGATGATCTGATAAATGAACAAGGTAATTTCAGGTAGCCATACATGGAGCGATGCGTTGGATCGTACCTGGAGGGGGGCAGTGGGAAAGAAATCGGTCAGGGAAGGCCTCTCTGAAGCCAGGCGTGAAGCCAGGCTTTCAAGTATGTCCAGTGCCTCCAAAAAGTAGAATCTGCTTCCCCTCTGCATAAGCCCCATAAGTGCCCCATAGCCCAGGCTGTGCTAAGTGATTCTTTTCTAACGAGAAGAAGGTGGCATAAATAATGGCATGTTGACGACATATGACTTCCAAGAGAGGATGAAGAAGGCCCCAGGCAGCCCGGTGACTCAGCGGTTTAGTGCCGCCGTCAGCCCAGGGCGTGACCCTAGAGACCTGGGATCGAGTCCCACGTTGGGCTCCCTGCGTGGAGCCTGCTTCTCCCTCTGCCTGTGTCTCTGCCTCTGTGTGTGTGTATGTGTCTCTCATGAATAAATACATAAAATCTTTAAAAAAAAAAAAAAAAGAAGACCCCGTGGATGCCTCCTGACGCTCCATCACTCTTGGATCGCTCAGTCTAGAGGACACCAGCTGCCATGTCACAAAGATGCTCAAGTAGCCCCATGGAGAGGCCCACATGGTAGGGAACTGAGGCCTCCTGCTAAAAGCTGTGTGAGTGCACCATCTTGGAAGTGGATCATCCTGTCTCAGTCAAGCCTTTAAATGACTGCAGCCTGTGCCAACATCCTGACTGCAGCCACATGAGGCCATGAGCCAAAACTCCCTGCCTAAGCCACTCAGGGCTGTTTCCTCACTGGATGCAGTAAGGACACTGCCCAGGTCCCACAATACTTTGAGGACCCACAGAAATGCTTTATTTTCTATTAAAATTCAGAGAAAGGAATTTTATCACAAATATATACAGATTAAACAACACACTACCGAATAACCAATGTGTCACAGAGAAAAAAATCAAAAACACCTAAAGACAAATGAGAAGGGAAATATAATATACCAAAATCTGTGGCATGCAGCAAAAGCAGCTCTAAGAGGGAAGCTTATAGAGATAAATGACCATCTTAAGAAACAGGAAGTCTCTTTTTTTTAAGATTTTATTTATTTTATTTTATTTTATTTTATTTTAGGTTTTATTTATTTATTCATGAGAGACACACACAGAGAGAGAGGCAGAGACACAGGCAGAGGGAGAAGCAGGCTCCATGCAGGGAGCCCGATGTGGGACTCGATCCCGGGACTTCAGGATCATGCCCTGAGCCAAAGGCAGATGCTCAACTGCTGAGCCACCCAGGAGTCCCAAGAAACAGGAAGTCTCAAATAAACAACTTGACTTTATACCACAAAGAACTAAAAAAAGAAGAACAAGCAAAGCCTAATGTTAGTAGAAGGAACAAAATAACAAAGACTAAAGCAGAAATAAATGAAATCGAAATTAAAAAGACAATAGAGAATACCAATGAAACTAAGAGTTAGTTCTTTGAAAAGGTAAACAAAACTGGCAAGCCTTTAGCAGATTCACCAAGAAAAAAAAGAGAGAGGACTCAAATAAAATCAGAATTGAGGGGTGGCTGGGTGGCTCAGTCTATTCAGCTCTAACTCTTGCTTTCAGCTCAGGTCATGATCTCAGGGTTGTGAGATGGAGCCTTATTCTCAGCTCCATGCTGGGTGTGGAGCCTCTTTAAGATTCTCTCTCTCCCTCTCCCTTGGCCCCTCCTCCCTCTAAAAAAATCAGAAATATAAGAGGAGATACTACAACTGGTACTACAGAACCACAAAGGATCATAAGAGCCTCTTATGAACAATTACACACCAACTAATTGGACAATCTGGCAGAAATGGGTAAATTCCTAGAAACATACAACCCACCAAGATTGATTCATGATAAAATAGAAAATCTGAACAAACCAATAACTAGTATGGAGATTGAATCCATCAAAAACCTCCTAACAAACAAACAAATAGGACCAGACAGTTTCACTGGTGAATTCTACCAAACATTCAAAGAAGAATTAACACTAATAATTCTTGAACTCTATCAAGAAAATAGAAGAGGAGGAAACTCTTCCAAACTCATCTAATGAAGCCAGAATTACTTACCCTGATAAGTAAAAACCAGACAAGGACACCACAAGAACATTACAGGCCAATATCCCTGATGAACAGAGATGTAACATCCTCAATAAAATATTAGCAAACTAAATCCAACAATGCATTAAAAAAGAACCACACACCATAATCAAGTGGGGGTTTATTTCAGGAATGCAAGGATGGTTCAATGGCAAATTAGTTAATGTGATATACCATGTTAACAAAATGAAGGATGAAAATCCTATGACCATCTCAACAGATGTAGAAAAGCACTTAACAAAATTCAGCATCCGTTTATGATAAAAACTCTCAACAGGGTCGGTATAGAGCGTACCTCAACATAATAATGGCAACTTATATTGCCATAGAGGACAAGTTTACATCTAACGTCAGACTCAACGGAAACCTGAAAGCTTTTCTTCTAAAATTAGGAAGAAGATGAGGATGCCCATTTGTGCCACTTTTATTCAAAATAGTATTGAAAGTACTAGCTAAAGCAATCAGGCAAGAGAAAGAAAGTTAAAGGTATCCAAATTGAAAAAAAAAAAAAAAAGAAGTAAAACTGTCACTATTTGCAGACGACATGATATTATACATGAAAAATTCTAAAAGCTCTATCAAAAAAAAAAAAACATTAAAACTAACTAATAAATTCTCAGGATACAAACGCAACACACAAAAATCTGTTGCTTTGCTACATAGTGATAATGAACTGTAAAAAAGAGAAATTTAAAAATGTTTAGTTAGGGGATCCCTGAGTGGCTCAGTGGTTTAGCACCTGCCTTCGGCCCAGGGCGTGATCCTGGAGACCCGGGATTGAGTCCCACATCAGGCTCCCTGGATGGAGCCTGCTTCTCCCTCTGCCTCTGTCTCTGCCTCTGTGTGTGTGTGTGTGTGTGTGTGTGTGTGTGTGTGTGTGTGTCTCATGAATAATAAGTAAAATCTTTTTAAAAATTTTTATTTACAGTTGCATCCAAAAAGAAATCTGAGAATAAATTTAACTAAAGAGGTAAAAGACTCAATATTGAAAACCACTCAGGACTTTAATAAAAGACATTGAAAGGGGCAGCCCTGGTGGCTCAGTGGTTTAGTGCCGCCTGCAGCCCAGGGCGTAATCCTGGAGACCCGGGATCGAGTCCCACGTCAGGCTCTCTGCATGAAGCCTGCTTCTCCCTCTGCCTGAGTCTCTGCCTCTCTCTCTCTCTCTTTCTGTGTCTCTATGAATAAATAAATAAAATCTTTAAAAAAAGACATTGAAAGACATAAACGAATGGAAAGGTATTCCATGCTCATGGATTAGAAGAATCAATGTTATTAAAATGTCCATACTACCCAAAACGATAACCATAGTCAACACAATCCCTATTAAATTCCAATGGCATTTTTCATAGAACTTGAACAAACAATCCTAAAATCTGTATGGAACCACAGGAGACCCTCAATATCCAAAATAATCTTGAAAAAAAAGAGGAAACCTGAAGGATATCACGATCCCTGATTTCAAACTATATTGCAAAGTGATAGTAATTAAAACAGTACGCTATTGGCATCAAAACAGACACGTGGATCAAGGAAACAGAATAGAGAGCCCAGAAATAAACCCATGCATGTATGTCCCGTAAATTTATCACAAAGGAGCCAAGGATATACAATGAAGAAAGGACAGTCTCTTCCACAAGTGGTGTTGGGCAAGCTGGGAAGCCACATGCAGAAGAATGAAACTGGACCGCTATCTTACACCAAACACAAAAATTAACTCAAAATGAATGAAAGACTTGAACATAAGACCTGGACGCATGGAACTCCTAGAAGAAAACAGAGTTGGTAGGCTCCTTGGGTCCTGGTGATGATTTTTTTGAATCTGATACCACAAACAACAAAAGTACAAACAAACAGATGGGGGTACATCAAACTAAAAAGTTGCTGCACAGCAAAGGGACTATCAACAAATGAAAAGGCAACCTACCAAGAGAGAGAAAATATGGCAGGTTCAGTCCCAGGCCACGGCCTCAAAGCTAGGTTTGCAATAAAGTGAGTCAAGTGAACTTTTTGGTTTTCCAGGTATATATAAAAGTTATATTTATACCATAAAGTAGTCTATTATTAAGGGTATTATTATATCTAAAAAAAATGCACATACCTTAGCTTAAAAATGCTAACCGTCATCCGAGCTTTCGGCGAGTTGGAATCTTTTTGCTGGTGGAGGGTCTTGCTCACTCGTCGGGGCAGTCCGTGCTGAAGGCTGGGGCGGCTGGGGCAATTTCCTAAAATAAGACAAGAATGAAGGTTGCATGAGCACTGGGTGTTATTCTGTATGTTGACAAATTGAACACCAATAAAAAATAAATTTATTCTTTAAAAATTTTTTGATTAATTAATTAATTAATTAATTAAAAAAAAAAGAATGAAGGTTGCTGCATCGTTTGGCTCTTCCTTTCAGGAATGACTTCCCTGCAGCATGCAGTGATGTTTGACAGCATTTTACCCACAATAAAGCCTCTTTCAGGATTGGAGTCAATCCTCTCAAACCCTGCCACCGCTTCATCAAGTCAGTTTATGTACTCGTCTAAAGCCTGTGTTGTGGTTTCGACCATCTTCAGAGCATCTTCACTAGGAGATCCCATCTCAAGGAAGCACTTGCCTTGCTCACCCAGAGGAAGCAACTCCTCATCCGTTCGGGTTTTATTGTGAAATTGCAGCCATTCGGCCACTTCTACGAGCTCCGATAGTAACATCGAAGATCGGCCCGTCGTGGACGGCCACGACAAACAAAATAGTAATGAAAACCTGAGATACTGTGAGAATTACCAAAACGTAACGTGGAGACAGGAGGTAGACAAATGCCGTTGGAAAAAGGAGGCCAATACACGTGCTCGATGGAAGGTTGCCACAAGCCATTAATTTGTAAAGAAAAAATGCAGTATCTGCAACATGCAGTAAAGTGAAGCACAATAAAATGAGGTGTGTCCATATCTGATAAGGGGCTAATATTCAAAATATATTAAAAACCCCTACGAGGCACCCAGTAGCTCTAGGCGGTTGAGTGTCTGCCTTTGGCTCAGGTCATGATCCAGGGTCCAGGGGTCGAGTCCCATATCAGGCTCCCTCCTCTGAGGGGAGTCTGCTTCTCCCTCTGCCCCTCTCCTCATTTTTTTCCTCTATTTCTCTCTCTCAAATAAATGCATAAAATCTTAATAAAAAAATAAAGAAAGAAAAAAAAGAAAGAAAGAAAGAAAGAAAGAAAGAAAGAAAGAAAGAAAGAAAGAAAGAAAGAAAGAACTGGGATGCCTGGATGGCTCAGCAGTTGAGCATCTGCCTTTGGCTCAGGTGGTGACCCTGGCATCCAGGGATCGAGTCCCACATCGGGCTCCCTGCATGGAGCCTGCTTCTCCCTCTGCCTATGTCTCTGACTCTCTCTGTGTCTCTCATGAATAAATAAATAAAATATTTTTTTTACAAAAAAGAACTTATACAAGTCATCTGTAAAAAAAACAGATAATCTGGTTTAAAAATGAACAAAAGATCTGGATAGACATTTTTCCAGAGAAGACGTACAAATGGCCAACACAAACATGGAAAAGTGCTAAACATCATTAACCACCGGGGAAATGTGAATCCAAACCAGTGAGCTATCACCTCACACCTATTCGAATGACCATTATCAAAAAGACTAAAATAAAATAATAAAATAAAATAATAAAATTAATAAAATAAAATAAAATAAAATAAACAAGTGCTGGCCAGGAGGTGGAGAAAAGGAACCCTTGTGCACTGTTGGTGGGAATGTAAATTAGTGCAGCCACGGTGGGAAACAGTGTTGAGCTTCCTCGAAAAATTAAAAATAGAACCAGCATGGGAGCGAGCCGGTCCATTTCTGAGTGTTTATTCCAAAGAAAAGTGAAACACTAACTTGAAAAGATACATGCACCCCCACATTCCCTACAGCATTACTTACAGCAGCCAAGACACGCAAGTGCCCACTGGTGGGTGAACGAATAGAGAGAATGGGAGACAGAGCTAGACCAACATGCGCGCACGCACATATACACACACGCAGTGAAATATTATTTAGCCTTGAAAGAGGAGTGAGATCTTGCCATTTGCCACAACACAAATGCACCTCAAAGGCATTATGCTTAAGTGAAATAAATTAGAGATAGACAAATATGTGGATCTCTCTTATACATGGAATTTTTTTAAAATAAAATAAAAACAAAAACAGAAAAGCAGGGGCACCTGGGTGACTCGGTTAGGCCTCTGACTCTTGATTTCCGCTTGGGCAGGCCCCGGATCTCAGGGTCGTGACATGGAGCTCCGTGCTCAGGGGGGAGTCTGCTTGGGATTCTCTCCCTCGCCCTCTGCCCACCCCCTCCCATCCCCCACTCACACTTTCTCTCTCCAAAATAAATGAATAAATCTTTTAAAAAGAACAACAACAACAACAACAACAACAAAAAACCCACAAGCTCATAGATACAGAAAACAGATTGGTGGTTGCCAGAGGCTCGGAGAAATGAGTGGAACTTTTTTTAATTTGGGGGAAAAGAAAAGAAAGAAAAGAAAGAAAGAGAAAGGAAAGAAAGGAAAGAAAGGAAGGAAGAAAGGAAGAAAAGAAAGAAAGAAAGAAAGAAAGAAAGAAAGAAAGAAAGAAAGAAAGAAAGAAAGAAAGAAAGAAAGAAAGAAAGAAAGAAAGAAGGAAAGAAAGAAAGAAAGAAAGAAGGAAAGAAAGAAAGGGAAGGTGTAGGAGCCTGCGATCAAATTAAAGGGACCTCTTTTCCCAAACTTAATTTGCTGTGCGTATTGCCATAAAAAAAAAGAAATTTTATAACCAAGACTGTGTTTTCCCATATATTACTATCTCCATCTTTACAGTAGCACAATCATAAAATATAGTTTTTAATACTCTTTTAAGAATGGAGGGGCCAGCAAGGGCAAAAGTACCGAAGGCCCATTAAAGTCCTAATGTGGTCCTGAGGCTGCTTTGAATTCCTGACTCACAGAAACTTTGAGATCGTACGTATTTGTTATTTTAAGCTACTAAGTTTTGGGGCGACTCGTCACGTGGCGAGAGAGCACTAATGATACTGGCCTTGCCAAGACTTGAGGGCAGAGCGCTGCAGACAGGGGAGGGCAAGGCAAAGGCCCCGGGGGAGAGGTAAACCTGGCAGATTCAGAGTGAACGGGGCGGGGCGGGGGGGGGGGGGGAGTTACGCAACCTCTTTACACCTGCTTTCTCATCTGTAAAATAGGCATAATGATCACCACCCCCCTCACCTGGGCTGTTACTGGGGTTAATTCACAGCAGGTGCCACGAGGTAAGCGCTCCGTTTGCTGCTCAGCCTCTTTCTCCTCCTGCGTCCCGCCGGGACCTGGGGCCTGGAGGCCGGAGCCTCTTGCGGGCGCCCTGGTCCTCCGCCCCCAACCTCCACCAACGCGCCCAGCAGCTGGGGGTCCGGAGAGGCTTCCAGACGAGGCACTGAGCTGGGACAGAGAGAAGCTCCACAGGTGGCATGAGGAGAGCTCCCGTCTTGCAGCCTCTCCCCCAAACTCCTGCCCTCTTTTCCTGCCAGCCCCGTGCTCACCTCCCTGGGCTCCCGTGAGCCCTGGGAGCGCCCCGATTCCCACACACAGCCCCTCCTTCCAGTGCAGCCCTTGCCCGGCCCGCCCACCCCCTGCGCTGTGCTGGGCCGGAGAGAAGCCCTGCTGCCGCCGCGCTGTGGGGACCTGAGAATTACATGCACACACGTGTACACGTGTGCACGCACACGCACGCCTGTCCCCTGAAGCCTCTCCCTGTCCTTAGGTCAAGTCCTTCACGTGGAATCACAAACAGGTTACAAGTGAGCGTGTCGGAGTCACTAGTCTGCAGATGGGCTGGGTGTCGCCCATGGGTCCCTCACCACTCCTCAGGCCCACGGCTCCCTTCTAGAAGGGTCGTGATAATGATGACAGCCATCAGGAGGAGGAGGAGGACAGTGCCTCCTGGGCACCAGGTTCCCCCCTGAGACGTTCACCGCAGCCACGCGAGGCGAGGCGCATACCCTTAGCACCTCCGAGGATGAACCGACAGCCCAGGAAGGTAAAGTAACTTGCCCGAGGTCACTCAGGAGAGGTGGGGACTTGGAGCCAAGCAGCCGCAGCCGCCGCAGCAGTGTAGACGGAGCCATTCAGGCCTGTGCGCATCCCCCCACGCCACCTCCACCCTCACCTGGCCTCGCCTGCCCGGATGCAAGGGTGGCCCAGCCTGGAGATGGGGAGCTGGGCCAATCGGCCACTCCCTTCGCAAATGGGGAGCAGCGGGCATGGAGGCCAAAGGAGACAGAGCGTCCCTACAAAGTAAAGGGACAGCACAGCCTCCCAGACCTTCAGGACGTCAGACAGGACGCAGCAGTGATGTACAGAACCGCGAAGATGAAACGCCCGAGAAGCCACCAGAACAGGGGCCTGGAGCCGAGGTCAGGGTGCTGGCTCCCCAGCTCTGGGCCACCGTCGGGCCGATCCCGCCCCAGAGATCTGGGGGCCCTGCTGCTGCCACGGGTCCCTCTGGGAGGCACAGCTCTGACCAAGTGCCCCAGCCCCGCTGTCAGGAAGCTCTGGCCGGAACATACTGTTCAACCTCGGGCGACCTACAACCCTCTCTGTGCCTCCGACGACTCTGCGAATGCCGCTTGGTAAGGATTCAAACGGATGCTGAAATCGGCGGGGCGGGGCGGGGGGGGGCTGCCAGCATGTGACAGACACAGTCGCAGAGGCCACCGGGGTGCCCGGGTGCCCCCACCCTGTCCTCCCAGGGGACAAAATCCTGGGTGAGCACAGTCTATACGCTTACCCCCTGTGCCACGGGCCCTCATGGGCCGCGCCTGGTGGCACTGCCGCGTGGGGGCCCCACAGCCCAGCTCCCAGCTGGGCCCAGAACTCGCCTTCGGGGTTGTCCCTTAAGGAACCATCCTGAGATGCTGGCAGCTGCTGCTGGGCGGCCCTGCACGGCCCGGGGTCAAAACGGGGGGAAACGAGCGGGCACCCAGCTCCGCAGAGGGCAGCCCCCACCGGCCATCCTGCTCCACTTCTAAAGGGACCAGGCACCTTGTGCGACGGCCGACCTAGCCTGGCCCGGCCTGCTCCCCAGAGCCCCCGCCCCCCCAGGACAGACTGGGATGTGAGAGATGGAGACACAGGACCGCTTCCGCGCCTCGGCTACCTGGGCGGTGGCCCTTCTGCACCTGGACCGCCCGCAGCCACATCCAACTGGCGAGGCCCCGCGTCCGACCTCCAGCCTCCCCACCTCTGTCCACGGCGCCGCCTCCCCAGTCACTGATCCCAAACCTCTCCACCCGCTCCCCCTACACGCATCCCCGCGGCCCCCAAGCCGGGGCAGGGGGATGGACTCGGGGATCCGCACCCATCATTCCCTGACTGCGGCCCGGAGAGGTGGCGTGACCTCTGGGCCTCAGTGTCACCGCCTGGGAAGTGGGTCTGATGCCCGCCTTGCAGGGCTGCAGGCGGGAGTCCAGAGTTTACGATCTCAGGTGACCCTGGTGCCGAGCAGGTGACCCGCCTGAGGGGAGAGGGCAGGTGCCCCGTCAGGGTCCCTGGGCCTCCTGTTGCCGGAACCTCCCGTGTCCCAGCCAGTGTCGACATGGAACCTCCACAGCTGTATATGCCGGCAGTGAACTGAAGCGTTTCTTCCGCAGCAGAGGGCGGAACAAGGCGCCCCCTGGGCCGCCAGCCTGGACCCCTGGACAGCAGCAGCCCCCCCCCGCCCCCGGGCCCTCTCTTAACCCGCGATAAACACAGATTCCCTTCTCTGCCCTTCTATTGGTTCTCGAAACAACAAAGTGTCCCCAAGCCACCCCTCCTGCGCTCCCCTCATCCTCACCATCTTCATGCGGCTCCAGAGGCAGCAGCCCGGGCCCGGCCATCTGTCCGTCCGTCCATCCACATGCCCCCAGGGTCCCGAGCGCCCCCACCCAAGGCGCCTCGCCCTCCCCGGCTCCTCCTCCGGGGACACCTCGCCGCTGGCAAATCCTCTCCCTTTGGTTTTCCCACTTCCCTTTCCAACAGCGCATCGGGGTGCAGGGTGCGTTCGCAGTTATTGGCGACCTGCGACCCACGGAGGAGGGACCGTCGCCTCGTCACACACACACACGAGGGAAGTGGGGCCCAAGGGGCGTGAGGCGGCAGACGAAACCGTGGTAAACACGTACTGTGCACCGGGCTCCGTTAAGTGGCAACCCCGGGGCCACGCGGAGTGTCCTTGGCTGCAGGGGACAGAAACCTAGGCCAGCGGGGCTCCGGCAGGGGGACAAGCTCGCGGCTCGGTGCTGCGGGGAGGGAAAGCTTGAGGCTCTGCAGACCCCTGGACGGGGTACAGGTGCTGTGAGCGTGCCCTGGCTCCTCCCGCCACCGCCGCCCCCTGCGTCCTCGGAGGCTCATCCTGCCAGCACAGCCGCAACCTCTCTGGGTTATACCGGGGACGCTGCCCCCGTCCCGTGTTCAAGATCCCCGGGAGGGACCCCTAGGAGGTCCGTGGGGGTTCTGTTGTCACAGTGAGCTGATCTGTGGGGCGAGAGGTGACTGGTGTCCCAGCCCCAGGCAAGCCCCGTGGGTCAGGCAGTGGCGGCTGGGCGGAGGGGGGAGTACGTTCCCCCAGGAAACGGGGTTGCTGTCAGGCCAATGGGACAGACCTAGGGCTCCCCAAACATGGGCCCCCCCCCGGACACGGGCTCCCCAGATACAGGCTCCCCCCGATACAGGCTCTCTCCTCTTGATAAATAGAATCATTCATTCACTCATTCGTTCGTTTATCCTCAGTCACCACGCAGCTACCTCGGGCCAGGTGCCGTGCCATGTGGAGCAGACATGAGTGAGCACGACTCCCGTGGCCAGCGCCTGGGCCGGTCCTCCGGGACACCCGAGCACCCCGTAACCACAGGTGCAGCTGGGATACGGCCACCGAGGGCAGCCGCGTGCGGAAAGGCCGGCTGGCAGAGGACCCGGCGGTGTCGGAGGTCCAGGGAGGCTCTTCCGGGAGGGGCCTTCCCATGAGGTGTGGCTCTGCCTTGATGCCAGCTCAGGGCACGTGAGGCAAGAGCGTCATGGCACGTGCAAAGCCCTGAGGTGGGGAAGAGATCCCAATGTTGTGGGAAGGGAGAGGCCAGTGCAGCTGGAGCACGAACCTCAGGTGGGAGCGGGCCAAGAGCGCAGGGGGCAGAGGCCCGCGTGCTAGGACTTCACGGGCCGTGGTCGCTTTTCCACCTCTCCCGCGGGAGGGAACAGGCACCACCCGGGCCCCACGGGCCGACATCTCTTGCCCCACGGACCAAAACTTGAGTGTGCTCTGGACACCGTGGTGTCACTGGTCAGCAGGGGGGTCGCAGGCACAGTGCCCACACTGCCCTTTGCCGGCTGCACCTAGAAAGGAGCCCGGGGTCGGGGGGCTGGTCTCCAGAAGTCAGCACCCCCACCCACCCGACGCCTGTGACCGGGGAGGACGGGCAGGAAATGGCAGCGCTGACCCCACAGGAGGCCAGGACTGTGTCCCCAAGTGAGGGCTGAGGGAGGGGGGCCCGAGCTGGGCTTGTGGGGCCAACAAGGAGAGGCAGGAGTGCCCAGGCGGGGACAGATGGGGACAGGACAGGGACAGGATGGGAACGGGGACAGAATGGGGATGGGAACAGGACGGGGACAGGGATGGGAACGAGATGGGAATGGGACAGAATGGGAATGGGAACAGGACAGGGACAGGACGGGGATGGGAACAGGATGGGAATGGGACAGGGATGGGACGGGGACAGGACGGGGTGGGGATGGGGACGGGACGGGGATGGGACGGGATGGGACAGGGACAGGGATGGGACAGGGATGGGAACGGATGGGAATGGGATGAGGACAGGATGGGATGGGGATGGGGACAGGACGGGGATGGGACAGGGACGGGATGGGGACAGGGACAGAACAAGGATGGGAATGGGATAGGAATGGGATGGGAACGAGACAGAGATACGGTGGGGGTGGGGATGGGGACAGGGACAGGGACAGGGACAGGATGGACTGGGGATGGGGAAGAATAAGGACAGGACAGGGATGGGACAGGACCAGGACGGGGATGGGGATGGGGACAGGACAGGACAGGGACGGAGAGGGGACAGGGATGGTATGGGGTCAGGGATGGCAATGGGATGGGAATGGGATGGGGACGGGACAGAGATGGGTGGGGACGGGAATGGAATGGGACCGGTTGGGGACAGGGATGGAACGGCGATGGGATGGGACAGGACAGGGACAGGGGCCTGGGGAACCCGGGAGAGAACACGGAGGGCAGAGGGGCCGGGCCTGAGCTGCCTGCGGTCACATGGCCCCGGCCTCCCCCTCCATGTTTTCCCACCTCCCTGCAGAGGAGGAAACCCTAACCCTCCGGCCCCCCGACGCCCCCGCCTTCCTGGGGAGCTGTGCCCCGCGCGTCCTGGAGCCCGGCCCTCTGACCTCTGCCTCACGGCTCTGCTGAGCTCTTCTGCCAAAAGTCACCGGGGCCAACTGGCCTCTGTGGGGGCCCCCACCCCTCCCTGCCCGCCCTGCTTCGTCCCTTTCCGTGGCCCGCTTCCTGAAACGTCAGTGCTCCCCGACCTCTGCCTGGACCCCGTTCCCTCGCCACCCGGCGCGCACCCCACATCCTGGGGCTTCCGTCGCCCCCACCGCACGTCCCAGCCCCAGCGTCCTCGCCCCCCACCCCCTCGCCCCCACCGCGGGCTGCGCTCACTCCCGAACATCCGGAAGGAACCCGTGCCCCACCCTCCCTTCCCCCAAACACCCGCGAGCTCTCCCTCTAGACCCCTAACCTGCGCCCTGGACCCACCACCTGCCAGTCACCCAAACTAGCGAGCGACCCGGGAACCTGCGGGGCCTTCCTCACGCCCGGCCCTGCGTCCACTCAGGTCCACTCAGGCCCCATCACGGGCCCTACTGACCAACTACGTCCCCCCTCCGCCCAAATCAACGGGGCTAACTCTTCCCTTGCATCTCATGGGCCCCTCTGTCGGACAGGGCGAGCTCCCTAGAACCGTCCACGGAGTCCCTATTCAGCAGTCCGTCCACTCGCTAAAATGTATTTGTGTCACCCCCAAATGGATACACGCAGCACCTTCGCCTCCGCAGCCCAGGTGGGACGCACACAGGTGCACAGCGCCGCACCCGGTCTGGGCCCCCGCCCGCCCTCCGACACGCACGACCCCAGCCGAGGCCCACGAGGATCGCCCTGCGGCCCCATCTCGCCTCCGGGACTTGAACGAAGCCATTTGAGGGCGACGGATCGCCGCGCGTTCCCCTTTGGGGGCTTTCGGTTGGCGATTTTGCCGCTTGAATGGGCCCCCCGGGAGCAGCACGGGCCGTCCGGCTCCTAAGCACGGGGGTGGCGGTGACCCCAGGGAGGAAACGCACCTGCTGGATGAGGCGGTTCCGGGGAGACTCCTGGCCGTGGGCTGCGATTCCACACCATACCTTAGACACGCTGTGTTTGCGCAGAAACACCCGTAACCCGAGGCCGCCTGCGGACCGGTTGCCGGACGTGTTGCACCCCAAACCCCGCAGACCCCAACCGGGCGCGTCCCCCGCTGGCGAAGTTCCAGCGCTTGGGCCTCGGTGTCCGTGGTGACCTCGCGGAGCCTTTGGACCACGAGCAAGGGAGGGGACCCGGGGGTGCCCGCCCGACCGCGTAGTCCCTTCCGTCCCTCCCATCTCCCTCCGCCCTCGGGGTCCCCCACACTCCTTAGCGCCCTGGCCTAGGTCCTTGGCCATCCGGGCTGTTCTCGCCACCTTTCTGGCACCTTGTGGTGCCCCCGCCCAGCCCTCTCCCTAAAGCTCTTCCCTGGGCTTTTTTTTTTCTAAGATTTATCTATTTCTTTGGCGGGGGGTGGGGCAGAGAGAGAGAGAGAGAATCTGCAAGCAGACTCTCTGCTGAGCCCAGAGCCACGGGCGTGGGGCTCGGTCCCAGGACCCCAGATGGTGACCTGAGCCGAAGCTAGGAGTCGGACCCTTGGCGGGCGGAGCGGACCAGGCGCCCCGCGTCTGCTGTGTGCGAGCGGCTCTGCACACTCCATGCCTCTGCCTCAGAGGCCTGACCTGTCGTCATCCCTCCGGCCCCTCCCGGTGCTGCTCCGCAGCCTCCCCAGCGTGTCCTCTGTCCTGTACTTGGGACTCATGCTGGGGGAAGGACGTAGAAAGGGACAAGGTGCCTGCTGATAAAGGGCACCTGGGACGGCCGGTAGGATGACAGGCTGTGTCTGTGCACTGACGACAAGGTCTGGGGTGCTCCCCACCCCCCCTCGCTGGCAATCCCTGCCTGGCCTGGGCTTTGCCTTTCTGCCCCAAAGTCAACGTTCATCCACGTGAGACCGCCAGTGGGCACACCGGCCCCCTTCCCCTATGTCTCGGGCGCAGAGGCACAGAGCAAGCACAAGGGCAGGAAGCCACTTCTTGGGGGGGCCCCCCAGGTGCTGGCCGTGACCGGGGCAGTGCCGCTCCCCGACGTCACAGGTCATCCTAGGGATGGCTTCCCTGTGCCCGGCCCCGTCCGAGCCCTGTACCTCCACTAGCTGCCCTGTCGGCACCCCAGCCCTGCCAGGCCGGTGCTGTCACTGTCCTGCCACGCGGGTAAGAAACTGGGGCGTCACACGGACAGGGAGAGACAGAGGTGGCATTGGGGCCACGCAGGCCACGCACGGTCACTGCTCGGCTCTGTGCTCGCCATCGGCACAAGACACCATCACATCTCATTGTGCCTCGGGGAAGAGGGAAACCACCCAGATCTGAAAGGACCAGAGGTGAGGTTCAGACGCGGGGATGAGGGTCCAGATGCAGGGGTGAGGGCCCAGATACAGGGGTGTATGGGGCCCAGATGCAGGGGTGAGGGCCCAGATGCAGGGGTGAAGGTCCAGATACAGGGGTGAGGGTCCAGATGCAAGGGTATATGGGGCCCAGACGCAGGGGTGAAGGTCCACTTGCAAGGATGTGAGTCCAGATGCAGGGGTGTGGGTCCAGATGCAGGGGTGTATGGAGCCTAGAGGCAGGGGTGAAGGCCCAGTTGAAGGGGTGAGGGTCCAGATACAGGGGTAAGGGTCCTGATTGCCGGGATGTGATACCCAGATGCAGGGGTGAGGGTCCAGATGCAGGGGTGTATGGGGACTAGATGCAGGAGTGAGGCCCCAGATGTTGGATGGTGATGTCCCCATCCATCCGGCTGCAGCAGGTTTGCGGGATATGCGGATGACACCAACATCTGTCCAGATACAGAAATATATGGGGTCCAGATGCAGGAGTATGAGACCCAGATGCAGGAGTGTGAGACCCAGAGGCAGGGGTGAGGGCCCAAATGCAGGGGTGATGGCCCAGATGAGGGGTGAGGGTCCAGATGCAGGGGTGAGGGTCCAGATGCAAAAGTAAGTTTCCAGATGCAGGGTATATGGGGCTCAGATGCAGGGGTGTGGGTTCAGGTGCAGGAGGGAGGGTCCAGATGGAGGGGTGAGGGTCTACATACAGGGGTGTATGGGGTCCAGATGCAGGGGTGTGAGTCAGATATAGGGGTGTGGGTCCAGATACAGGGGTAAGGGTCCAGATTGCAGGAGTGTGAGACCCAGATGCAGGGGTGAGGGTCCAGATACAGGGATAAGGGTCCAGATTGCAGGGGTGTACGGGGCCTAGATGCAGGGGTGAGGCCCCAGATGCAGGGGTGAGGGTCCAGATGCAGGAATATATGGGGTCCAGATGCAGGAGTGTGAGACCCAGATGCAGAGGTGAGTGTCCAGATGCAGGAGTGAGGGCCCAAATGCAAGAGTCCCCTGCCTTAAGGCAGTTCCCTGAAATGCCTCCGCCATCGGACAGGGAGGCACCTGCTCTGGACAGGGCCTGTCTCGTCCCACTGAGGCTCCCCGTTGAGCCCATTCGGACCCTGCTGTGTCTCCGCCTCCCTGCACGCCCGCCGGGGCTCTCGGATGCCGCCGTTGTGTGGGAGCCAGACACCTAACACAGCACCTGGCGCGCAGCAGGGTCTCAGCAACGATTCTTGAATTTAAACCACGGTTGGTGGAGAGGCCGTTGTGGGCCGTTGTGCGTGCTGGGGTGGGGGTTCCGTGCGCATGCCTGTTTGGGGGAGGGGAGGCTCTCTGCACAACCCCACACGTCCCCCCCGCAGGGGCACGAAGCCTGGACTGGGTTCCAGCAGCCGTGGGGGGCGGGGGCGGGGAGTCCCCGAGGCCCCTCGGCGGCCGTGAGGCCCTGTCAGCTGGTCTAGGCTTCTCAGCTGTCCCCGGAGGCCAGGGGTGCGCTCCTGGGGGTCCGGGCTGGCCTCTGCGTCCTGCTCACACTCCCTATCCCTGTGGGTTGACCTGTTCATCCAACAGGTGGGTCCTACCTGGAACGAGCTCGGCTGAGGTCAAGTGCTCCAGGACAGCCAGGACGATGTGGGAGGTCAAGGCCACGGGGCCCAGAGGGGAGGCCCCTAAGTCCCCTGGAGCGGCAGTCAGGGAAGGCTTCTTGGAGGAGTAGCAGGTGATGAGAACAGCGAGGGGAAGGCACGCGGGACGGGCCGTGAATGCCGCCGCCGCACGTGCTGGAGACAGGGGTGGGAGGCCCGGGCGCAGCCCCTGGACTCCCAGGGGCTAGGGAAGGAGGAGAAGGCAGGTCGGGCCCCCGCTGCCCCCGCACACGGCCGGGGACGAGAGGACGAGCAGGGGCTCCGAGTGGCCCTGCGGTTCTCCCCCCACAGGGTGCGGACTCCGGACTCCGCACCCCGGGGAGACCGAGCCTCAAACCCCGAGGCTCCTGGGCCTCCTCGGAGGCAGTGCGGGAGCCGTGGCCCAGCCAATGGCGGTGTCAGGGGCAGCTCCTCCTCCGAGGCCGGACACACCCAGGCGGCCCGCGGGACACACCGTCCCTCCGGCTCCCGTGAGTCGCAGCCCCTGCTGGGTTCGACGGGGCCGGCCCGCGTGGAGGGCCCTGAGGAGCCGCGCTCGGTAAGGTCCCCTGCGTGCGAGGACCCGGGGCACATGGCGGGGGGGGGGACTTCCCCGGTGGGGAGGGCGGGGGGGCCTGGACACTGCCGAGCCCCCGGGCTCTGATGCTGGAGGGACGGAAGGTCCTGCCCCCTGCCTGGCCTCTCCCAACCCCCCCGCCCCCCCCCCCCCCGCCCGGCCGAGCAGGTGCGGGAGCCAGAGACCGAGTGGGAGAGGGGCTCGCAGGGGTGCCGGGAGGCCGGCACTCTAGCAGCTCTCGCCGCCTGGGCTTGCCGGGCCTCGCCCCACCACACCCGGGTGGCTGTGCCAGAGCCTCCGGGGACCAGGGGCTGGAGCCTCCTGTCAGGCCGCCAGGGGTCCCGCCCACGTTGGGTGGGATGGAGCAGACAAGCCGATGACTCATGACCAAGTGGTAGGTGGTGACCGGGTGGGAGCAGAGACGCCCCCAGCCTCCTTGCCCGGCGTCCGCACTCGGGAGGGGTGGCCCGGAGCAGCCGGGCAAGCGGCCTCCTGCCCCTTCGGGGACCCCAGACGCTCTGCTGCTCCCCGCGCTCACGTCGCTCCCCGGTAAGTTGGGGACAGAAAACATCACCCCTGTCACGCACGGGCTGCATGGGTGCCCGCGAAGTGCTCAGAACGGTGCCCGGGCGCCACACACACCCCCGTGGACGTCGGCCCTAACCCCTCGCTGCTCGGCTGGAGCTGGCAGTCAGGACGGCTCCACGAGCCCGTTACACCCACCCCATGAGGGGTGGCGGGGACTCCGGGGGGAGCCCAGCGGGTGTGACCGGCACGCCGGGGCCTCCGGGGACACCCCTGTGCCCCCTCCGACCCGGGAACCAGGCCAAAGCATCCCCAGACAGCACGTGGGGCCGGCTCCGAGCAAACGGAGGTAAATCCTTCGTGGCCGGCTCCCCCCCTGAAGCCGTGGGTTTCACTTTGCTGTTTTGACACGACTGCTCCACATAATGATTTTTTTTTAAAAAATGGGTTCTGTGCCCAAAGTTCATGCTCTGCTACACGTTCCCCTGGGGGGCTCCCTGGGGTAGACGCCTTAGCCCGGCCATTTCCAGGGAGTACTGAACTTCGCGGACCCGCGGGCACCTCCCTCTCTGGGACGCAGAGCCCTTTCCCCGCTCTCACGGCTCCTGGTGCCAAGCGACGGGGCGGGGTTCCCTGGAACAGCAGTTTGGGAGTCCCCGGAACAGCAGGCTCCGGCAGGAGGGCTGTAGGAGGAGGACAACATCTCCCCGCCGCCCCGCCCGCCCTGCCCTTACCCTGCATTGCCCCGGGGCTCCCGTCACGCCACTTGGATGCCTCCTGAGTGTTAGACCACATGGGAGTCCGGGGACAAAGTTCCAGCAGCTTCCGCAGCCCAGTCCCCTCGGCCAAATAAAGGGCAGGAGCGGGTTCCCCTGAGGAGGGGCCGGGAGGAGAGGAGTCTTCCCGAGGCTCCAACCCCCCTGAGCACGGGGGGAGCGGAGGGAGACCAGCCCCGGGCCCCGGGAGGAAAGGGGGGCTCCCCGGGCCCCTGTTAGGGGATGTGCACCACGTGGCCCGGGTGAGCCCAGGTCGTTGTGCAGCCGTAGACACCCCCCGCCCGCCGTCTCCTCCACCTGTAACCCGGGAACAGTAAGAGAAGCCACCCCGCTGCGCTGCGGGCCTGGAACGCGGGTGACCCGCCCGCGCGAGGCGCTCAGGGCCCGAGTGCTACCCACGCGGGGAAACCGCGATTCTCTCCCAGCAGGAGCGGCCCGCGCCCGGGGCCACGATGAACTGGGGGGTGTTCGAGGGGCTCCTGAGCGGCGTGAACAAGTACTCCACGGCCTTCGGGCGCATCTGGCTGTCCCTGGTCTTCATCTTCCGCGTGCTGGTGTACCTGGTGACGGCCGAGCGCGTGTGGAGCGATGACCACAAGGACTTCGACTGCAACACCCGGCAGCCCGGCTGCACCAACGTCTGCTTCGACCAGTTCTTCCCCGTGTCGCACGTGCGCCTCTGGGCGCTGCAGCTCATCCTGGTCACCTGTCCGTCGCTGCTCGTGCTCATGCACGTGGCCTACCGCGAGGCTCAGGAGAAGAAGCATCGCCAGGCGGCCGGGGAGGGCGGCGGCCGCCTCTACCTGGACCCCGGCAAGAAGCGGGGCGGGCTCTGGTGGACGTACGTCTGCAGCCTGGTGTGCAAGGCGGGCGTGGACACTGCCTTCCTGTGCGTGTTCCACTCCTTCTACCCCAAGTACACGCTCCCTCGCGTGGTCAAGTGCCACATTGCTCCGTGTCCCAACACGGTGGACTGCTTCATCTCCAAGCCCTCTGAGAAGAACATCTTCACGCTCTTCATGGTGACCACGGCCGTCGTCTGCATCCTGCTCAACCTCGTCGAGCTGGCCTACCTGGTGGGCAAGAGGTGCCGCGAGGGCTTGGCGCCGAGGACAGCCCGGGCCGAGGGCGCGTGCCGCTGCCCGGACTGCGCCGCTTCCTCCCGTGCGGGGCGCGACCTCCTCTCGGGCGACCTCCTCCTGCTGGGCTCCGACCCTCAGCCTCCCCTCTCCCCCGACCACCCCCGGGACCACGTGAAGAAGACCATCCTGTGAGAGCCGCCCGTGGAGCCCACCTCTCCCGCAGGGGCCGCCCCGGGTGGGGGGCCTGCACCTGCTGCAGCTGTGGGGCCTCGGCAGGTGACCCCCTCCTTGCTGAACCTCAGCTTCCTTCTGTGTAAGATGGAGCGACGCCCGCATCACAGGGAGGTGGCCGTGAGGATGTGCCGGGACCTCTGGGGGGCGGCAGGGACGGGGGGACACAGTCAAGGCTTAATAAAGGTCGACTCATCCACCTGATTCAAGGTGCCCTTCGGTCCTTCGGCCCCTGTGACCCTTCTCAGGTCACTGGGTCAACCTCTCCGCCCCTGCAAAGGTTGCACCTGACCCACCCAGAGGAGGGGCCTCCCCCCCCCCCAGAAAAGGGCCCCCAGGCCTCGTGGGGGTCCTGCCCCTGCTCATGCTCAGGGCAACCCTTCATCTGCGGTTGCAAACTGAGGTCTGAGGGCTTCCTGCAAACGTGACAGGGCTTTGCACGGGGTGGGGTAGGGGGGAGCTGGGGGCTGCAACGGAAAGTTCATGAACTTTTGAGTCCGAACACTTGCATCCGCACGCACCCGGGTTGCACTGGGGAGGCTGGGAAAGGGACTTCAGCTCCTCTCCAAAATGGGTTAATAATACAGAGCCTGGGGGCGGGGGTGGGAGGCCCCAGATGAGCTCACGGGGTGGACAGGGGAAGCCAGCTGTAAAAGGCCACATAAATGTTAATCATTGGTATTAGGAAGTGCTCAATAAATGCTTGTGGGAAACGAAGCAGGGGAGCCCCTCCCTGGCTGCACATTAACCTCCACGCCGCAGCCACCAGCACGGCCGGGACGCCGCCCCCACTGGGAAGTACCCCGACTTCCCTACAGGGCTTCCCGGACGGCTTGGCCCAACAGGCCCCGCGGCGAGGTCCTGCCAACTGGGGCGCTTCTGGCTGCCGCCCCACACTCTTCATCTCCCCCTTTCCCCCCCCCGGGGGGCCATGGGTCTCCTGCCCTGAAAGAACCATAACCGGCCCCCCCATCCCCTATGCAGCCCACCAGCGGCCCAAGCTCTGACCCCAGATACATCCCCAGCGGGGTGGGACGTGATCCCCAGTACATCTCGGTGGCCCCGTCCCATCGATGCAGAGGACCTCGGAGCCGTGCTTCTGGAGAAGAGGGCAAGGGAGTGGCCTGGGGCCAGAGGGACCGGGGGCAATAGGGCAACGGCAAGGGCTGGGGGCCACACCCAGGGGTGCTGGGCCGACCTGGGCCCGGGCATCGGGGCAGCAGGTTCTGGGCTCCGCGCTGTCCCCCCGGCCCCCACCGGCGCACAGTCTCACCCACAAGCCTGCCAGCCCAGCAGACCAGCCATGCCCATAGGGCTGCAGGGAGGGCGTGGGCCGGGGGAGAAGGGCCCCAGGTGTTTGCTCTGAACATGTGCCCGGGGAAGTCCGCCCGCCTGCCCACCCGCTCACTCTCCCTTGGCTCATTGGCCCAGAAAGCTCCACCCTGCACAGGAGCGAGGAACAAAAGCTGCCCCCGGGAGGCCCTCAGGCAGACAGACAAGCCCGGGAAGGAGAGGTGAGGTGCTGCTAGACCCAGGAAAGGTGAGGAGCCATGTGGGCAGCCGGCAGGGGACCGGGCTGGGGGGCAGGGACCTGACGGGCTGAGGATCCCCAGCACCTCGGGCTGCAGGCTGGGGTCCGGGGAGGAGGATCCCCGGAGAAACCCCAAGGGAGCCACGAGCAGGGAAGGGATGCCCTGTGGGACCAAAGGGAGGACAGAGGACCGGAGATGAGACGAGAAAGAGGAGGCCCCAGGAAGGGGGAGTTGCCGTCCAGCCAAGGCCTATCGTGCTCCCGGGGCAGGCCAGGGGCCGGGAGCCGCCGGGTGGGCTGCAGAGCCACAATCCCCGCGCTGACAGCCCGAGCCAGGTGCACAGGCCGCAGAGTCCTGTCCCTGTCCTGCTGGGAAGGACAAAGGAGGGCACTCAGGAAACGTCCCAGGATCACCAGGTCCGTGGAGGCCGAGGTCTGAGCCGGGGCCAGAGCTGGACCTGCTGGTGCTCCAGGTAAGGGGGCGTGGGGGATGGAGCCCAGCGGAACAAGGGGAGACAGAGAAGAAGGGGAGAGGAAGGTCAGGAGCCAGCTGCCAGCCGAGCCTGCCCCGTCTGTCCCCTCCCCAGTCCCTCCCTAAAGCCCAAATGGTTGGAATTCCAGAGGAAGCCACGCGGTCAGGACAGTCTGCACCCCTGCAGGGAGGGGTGGGGGGGTGCCAAGCCCCCCACGGTTCCAAACAGCCTGCTCACGTTGAGGGATGTCCTCATGTCATCTGGGTTGGCCAGAGAGAGGGGCTAATGGGAACGCGCGCCGCACGCCCGGCTCCGCTGACACAGCCCCCCACTCCCACCCCTGCTGCCCTTGGCAGCTCAAAGGGGGGCAGTCATCCGACCCAGACCTTCTGCCCGGTTCCGGAGCAGCGGTCGTGTGACCCGCAGGGCCGAGAGTCGGAGTCAAAGAAGTGGGCGGGAGCAGCTGTATCCATGACTTTGTAGCATAAACAAGGCCCCAGTTTTGGAGCTAGAAGACGGGGGTCAAGGGCAGCTCGGCCACTTCCCGCGGATGGCCATCCCGACCCCCCGACACCGTCGCCATGAGGACGTGGTCACAGGCCCCTTCTTTGACCCCGGGCCCCCCTCTGCAGGCTCCACACCCCGAGTGGGTGCTCCCGACGGCCGACGGTCCCCCCGAGGGCCCACGGACTCCCCCGGCATGAACTGGGCGTCCCTGCAGGGGCTCCTGAGCGGCGTGAACAAGTACTCCACGGCGCTGGGCCGCATCTGGCTGTCGGTGGTGTTCCTGTTCCGCGTGCTGGTGTACGTGGTGGCGGCCGAGGAGGTGTGGGACGACGAGCAGAAGGACTTCGTGTGCAACACCAGGCAGCCGGGCTGCCCCAACGTCTGCTACGACGAGTTCTTCCCCGTGTCGCACGTGCGCCTCTGGGCGCTGCAGCTCATCCTGGTCACCTGCCCGTCGCTGCTCGTGGTCATGCACGTGGCCTACCGCCAGGAGCGCGAACGCAAGCACCGGCTGAAGCACGGGCCTGGCGCGCCGTCGCTGTACGACAACCCGAGCAAGAAGCGCGGCGGCCTGTGGTGGACCTACCTGCTGAGCCTCATCTTCAAGGCGGCCGTCGACTCGGGCTTCCTGTACATCTTCCACCGCCTGTACCAGGACTACGACATGCCCCGCGTGGTGGCCTGCTCCGAGGCCCCGTGCCCGCACACGGTCGACTGCTACATCTCCCGGCCCACCGAGAAGAAGGTCTTCACCTACTTCATGGTGGCCACGGCCGTCATCTGCATCCTGCTCAACCTCAGCGAGGTCACCTACCTGGTGGGCAAGAGGTGCCTGGAGACCTTCCATCCGCGGCGCAGGCGGCCCCACCACCGGGACCGCCTGCCCGATACGTGCCCCCCCTATGCCCTCTCCCAGGGAGAGCCCCCCCAGGACGGGAACTCTGTCCTCATGAAGGCAGGGTCAGCCTCGATGGACGCAGGTGGGTTCCCATAGCCTGGAGGTGGGTAGCGAGGACCTAAGGCCACGGCCGGGCAGTGGCATCTCTTCGGCGGCAGGACAGGTGAGGAAGACGGTGGCAGGGCTCAGGAAGCCCGGCCAGGGGCCAGGGCTGGGGCGCGGCCGGGTGTCCGGGGCCCCGGAGGAGGGAGGTTGGCGGCTGGTGGGAATTTTGTACCTGGCAATGGGGTATGTTACAGCCATTAATAAACATGATTTTCCTGGTATTTTGAGGGTCGGGGGCTTCGCAGTGGACCTCAGAACGGAGGCCCCAACCACTCGGTGGGCACCTGACCCCGGAACCTCGGGGCCCAGCTCACGTGTCATAAACACACACACACACCCCGCAGCACGCAGCTCACACGCATGTAGGGTGCGCCCCGGGACGCCAGGGGAGTGCCGAGACGCTGCCCCAGGGGTCCCTGGACTTGGCAGGAGGCTGGGAGCTGGGGGACCGCAGGCCCAATGCAGGCCGGTTCTCAGGGGGAGACCCTCCAGGCACGCGTGGCTGCAGGAGGCTTCTGCTTCCCGCAGCACAGGAGTCGGGGAGGCGAGCCCCCCTCCAGGGCGGGGCCGGGCCCAGGGTTCGGGTTTGGCCCACAGGCGGGGCCTCCCAAGAACACCCGCGCAGAGCCCCAGGTCGGAGGAACCCCCCTCCTGCGCCCCAGGCACGCATCCCCTCACCCTCCCAGCCGCACCCCAGCCCCTGGCGCCCCCAGAGCCACCCCCCCGCCACAGCCTGGCCCTGCCTCTGAGCCCTAGAGCCCCCCGCCGACCCTCCAGGGAGCAGCCCCCGGGGCACCTACAGCCGCCCAGCCGCCCATGCAGGACCCGGAGGCCGCTTGCCATCCATCTGTGAGCCCGTCCCCAGCACGACGCTGACCACCCCGCTCCCCATCCACCTCAGGAACTGTTTGGTCGTGGGTCAGCGAGCTACAAGCCACGCGGCGGAAGGGTCCTCATGCTCAGCTGAACCCTTCCCACCCCGCGCGGCCCCTCCTTGGTTCCCAAGTCCCATCACCGTTGTTCTGAGTGAGGGTAGCCTTGACGCTGCATTTATAGCTGAGGAAGTGGCCCAGAGCACGGAGGCCCCCGCCCAAGTGCAGCCTGGTGGGCTGAGTCCACAGGGCCGTGTCTCCTGGGGTCTGGAGGGAGCCCCTGAGCCTCCCCAACCCCAGGTGTGGGACGACATCAGGACCCACCTGGTCTTAGGTCAGACTCCCTGGAAGCAGAGCCGGGGGCAGGAATCGGGGTGTGTGAGGAGCAGAGGGCGAGGGGAGCGTGAGGGAGGGGCCGAGCTGAGCTGGGTACGGCTCAGGGAACCTCGCCTTGACCCCGGAGGGCTGCCGGGCCGCGGGACCACCCATCCCAGCACTGAGCTGTCCCCGCTGGAGGAAGAGGGGGCATCAGGCTTCGGAACGAGCTCCCGTACCAGCCCGTCGTTGGCTCCCGGCCGCCCCGGGGGCAGGTTGGTGACTCCTAGTCAACCGGGGTCAGTCTTGGGGGGAGGGCAGCCTCAAGCCAGGAGCACCCTATATTCACAGCAGCTGGGGAAGGCATGTCCATTTAAAGGGGATCCACTGACCACAGTAAATAAGGGAGGCCCCCTCCAATGCAGACCAGAGCCGTGACCGCCCAGCCCCAGAACCAGTTCGGACCCTGAGGGCCCCACATGACTCAGGCCAGCCAAGAGTCCAGAGTCCCCACTCCGGTCCCCAGCGCTCCACGGGGCTGGGTGGGGGGGAGCCCAGAACCCGACCATCCGAGGAGCCCTCTTTGTGGGTGCTGTTCCCAGAGGCGCAGGTCCTGATCCCGAGCACCATCCGGGCAGCTGGAGGCCGCAGGGGACCCCGAGGATTCCCCCAGGAGTTGGGCTCTGGCGCTTCCATCCCCAGTAACCGCCCCCCATGCTCTCAGGCCCCCAGCCCCACCCTCACGCCCGGCCCCTGCCATCCGTCCCCCCACCACCGCCCCACCCGCATCGCCGCCCCTCATGGCTTCTCGCTTCCTGAAGATGTGAGGACCCGAGTCAGGGTCTTGGGGATCCCCTCACAGCCCAGGGCTGCGGGGCCGCCCGGGGGTCACTCTGTCCTCTTCATTCCATGCTCGGCGTCTCCCGTGGCCTCCTCCTCTGCCCCATTTAGCTGCCCACTCACAGGACCACACCTGGGCCTTGTCTTCACCCAAACTGCTCCACCCCTAGAATCTCCCAGTGGATTCCAGTCAACAAATATTTATTGTTCACGTTTACGTGACAAGCCCCACGCTGGGCGCCGAGGGTTCATCTGGGAGGTGTTAGATACAATCTCTGGTCTCCAGAGGACAGTTCCTGGGCTGCTGGGGAGCACAGGGCGCTGGGGCGGGGGAAGGTGGATCCAACATCCAGGGCGCAGGACAGGCGGCTCTGGGGCTTCTTTACTTTTTTAAAGATTTTATTTACTCATTTGAGAGAATGTGTGCACAGACTCAGGGGCAGGTGAGGGAAGCAGGTGCAGGAGACGGAGACGCAGACGCTCCGCTGAGCAGGGAGCCCGACGCGGGGCTCGATCCCAGGCCCCCGGGACCGAGACCTGAGCCTCAGGCAGACGCTTCACCGACTGAGCCCCCAGGCGCCCCTTCCCTGAGACTCCTGAAGCTGACACCTGGGGAAAGAAGAGGATTTTGCCAAGCAGAGCAGGAGGGGGTGCGAGGCAGAGGGAGAGCAAGCCTGGTGACAAGGCCGAGCAGCAGGTTTGCGGGACACGCGGATGACACAGCGCAGACACGTGGCATCAGGGAGATAAATAAGGCACCCGGTCATCTCCTCCCTCCCGCCCACCCCGGGTCCCCGGGGTCTCTCCCTCCGATGCTACACCACCTACCATTCCTGGGGACCTGGCACCTCACACCCACCTCCCCGGGCTTCGACTCCCGTGTTTGCACCCGTCCTCGTTGCCCTGCGCAGCCTCCCATGGGCGTGCTCACACCCCGTCCCCCAATATTGTTCTGGACAATAAAGCGACCGGGACCGGCGGGTTTCGGGGGAGATTTCGGACCGCGAACCTCAGGCGGGCACCCAGGCCCTCCAGCAAATTCTACATTTCTTAAAACTGTAGCCATCGTCTCCAAGATGACCGTATCATACCTTCTCTTGCCCCAAAGCTCCAGCCTCGACTCCCAGAAACCTCCTCAGCACGGAGGCCAGCATTGGCCTCCCATCTATTCCGCCTCCCCCCTGGGACGCAGATGCGCATCCTTGCTCCTCGTACCCCCTTCACTTGGACACTGGAGCCTCGCCTCTTGCCTCCTCTGGACGGGGCTCCACAGGTCTTGCCCCACAAGCCCGTAAATACTCTTTAATGCCCTTTCTCCTTTTTTTAACTTCCCATTTGACACCACGTTGTCCTCCAGCTACCACCCTCTTTACAAAAAACCACGACCCCCTAAACGCTGTCTACACTTGCCGTCTCCACTCCCTTATCGCATTACCCATCTTAGGTAGGACCGTTCTTGCCAAGGTCACCAATGGCCAACAAGCTGCCAAGTCCAGGGCTCGGCTCTTCATCCTCATCCTACGCCCTCAGTGACGTTTGGCTGTCAAGGGCTCCCTCCTGGCACATCGGCTTCCCCGGGCTTCCGGGCAGCAGCCCCTCCTGGCTTCCCTGCCACCTTGCAAGGGGTCCTCCTTGGTCTCCACCGATCCCTCCTCTTCCTCTCACTGATCTCCAAATGCGGGGTGCCCTAGGGCCCAGTTCTCTACCCTCTTTTCCCCTCTGTGATCTTCTCCAGTAGCAGCTATAAAACCATCTATAAAACTGATGGCTCCCACATTTATACCTTCAGACCTAACCGCCCCCACGAGTGTTGGCCTCATGCATCCAACTTCCTGTGGGCCATCCCAAGCAGAACTCCTAATCCCCCCAACACAGAACAGATACATGCTCTCTCCCAGTCTTCTTGCCTTGGATGGTGATGTCCCCATCCACCCGGCTGCTCAGTTCAAAAACCTCGGCGTCTCTTTCCTCATTCCCCACATCCACTCCATTAGTATAAGTCACATTGGGTATAACTCCAAGTTCAAAGTCCATTCCCTCCCAACCATCTCCGAGTGCTTCCCCCACCACCACCCCGGCCAGCCAAGCCACCTCACTGAACACCTGCGTAGCTGCAGAAGCTGGCTCCCTGCCTCCTGTCTTGCTCCCCTGTGGTCCCTCCTGCCCACGGCAGCCTGCAACATCTTCTGCCAAGATCAGTCAAGCCACTCCCTTGCTTAAAACCCTCCCGGTGGCTTCCCACAATGGTCATAAGAAATGAAAATAGGCCAAATCCATTGCCGTGACCTGCACGGTTAGGCCCTGGCTGCCTCCCCAAACTCCTCTTCCTTGGCTCTCCCCTTTCCGCACACCCTACGCTGGTCTTGTCCCATCTCAGAGGCTTTGCACTGGCTCCTGTTGGCAATATTCCTCCCCCGCAGAGCTTCCCATGACTTGTCTCCTTGTCATCCACATCTCCTCCAGGAGGCCATCTCTGACCCGCCCTCCCCAGTGATGCCCATATGCCACAGACAGTCACTCTCTGCCACGTGACCCCATTTTATCTTCCTTGTAGCATCTACTAGTAATGAAATGTTGTTTAACATTTGTCTGTTCTCAGTGTCTTCTCACTAGGATGCGCTCCTGAGAACAGGGACCCTGTCGTGTACACTCCTTTATCCACCAGCACCGAGAAGAGCGCTTGACACGTAGTAGGCACTCAATAAAAATGCACCTAGGTGGAGATGTCTAGTAGGCTATGGGATGGCGGGGAGGAAAGGACTGGTCAGGAAATGCTGACTTGGGAATTGTCAGCAAAGTGCCTCAACATGGGATAAGACTTTGCTCCAAAATTATCCCTCGGGTCAGAATGATCTGTCTTACATCCAAGTCCTCACAGTCTCCCACGTTGTGGGGCATGCTCTCAATTACTGCATTTTGAACAACCGAATGCTCTTTAGGGGAAACTCATTAGCCTGAAATAACTCCAGTCAATGAAGTCTTGGATATTTGTGGAGGTCACTGGGTAGAATCAGAAAAAAATGGAGAGAAAGACATTTCTCACGGATTCAACCATTACTCCTGGTGCTGTGACCTTACAATAGCAAGTATTGTCTTTGTAGGCAAATCTTTTTAAAAAAAAATTTAAGAACAATAAAGGAAGTGGTTATGTCATGAAGATGACAAATACACACCTACCAGATGATTTTTTTTTAAGTGATGCAACCTAGTATTATGCAACCAGGCTTTTATGGCAGAAAATAAAGTTCCCAGTATCATTCACGGATTTAAAAAGGACTATGTCACAAATAAGTTGGGCAAAAAAATAAAGTCTGCACATTCTGTAAAAGGTTAATGATAACAAACAAAACTCTAATGAGCTTAACCCAGGTGTTAGGGAAAAATGTTCAAAGTTTAAACAAAATCGCAAAAAAATAAAAATAAATAAATAAATAAAATCGCTTCATAAACTACTCAGGGGAGGAAAAAAATAATAGGTTTACTACGTTGTTCTAGGCAATATGTGATCTTAAAATAGGTAGCAAACTCTAGAGAATATTATGCTAAGTGAAAGAAGTCAGGCAAAGAAAGACAAACACCGTATGATTTCACGCATAAATAGGATATGAGAAACAAAACAAACGAACATGGGTGGAGAGAGAGAGAGAGAGAGAGAGAGAGAGAAACCAAGAAACAGACTCTTAACTATGGAAAACAAAGTGACCCGGGGCGCTTGGGTGGCTCGGTCGTTGTCTGCCTTCAGTTCAGGTCATGATCCCGGGGTCCTGGGATGGAGCCCAGCTAGTGGCTCTGCTGCTCCCCCTGCCTGTGCTCTCTCACTCTTGCTCTTCTCTCAAAAAAAAAAAAGAATCTAAAAAAGAAAAAGAAGGAAGGAAGAAAGGGAGGGAGGGAGAAAAGAGAAAAGGAGGAAGGAAGGAAGGAAGGAAGGAAGGAAGGAAGGAAGGAAGGAAGGAAGGAAGGGAAAGAAGGAAAGAAAGAAAGAAAGAAAGAAAGAAAGAAAGAAAGAAAGAAAGAAAGAAAGAAAGAAAGAAAGAAAGAAGAAGAGAAAGAAAAAAAGGAAGAAAAAGAAAGAGAAAGGGAAAGGAAGAAAGAAAAGGAAAGAAAGAAAAAGAGAGAAAGAAAAAGGAAAGGAAGAAAGAAAAGGAAAAGAAGTAAGAAAGGAAAGGAAAGGAAGGAAGGAAGGAAGGAAGGAAGAAAGAGAGAGAGAGAGAGAGAGAGAGAAAGAAAGAAAGAAAGAAAGAAAGAAAGAAAGAAAGAAAGAAAGAAAGAAAGAAAGAAAGAACCTGACAGTTACCAGAGGGGAGGGGGTGGGGATGGGGCAGATAGGGAATCAATCAATCAGTCAGTCAATCAATAAAATAGGTGATGGGGATTAAGGAGGGCACTTGCTGTGAGGAGAACTAGGTATTTTAAATGTTGAATCACTAAAATCTACACCTGAAACTAAATTTACGCTATTAATTGGGATTTAAATAAAAACTTACAAAGAAAAAAAAATGTCGGGAGCAAAGTAACGTTAATAAAGTAAATTATTATTTCAACCACGCTGAAAGTTTATATGTTCAAATCAGCCCCCAAACCTCTTGGAGGGTCTCCTCACTGGGAACACAGGGGGTCACTCTTCGGGGTCGTGTTATACCTGGGCTCCCGCGGCAGGTGGCGACCACCACAGAGGCTGTGGGGGAGGGGTGAGAAGATGCCCCAGGAAGGAGGCTCAAGGGTCAAACGGGACTGGACGGGGGCGGCCAGCAAAGGGGACCGACCGCAGGGCAGATGGGGATCCTAGAAGCCAAGGGGATACGATGTCACAGAGGAGGAAGATGATCGAGTCCCACATCGGGGTCCCCTCAGGGAGCCTGCTTCTCTCTCTGCCTGTGCCTCTGCCTCTCTCTCTGTGTCTCTCATGAATAAATAAGTAAAATCTTAAAAAAAAAAAAAAAGACTGTCCTGGCGGCCTTGCCAGAACCGGAATATCGTCTGCGAGCGCACATACGCCTTAGCCGTCGCCCGACATAATGACCCTACGGCTTGTGTCTGCTTCCTCCCCTCTGCCTCCCAGCTCGGCCATGGCACCTGCCCAGGTGCCCGCGTCGGGGCCTCCCAGTGTGCAGGGGCAGCGAGTCCCGGGGCCGGGGCCCTGCAGCCCAGACCCGGCCCGGCCTCTCCCCGCTGACGCCCAGTGCCCAGCACGTCTTCGATGACCCAGAATCAAGGCGCCGGAAGCTCCCACGGTGCGAGCGGCAGGCTGGGCTCAAGGATCCGGCACACGCCTCACCCCAGGCTGGCCTCCCCCGCTGCCTGATGCCCACACCCTGGCAGCCCGAGGGACAGCTCAGGCAAGGAGCCTCTTCCCACCCAGGGGGTCGGGGCTGCGTGAACGTGCACAGGCTCAGCCACACAAACCACCTTCCCCCTAAGCACCAGACCAGGGATTTGGGCCTGTAGGCAGGAGGTGGAGAGGGTGGGAAGGGACGAGTGAGGCTCAGTCAGCGAAGGCTTCTTGGAGGAGGCAGGGGGTCAGGGAGGCTTCCTGGAGGGGCAGGCGGGTGGGATGCTAAGCTAGAAGGAACTGGTCCCGGGGATCCCGGGGCGGGGGGCGGGGGTGGGCTCAGCGGTTTGGCACCTGCCTTCAGCTCAGGGCTCCTACACGGGTCCCAGCATCGAGTTCCGCCTCGGGCTCCCTGCATGGAGCCTGCTTCTCCCTTGGCCTGTGTCTCTGCCTCTCTCTGTGTCTCTCATGAATAAAATCTTTAAAAAAAAAAAAAAAATGCAAGGAACTGATCCCACAGCCGCTCCGGGTCAGCCAGGGACGGGGCTTATGGTGCATGACGGCTTTATCCACTCACTCGGCAAGTACTCAGTCATCCACAATGCAGCAGCCAGTTTGGGGGCTGAGAAGACAGCAGGGGACACCACAGACCGGACACGCGGCCACCGTCCTCACAGGTCCTGGCGACGGGAAGGACGACGCGCAAGAAGAAACAGCAAAATGCCAAATGGCTTAGCGGTCTTGGCGGCTAAGGAGAAGGGCTAAGCAGGACGGAGGGGGAGGGAAACCGCGATGCTGGATGGGGCCAGGGAGGGCGAAGCGGTGGGCTGCGCGGGGATGCTGGGAAGTGTGCCAGGAGGGAAAGGCGAGCACTGGGGAAGAGCCGCACACGCCGGCGACTGCGTAGACGCCAGCGAGGCCAAGCGACAGGGGAGCCGAGAGGCCAGTGCTCGGACGAGGCCCGGGAAGGACCGGCTCACACGGGGCCCCATGGGCCACCCCCATGCCTGTGGCTGTCGGTCCGAGCCAGCGGAAAGCAGGAGGGCTCCTGGGCGGGGGGGGGGGGGCCTCTCGGTGGCTGTGCTCACGCAGGGGCACCGGGCCGCGGCCAGATTATTTTATAGATAATTTACGTGTTTACGTGACAGAGAGAGAGCAAGAAGGCACAAGCAGGGGAAGTGGCAGGCAGAGGGACAGGCAGAGGGAGAAGCAGCGAGCCCGATGTGGGGGCTCCATCCCGGGACCCCAGGATCGTGACCCGCACCGAAGGCAGACGCTCAACCCCAGACTTTGAACACATACACATCTGTGAAAGGGGCACCAAGATGACTCAGTGGCAGTGAATGTGGGCCACACACGAGAAGAGTCAACAGTGACTCTCCAGCCTGGGCCCTTACCAAGGAGATGAGTCAAATCCCCGTTGAGTCATCTGGGCGAGTCAAGGATGGAGAAGGATGTGGAGGCTTCCAGGGGGTAGGGGGTCAGCTAAAATCAAGACTCCTAGTTCGATTTTAATTTCAAATAATGACTAGGTACTTTTTTTTTTTTTTTTTAGCATAAGTGAGTCCCACCACGTAGTATCTGAAATTTGAATTTCACTGAGCATGTGCTTTGGGGTTTTGTTCCATTTGGGGGCGTTTTGTTTGCTTGCTTTAGTTTAAATCCTACAGTCCGACTAAGGAACGAGTTTAGTCCGGGACCCGGTAAGCCTGCGACAGGTCACAGCCCCCCCACAGGAGAGGGAGAGCGGCAGGTGCACACCTGAGCCCAGGGGTCGGGGTCAGGCCCCGCTCAGGGGAAGCACTCAGGCCTTGTCAGCCGACGCCCGCCGGTCTCTTAAACCCCGAGGCCGGATGAGCTGGATGAGCTGGCGAAGAGTGAGTCCCTGAGTCCAGAGGAGAGAAGGAGCCGGGAGGCGAGCCCCAGGGCAGTCGGGGAGACGCAGGAGGTGGAGGAAGACCAAGCGGGAGGGAAGAGAAGTGAGGAGCGTGAGACAGAGGGCTCGGGTGGAAGGGGCCGAGCAAGGGCCCAGGGCACCAGCGCTGCTTCTGAGGAGTCTGACTACGAAGGAGAATTGGGGTGAGGGGGACTGTGTGGCTTTGCAGCCAGGGAAGCAGCAGCACATGAATCAGGGAAAGACCCAGAACAGAGCAGACGGGGAAGGCGGGGGGAAAAGACGAGGACTGGGCCAGGGTGGGACTTGGGTGCACGTGGGGTGCTAGAGGCCTGGCGGCACTGAGAACAGCCCTGTGCCCCTCGACGTGGGTACAGACACCCGGGGGGGGGGGGCCTTGGTGTCCCGGGGGGAAGGCGCATCCCGGGACAGCCCCTCTGGCCCTCCCACAGCCCAGAGCCCTCATCCTTCTGCCGGCGGGTCGCTGCCCCAGAGAGGAGAGGGCCTGGCACCCAGGCCTGGCCGCCGTGGACCGAGGACACCCCAGCCCGTGGACCCGGGATACCCCAGCCCCAGAGGAAAGCGCCCGCCTGACACCTGGGCACAGTTCCAGCCCCAGGGGCCTCCCGAGAGTACGGCCAGCGGGTGCCGAGACCTGGGCGGGAGGAGCGCGGGGCCAGGACTCGGGCCTCCCACCCGAGAGCAGGTGTAGGCCCCGAGGCGGGTGTGGGCGGCCGGGCACCTCTAAGCCGCAGCCCCAGCCCGAGGCCAGCTATGGCCTACATGGCCTCCCACACACTCCTGGCTCGGAGCAGAGCGGGGAAGTGGGGCAGCAGCCTCCAGCCTCTCCCCGCGTGGGGTCCCCCAGGGAAGCCCGGCCCGCGGCAGCACCCTCGCCAGGAAGTCACCAGGGCGCCAGAGCCCAAGACCTGGGCCGCGCAGGTGCACGAGCCACGGAACCCTGGCGATCCACCTGTGAAACCTGACCCACGCACGACCACAGGCCGCGCACTCGCACAGCCCCCCCCGCCCCCTCCCCGTCAACACACGGCCACGTTCCCACACACCACCATGCACCGCGCACACACACAGAGCCCCTGCACCCCCCACCCCGCCAACACACAGCCACAGTCCCACGCACGACCGTGCGCCCCACTGGACGCAGCTGCAAACAGTAAGGGAGCGTCTGGGCTCCCTGTGGCCTTAGGGCTCTTGGGCATGTCCTGGAAACCAGAGGCGCTGCAGGGCCTGATGGCAGCCGAGAGTGGGAGCCGCTGCTAAGGGACAAAAGGGACCCCGGGACCATGTGTGGCCAGAGGGCAAAGCGGGGCTCGGGCGGCACTTGGGGGGTGCCGCGGGGAGAGCGGGCTTTGGCAGGTGCGTGCCCGACCCACGGGGCAGCGACCTGGGCCCACCTGGGGCTGCAGGAGTCCTCCCAGGAGGATGGTGGGAGAAAGGCTGCTCAGCCCGCATCCTGGGAGGGGCGCTCCTCACCGCGACTAAACCACAGGTCGTGAAAGATCAGATTTTAATACGTGTGACTGCACGAAAAATGCTCTGATCCTGCGTGGCAGGAACTGCTTATATGATGTCAGAACACCCTGAGTGTGCAATGGGGGGGTGGGGCTCGTAGGCAGAGGGCTGCTTTGTTGAATTTATCAAGGGCTCCTAACAATTCCATTATGGGGAAAAAAAGGAAGGGAGGAAGGGAGGAAGGGAGGGAGGGAGAGGGAGGGAGGAAGGAAGGAAGGAAGGAAGAAGAAAGAGAGAGAGAGAGAGAAAGGAAAGAAAGAAAGAAAGAAAGGAAGGAAGGAAGGAAGGAAGGAAGGAAGGAAGGAAGGAAAGAAAGAAAAGAAAGAAAGAAAGAAAGAAAGAAAGAAAGAAAGAAAGAAAGAAAGAAAGAAAGAAAGAAAGAAAGAAAGAAAGAAAAGGAATGAAAGAAAGAAAGAAAGAAAGAAAGAAAGAAAGAAAAGAAAGAAAGAAAGAAAGAAAGAAAGAAAGAAAGAAAGAAAGAAAGAAAAGGAATGAAAGAAAGAAAAATCGATTATGTAAGAGTCCAGGGGAGGACACGGTAAAGGCAAAGGACAGTTCACGGGAAAACAAAACGGACGCGGAGGCTTCCCAAAGCCCCTCATCCTCCCCTGTGATAAGAGAAATCACACACAACGGAAGCTAAGGACAGGCCGCTGGCGAAGGTCGCGCGGGGTGACGGTCTCCATCGGCCAGGAGGGGGAGGACGGAGCCGTGGGTCCGCAGAGAAGGTCTGGCCTTATCCGTCAAAATTACAAATAAGCGCACCTGCAACCCCAAACCTGTACTTGGGAGAAGGAATCCTACGGACTGAATTTTAAAATGTGTTAAGTGAAGTTTGTCCAAGGAGGCGCAGGGGCGTTGATAGTGGAAAGAGGGAAGCAGGTGATCACGCGTGGCGTGACCCTCCATCAACGTGGGGCTGCTAAATGTATCACAGGAGACGCGCCACCCGGCTGTGCGGTCCCCTCTAGAGACACGGGCCTCCGGCACCGGCGGGAAGGGGGCCGCTGTCCTGGGGGTGGGACATCGTTGTACCCACAGAGGAAACCGTCCTGCGCTTGGTCAAATGAAAACAGCAAAGGGGGCACCTGGGGGCTCCGTCAGTTAAGTGTCCAGCTCTTGGTTTCAGAGCCAGTTGTGATCTTGCGGTCACGGGATCGGGCCCCGCATAGAGCTCCATGCTCTCTCTCTCCCTGGCCCCCGTCTCAAATAAATAGATAAATAAAATCTTAAAAAAAAAAATACAGCAAAGCACAGAACCGCGGCTGGCCTCCCTTGGGTAATGCCGAAGGAGGAGCATCTACGCAGTCAAAGATGGAGGGTTGTCCATCCATCGGGACAGAAAGGAAAAGCAAGCACGTGGAACCTGGTGATGGGGTGGGCAGCCCGCCCAGGGAGCTGGGGTTCAGGGAGGCATCAGGAGCAGAGCCCCCGGGCCCCAGGCCTTCACCAGGAGAACAGAGGCCGAGCCCTGGGACGTGCCCACGCGGGACACCAGCACGTGAAGCCTCCCAGGCACCCAGAAGCTCAGACGGTGGAGCCCGGGATGCCAGAGGCAGGAAGTGTCCCGAGGAGGAACTGGGTCGCTGTGCCACGGGCTTCCGTAGGCCCAGCGGTGAGGACGGCTGTGACTGTTGCAGTGACCTTGACACGGCTGCCGTGGTGACACGGCCGGGATGGGGCACTGTGCAAATGGGTACAAGAGGGACTAGGAAGGCAGTGGGGGCAGCTTTGCCCCGAAATGCCGGGGAGCAACAGGTGGGTCCTCGCAGGACACTGCAAACTCACCGCCCCCCCGCCCCCCGACACACACACAGGAGCACCCGGGCCACCACCACGGGGTCTCAGTGCTTGTCGGGGGCCACAGCCCAGTGAGTAACGGTGGTGTCTGCCCCTGGTTTTGCTCTCCGGCCACGGGCCGACACCCCCAGCGCCGGCTCTGCTGCTTCCTGTCTGCGCGACCCCGGGTGTCACCCAGCCTTACAGGACCTCGGGCTCCTCACTCTGAAAAGCAGGAAGAGCCGCGCCCCCCACGTGGGGCACCCTGGGGGACAAAGTCTCCAGGCCGTGCCTGCCGCAAAGACGGTTCCCAACACCCTGTGCGGGGTGGGCGCCCCGTCCAAACCACGAGTAAGTAAGTAGGGTGACCCCGTAAGTGATCTCCCAGGTGTGGGGGCACTTCTGAGAGTCAGGGGGTGATGTTCCTCACCCCAGGCCACAGGCGCCAACCCAAGCAGTCCTGGGAAAATGCTGTCTGCAACCCTGGTGTCAGCATCACCATCTCCATGGAGACAGTGAGGTGACTAAGCTCCCAGGACTCCCACCGCCCCTTGTGACCCGGGCAGCCCGCCTCCTCCCGCAGACCCCGGGGGCAGGCGCTCCAGCCCCAGCACCCCCACCCAGGGCCTGCCCCTCCTCATAATTACTGGCAACCACCACGGGCCCCCACCCAGGCTCCTTCCCAGGCACCCGATTAGTGTGGACGCAGTCTGCTCCGCACCTGGCTCTGCAGAGGGTGCCTCCTGGGGGGGCAGACACCGTGGGGGAAGACCCCGGAGCCCCCCAGCCCGCCCCACTGTTGGGGGGAGGCCCCGGAGGCCCCAGAGTCCTGCGCCCACCCTGGGGGGAGGCCCCGGAGCCCCCAGCCCCGCCCCACCGTCAGGGGGAGGCCCCGGAGCCTCCAGAGCCCCGCCCCACTGCTGGGGGGAGGCCCCGGAGCCCCCCAGCCCCGCCCCACTGTCTGGGGGAGGCCCCGGAGCCCCCCAGAGCCCCGCCCCACTGTCGGGGGGAGGCCCCGGAGCCCCCCAGCCCCGCCCCCCTGCTGGGGGGAGGCCCCGGAGCCCCCCAGCCCCGCCCCCCTGCTGGGGGGAGGCCCCGGAGCCCCCAGCCCCGCCCCACTGCCAGGGGGAGGCCCCCAGCCCCCAGCCCCCAGCCCCCAGCCCCCAGCCCCTCCCCTCGGTCGCGGGCGGCCCCGGGCTGCAGGGCGCGGCGCGGCGTGGGCGAGAGGCTGCGGGCTGTCCCGGGCTGTCCCGGCCGCGGCTTCCCAGCGCCGCCCGCCCCGGAGCTCAGTGGAGCCCTCGCCGCGGCCCTGCCCGCGGCCGCCGATGCCCCCATTTCCCGCACGGAGAAACCGAGGCTCGGAGCAGCGCCGCGCCCCGCGGAAGGCCGCCCGGCCGGGGGGGCCCCGGGCTGCCCCCCGCCCCCCGGTGAGTGCCCCCCGCGACCCCGGGGCCCGGCGAGGCGCGGGCGGGGCGGGGGCCGAGGGGCCTCCCGGGCACCCACCGCCTTCTCGCCCCTGCATCCTGGGCGGGGTGCGCGCCCCAGGGTGGACGGTTCCGGGGACCCCTCTCCCCCCCCACGTCTGCAGAGTCGCGAGCTGCTGCCGGGGACAGAGAGAGGCGGGGGCGGCGGGGGCGGCGGGTGAGCGGTATGTGGGGGGTCGGTGGTCCCCGCGGTGGCACTGGGGGGCCTGGCCTCGCGGGGCAAGGCTCGACCCCGGGGTAGGAAAAAGCGGGTGGTGTTGGGGGCCAGCCCGGGGTAATCAGAACCGGCTCCACCAGTCCCCGATCTGGGCTCGGAGGGAAATTCTTTGCAGGTGAGTCGAGTCCCCGGGCTGTGTCAGGTGGGGCTGGACAGACAGGGCCGGAAGGTGCACGCAGGAGGGGGCTGCACCCAGGTGGGTGTCCGAGGCACGGTCCCCTCCCGGAGGGCTGGCAGCCAGGGCTGCAACCACCACTCCGGGGGTTTGGAGCTCCCACCAGGTGAGTGGCCGGCTGGGGAGGGAATGCGCCCAAGAGCCTCCCCGCAGCTCCACAAAGTAGGAATTCCTTCCCTGGAGAGATAAGGAGTGGATGCCAAAAATATCAAGGGGTTCTTGGAAGTCACCTGGCTAGTCAGTGGCCGAGCGGAGGCCAGGATCCAGGTAGGACGCAGGGCTCAGCGCCCATTCCGCTGCGGCCCCCCAAGGCCAGGTGTGGGAGGAGCAGGTGCGGGAGAAGAGGATGGTCTCCTGGGGGAAGGTCTCGTTCAGAACCCCCATCCCGCCACGCATCCCCAGAGAACAGGCACCCGGGGACCCAGGTGTCCAGAGGCAACCGTGCCTCCTCCTGTCCGGAGTGGGGGAGCCCTTCCCCTGGGCTGCCGGGTCCAGACTGTTCCTCGGGAGCAGCGCCTGCACCTCACCCGGGGAGTCCGCGGGTGGGGGTTAGTTTACCCGCCCAGCATCCCGGGGCCTACTATGTGCCAGCCCGGGCGGGCACTGGGCATAAAGCAGCAGGCAAGAGGCGCTGCGCCCCAGTGAGGGCGACAGTGATAAGCAGAAACAAAACAGCGTTTTGGCTTCAGGTGGTGGTTAAACTCAAGGAAGAAAATGAAGGGGACGGGAGGGCAGGGGCTCCTTGATCCAGAGTAATGTGTGGAGGCCACCAAGGCGATGTGTGAGCAGAGCCCTCAGTGATGAGAAGGGCCCGGCCACACAGGGTTCTGGGGACAGAGCCGTCTAGGCCGCAGGGACATTTGCAAAACCCCAAAAACCCCCAGTGTGGCCAGAGCCGAGAGGATCGGGGCGAGGCTACAGGAGAGGAGGGCAAGAACTGGGAATAATTCGGAGCGTTACGTGAAGCCAGTAGAAAGTTTCAAACAACAGTGACGCGATCCAGTCTAACGGACTCTAGGGACCCAGGACGGGAAGCTGAAAGGCCAGCGAGGAGACCGTGTGTGACACCCGCAGGCGCCACGGGGCTGGGGGGTGGGGAGGGCGATCTTGCAGGGTCTGCACCTGCACGCCTCTTGCACGCTCACACACCCAGCTCCAAGAGCGCCCGCGTGTGTGCACAGGCCCACACAGGCACACGGGGAGACACGTGTTCCCACACCCAGGCCGGCACCCAGAAGTTCTCCGGCCGACCCGCCCGTCCACACCCTCTGAGTCACTCCAGCGCTGGGAAGAAAATGTGTGATTCAAGGGCCTGAACAAAGTATGGCTCCCTCCCACAAAGGCCTGGCATCCGGCTGGGGCTCCCCCCAGGCTCTGGCACCGAGAGGCGGGAACGCGGTCTCTAGAGTTCCCCTGGGCCTGGGGCGCCGGGAGCCAGACCGTTATCACATCCCCCAGTCACCCCCAACCTGAATGGTCTTCCAACTTCACCACCTGCTGACTGTGAGACCTTGGGGAGGTTATTTCTCCTCTCCACGGGAATTTCCTCTCTGTAGCATGGGGGTTGCTGGGGAGGAAGAGTTTCCTCCGCCCTTCAGGGTCCTTCTAGCTGTGGGCGCCCGGGGGGCTCAGTGCTGGAGCTCCTGCCTTCGGCCCAGGGCATGACCCCGGGGTCCCGGGATCGAGTCCCGCATCGGGCTCCCCGCATGGAGCCTGCTTCTTCCTCTGCCTGTGTCTCCGCCTCTCTCTGTGGGTCTCTCATGAAAAAATAAATACAATCTTTAAAAATTTAAAAAAAAAGTCCTTCTAGCTGGACTCAGAATAATTAACGGGAGGAAATCTAGTTTAATCGAGTATATACGGGGAACCCACACAGGTATGAGACTCCAAATACAGGTAAAATGAGGTAGACGTGTCATCCTGAAGTAAAGAGAAGGGAATAGGGAGTCAGGGACTTCAGAGGTAAGGGATATTTAGGAAATATTTAGGAAAGTAGACACATTTAGGAAATAAATGTCTTCTTGGCCACTCAGAGACAGTGGGACGTAGAGGACTTTGGTCAAACAGGCCTTGCCAGTTTCCTCCCTAGTTATCTGTGCTGACACCTCTCTTCCCGGAGCAGGTCCTCTATCTGAATTCCTTTAGGCAGCTGGAGGACAGGTGAAGAGCTTTTTCTGAATCTGATGGGTTTTGATTTTTTTTTTAAGATTTTATTTATTCATGAGACTCAATTCCCGCCCCTGCCCCCCCCCCCCGTCACGCCCTGTGCCCAAGGCAGATGCTCAACCTCCAAGCCTTCCCAGGGGCCCCGTTTTGATTGTTTTTAACCCAAAGCGATCTTCATGACCAAGTGACCTATTCCAGGGTGGCCCACCCTCCGCCCCTCGGGGCCCACAGCCCCACCCTCACAGGGCCTCAGTGAAATCGGCCAGAACCTGGCCTGGGGCAGCATTGGACAGAGTAGGGGAGGGGAGGTGGTGCAGAGCACAGCCTTGAGCCCAACTGTAGATTTTTTCTTTTATTTTGTTTTTTAAAGAATTTGTGTATTTATTCATGAAAGACAGAGACTGAGAGGCAGAGACAAAGACAGAGGGAGAAGCAGGCTCCATGCAGGGAGGTAATGCGGGACTCGATCCCAGGTCTCCAGGATCATGCCCTGGGCTGCAGGCAGATGCTTCACACCTGAGCTGCCCAGGTGCCCCCCAACCCTAGTTTTAAATGCGTGACGTGGCATCTAGATTTCAGCGAGTGGCCCGCGGTACTGAGCCCTTACTCGGAGCTAAGTGCTTTACAGCTGTTACCTCCATCCGCACAGGAGGAGCGTAATAGTATCTTCCTGGTGTGCTCACTTTTTTTTAATTTAAACTCAATTTGCCAATGTGTACATCATTAGCTTCAGAGGTAGTTTGTTTCCAATTATTCATGGGGGGGGAGGGTCATTGTGGAGCTCCAGCTCCGTGGATCAGCAAGCACACGTTCCCTTCCTCCCCACGCTCAGGACCTGAGGCTGGGACGGTCATGTGACCTCCCTACACCTGCCCCACCTGACGCAGAGCCTGGGGACAGGAGCAGCCCTGACCCCAAGTCATTGGCTGATCCAGCGGATCCCTCCAGGGGAACCCCGGACGCACGCACCCCACCAGCGTCCCCGAGTCACTGACGCGGCCTTTTCCCTCTGACTCCGGCAGGTGGGCTCGGGCCCCGGCTGCCCCGCCGGACGCCATGGACTGGAAGACGCTGCAGGCCCTGCTGAGTGGCGTGAACAAGTACTCCACAGCCTTCGGGCGCATCTGGCTGTCGGTGGTGTTCGTCTTCCGGGTCCTGGTGTACGTGGTGGCCGCCGAGCGCGTGTGGGGCGACGAGCAGAAGGACTTCGACTGCAACACCAAGCAGCCCGGCTGCACCAACGTCTGCTACGACGACTTCTTCCCCATCTCCAACATCCGGCTCTGGGCGCTGCAGCTCATCTTCGTCACCTGCCCGTCGCTGCTAGTCATGCTGCATGTGGCCTACCGCGAGGAGCGCGAGCGCCGCCACCGGCTCAAGCACGGGGACCAGTGCGCCCGGCTGTACGCCGACGCGGGCAAGAAGCACGGCGGCCTGTGGTGGACCTACCTGCTCAGCCTCGTCTTCAAGCTCGCCATCGAGTTCCTCTTTCTGTACGTGCTGCACACGCTGTGGCACGGCTTTGCCATGCCGCGCCTGGTGCAGTGCGCCAACGTGGCCCCCTGCCCCAACGTGGTGGACTGCTACATCGCGCGGCCCACCGAGAAGAAGGTCTTCACCTACTTCATGGTGGGCGCCTCCGCCGTCTGCATTGTGCTCACCATCTGCGAGATCTGCTATCTCATCTTCCACAGGCTCCTGCGCCGCGTAACCAGGAACAGGTCCCCCAAGAGCCGCGGCCCCCCATCCTCCACCAGCCGGGCCTCCACCTGCCGCTGCCACCACAAGCTGGTGGACGCTGGAGAGCTGGGCTGCGACGGCGGTGACGACGAGGGGCACGCATCAGCGCCCCACATGACCCCCATATGACCTCCCCGGCGGGGCAGCGACCCTGGAGCCACCCCCGGGGCCAGGTACGGGGGCGGGGGGTCCTACAGGTGCTGGCTGCCCCCACTCTGAACTCACTCATCTATCCAGTTTCATTTTAGGGGCAGACTTTTTGAGCACGGGGCACTGCGCCGTCTGCCTGGGGGTAAATCGGAGCCCAGGATGAGCGGCCGGCCCCTGGGGGACGCAGCCCCTGAAACAAGCCAGTCACCTGCCGCCTGCAAGGGGACACCTGGGGGGGCCCACGGGAGGCGGCGGCCGGCCGGGCGAGGCTTCCCCGAGGCTGTGGTGCTCTCTGGCAGAGAGAACAGCAGGTGCAGAGCCTCGGAGGCCACGAGGAGGGAGATGCCTGTCCTGGTGGGACCCACCAGATCCAAGGGAGTCTCCACTCCCTCCGGATGAGCGCCCAGCTTTCTGGGCTGGGGAGGAAGTCGTCCCAGCAGTGGGACATCTGGAGGCCGGACAGTGAGCGCGTGAAGAGGAGCGGGAGGCGGCTCCGGGGACACTGGCTCCTGCCCGAGGGACGCCGCGACCTTCTCCGACCCCATGGCCCTCAGGGGAAGCCTGCGCAATCCCATTCTCTGCTGCGCCCCCAGGTTCAGGCAGCTTTGCTCCCATCTGCCCCCCAGATGTGCTGACCCGCCTCTGAGACCTGAGGCCGATGCTCCTAGAAATCAATAAAGCCTGTGTTTTATAGAGTGGCCCCATCCTGTGTCCTGCGCTCCCCCCCCAAGAGCCTGAGGGCAGGGATGGCACCCCGGGGTTGGGGTGAAGCAAGGGTGGGGCCGAGCCAAGGCTGGAGCAGAAGTTAGGGGCTGGGCCGGGAACCGACCGGCCGCGTTGTGATTACAGGTGCGGTCACAGGAGGGCACTGCGCTCCCTCCGCAACAGCACTGGTGGCCTTTCCAGAGCCGCCGGAGCGCACGCGCAAAACCAGCGTCCTCTCTGTGGACGAGTCACCCCCCTCCGCCTTGACAGCCCGGGCTCCCCAGGAACCGCATCCCCACCTGCGTGCACAGCATCCCCGTGACTCACGCTCTCGCTCCCTACGTGTGCTCGCAGCAGGCCACCGGTCTCCAAACTCCCAGCCCCACTCCAGCGTCATTCAGCTCCATCCTCTCCCCAAGCGGCGTCAGCACCCCGGGCCCTGGCTGGAGGCTGAGCCCGCGGGGGGAGGAGGAGCCGAGCTCACCAGCCCAGGGCCTGGGGGACACAGGAATGCGCTCGCCCCGGAGAGGGGGTGGGGACCGGCCACGTAGAGGACACCGGCATCCAGGCCAGGCCAGAGTGGAGAGCAAAGGGGGTGCGGCGCTCGACGAAATCCAGGAAGACATTTAGCGACCGTGACAGCCAGAGCCAGTGGCCAGAGACGTAGGGGCCGCGAGCCAGGAGCCCACGCAGGCAGGAGAGGGCAGGGCTCTGCGCCCACGGGACGGGCTGTGGCTCACCTGTGCCCCTTCATCGGCAGGCTGGGTATGCCAGCCGACTTCGAGGGCGCCGGGGGTGGGCGAACACACCCCCCCCACCCCCGGGTCTGGATCACAGCTGAGCCACCGCGCTGCACCTGGCGCGGACCTTCAGGACCTCAGACCCGTCACCAGTGCCGGGGACGTGCATCAGTCAGGGTCCCAAGCAGAGACAGGCACTTAGAAGGGCTTCTTTGAGGGGCTGCTTTAAAAGTTATGGGCACGACTGGGGCACCCGGTCCCTGGATGAGGCGTCTGACTCCTGATTTCAGCTCAAGTCACGATCCCAGAGGCGTGAGACCCGGCCCAGCATCGGGCTCCAGGCCAGGTGTGGCGCCTGCTGGGGATGCTCTGTGTCTCCCTTCTCCCATAGTCACCGGTGTCCCTGCCCCAGGGACCCCAAGCTCACCCACCCGGGATGCCCTCAGCCGTCCCTGCCCCGGGGGGCCTCGAGCTCAGCCACCGGGGATGCCCTTGGCCGTCCCTGCCCAGGGGTCCCCAACCTCACCCACCCAAGGGTCCCCTCGGCCGTCCCTGCCCCAGAGGCCCCGAGCTCACCCACTCGGGATGCCTTGGCCGTCCCTGCCCTGGGGGTCTCCGAGCTCACCCACCTGCCACCCCCCCCCGCCCCCGCCATCCCGGCATGACTGCTCCTCCAGCCCCAGCTGGGCTTCTGCAGATTGCGGTTGGAACGCGGTGGAAGGAATGTCCCCGCCCCGCGCCCACCTTGGGCCTGAGCAAGACCACTCCGCGTCCCCAGCAGCACATGTTCATCGTCCGAGTCCCCGCACCAGGCTGTCGCCACAAGGTGGCTCTCGCGTCCCCCGGTCTGCTCTCAGTCCCCGTGGCGGGAGGACGCACTTGGGATTGCAGAAATGCTGGGTTGGGGTCAGACCCGCAGCCCCGCGGCCACGCCGCCTGCAGGAAGGAGCACGGCCACCACGCCGCCAGGGTGAACGGGAGACTGTCTCGGACCCGTCACCCTGGTCCAAAGCTATTACAGACTGAATATTCGCGTCCCCCCAAGATTCATACGTTGAAATCCTACCCTCCGCGTGACGGCGTGTGGAACGGGGGCCTTCCGAGATGGAGCCTCAGGAATGGGATTGGTGCCACTCAAAGAAGAGACACGGGAGGGATGACCTTTGCCTCCTCACCCTGGGAGGACAGCCCCGGGTAAAGCGGGAAGGGGTCGTCCCCAGGAGCCCAGCCGCGCTGGACCCCCCCACCCCGATCCCGGGCCTCCGGCCCCCAGAACTTCGAGAAGCACATTTCCGCCATCTGAGCCCCCGGTGTGTGGCACTGGGTCCTGGCGCAGGAGCGAGGGCGGCCCCATCAGCGGCCCCTGGGCCTCAGGGCCTTTGCACTCTCTCTTGGTTCCTTCCACCTGGAAGGCGCTGTCCCCCACCCCCCAGAGCCACAGGGCTCCCTCCCTCCCTTCAGGTTGCAATTCCCTTCAACAGGGAAACTGCGCCCCCTGCACCCTCCCGCCCCTGCTTCCCACGAAGCATTTGTCACCACCTCGCAGGTCCCCACAGCCACAGTGTAAAATCCACCAGGGCAGGGACTCTGAGGTCGGTCCCGGCTTGATCTCCAGTGTCTAGGACAGTGTCTCAGCACCCGGGGTGCTCAGTAAAACTCTGTGGAATTAGTAAATGCCTACGTGGACCCTGCTACGATGGGGGGCTTGGGGGGGGTATAAATGCGACCCAGCCCCTGCCCTCCGGAGCCCCAGGCCAAGGGGGCGGAGACAGTACGTGATGCCCCTAGGGTGGGAGGACTGAAGCAGCAGGTGTTTAGCCAGAACAGAACTTCAGATTTGCAAGATGAGAAAGTTCAGGGGCTTGGTCCTCGACCCCACGGACGTACTTAGGACGCACATTTCTAAATGGCACATTTCTAAATGGTTAGAACGGTCAATTTTATGTTGTGTGTCTTTCAACAACAAAGATAAAAATTTTAAAAACAACAACAGGTCCGCAGATAAAACAACGTGGGCGGTATCTGAGCCCCCAGCAGCGCCAGGGCTCACCTAGCCAACCTGGCGCAGGCCGGGGCCAGCACGGGGACTTCTGGGGGACGGGGCGGGGGGGGGGGGGGTGGCACACAGCAGAATCCTGAATGACGTGAGGGCGCTGCTGCAGGGGGGACGCAGGGACACAGGCCCGGGGCCCCGCAGTGAAGGCGGGCAGGGGGATGAGGCCGGGAGGGCAACGGGAGCCACAGCGGGGGGCCGCATGCACCAGACCCTGCGGGGGGAGGCCAGGAGACCGGCTGGGAGGCCACTGAGGCAGTGGGAACAGAGGGAGGGTGGGGCTCCGGGATGACCCCCAGGCGGAGCGGCCACCCCGGGGGCTGACCCCACCCTGCTTCCTTGGAAAGCGCGACCCCAGGGCGCCGAGGAAGGGCTGAGGACACGGTGAAGGGCCTTGCCGTCCCCACCTGCTCCCCCTCCTGCCAGCAGATGACGTCAGGCCCAGGAGAGGAACTCTGGGAGCAGAGGCCTGGGGGGGGGGCCTCCAGGGACCTCCGTTCTCATGCCCTCAGGGGTCAGGGCTAAGTGGGCGCAGTTGTCCGCGGTGGAAATCCAGGAGGCTGGGCCCGGCCTGGCCCCAAGGGACGGGCCTGGGAGGGAGGCCTGAGCCAAGGTCTGGGCCAAGCCCACCCCCCTCACCGCCCACAAGTCCTGCGGCTCTCAGGGACCCATCCCTGGGTCACCGGGAGTCCAAGGACTGGAGCTTTTTAAGGCAACTGCTTTGTTTCTGAGTTCCAGGGCCGAGCCGTGGGCTGCCTGGATCTCCTATCCCCTCCGCCACCCCCGCCCCCTGCTCATTACCAGCCACTACTATCCCCATTCTACAGAGGAAGAAACTGAGGCACCGGGGTCAACAGCAGAGTCGCAGCTTCTAGGCCCTTCTGCGTCTGCCCAGCAACATCTCAGCCCCCAAGGGGCAGCGGCCAAGGTCTCTGAGGCCCCCTCAACTGGCTAATTCCTCGAAAGCCTCACTAACCAAGTCTCCCCTTACTCACCCTGTAGTCGGCAAGAAAACTTTCCATATTTACAACCTCAGGCTTACCCCAGGGTTGGGATGCTCAGTTCCTGCCCCCTGGAGGGGTCGGTGGGGGAGGGGCAGGCACACCTGGCAGGTTTCCCGCCAAGCCCCACCCCGCGGACCAGGGCGACCCCTCCTGGAGGTTCATCCTCCCCGTTAAGGAGGCGGGTGCCGCCCACCTCTTATTGCTGAGAGTGGGATCCAAACTCAAGGTGGGGGGCCCTCCCCTTCAGCGTCCAGGGCCTCGGGGGGTGCTCAGTGACCTCTGATCGGCCGCCCCGAGTGGGGATGTTTGAGAAGCCGGGGAGGCTTCAGGCCGGGTGGAGAGCCAGCTCCCCCACACTCTGGGGGGTGCAGAGAACCCCTCTCCCAGGGTGCTTTCCCGGTCCCCAGGGGCCGCCGAGTCCTGCACAGCCCGGGCCGCTGGCCCACCCACAAATCAGCGGCCTTCTGGCTCCTTTCCTCTACCAAGGGCAAGAGGCCCCTAGGGTCAAAGAAAGGCCCTTCCGGGGAGGCGCCCACACCCTCACCCCCATCTGCCCATCCCTCGAGCCCTCAGGTCAGCTGCAGGACCAGAAAGTTCTCAGCGATCCCTTCACGCCCAGCCGTCCTAAGGCGCTCGGGTTCCAGAACCAGGAGGGTCGGGCTGGAACACGGCGCAAAGGGCAAAGCAGGGGCCGCAGACCCCCCCACCCCCAGGCCCCCCAGGCCCGTCCTCGGCCTGCCTGGGGCGCCTGCACCTCCCCGGCCCGTCCCCGCCCCACGGCGCCGCTTCCTGCCCCCACCCCGCCCCTCGGCGCTATTTAAGGCCCCGCCGCCCGGCGCCGTCCAGCTTCCCCGCCGCCCAGCAGGCAGGAGGCAGGCGGTGAGTGGGGCGGAGAGAGGGGCTGGGGGACCCGGGCGCCACCTGCCAGGCAGCAGGGGACACGTCCGCCACCGCCGGGGCCGGGGTTGCTCGGGGTCGTGGGGCGCCCCAACGGCCGCGCTCACCCAGCCGGCCCGTGACCAGGCTTCCCGTCAGCCTGTCCCTGTGTTCCTATAGCCCTAGGAGGTAAGAGTATTGCATCCCTTTTATGGGGAGAGGACACTCAGGTGCAGAGGTCGCTGCTCACCCAGGGGGAGTCGGCGAGGGGGAGGGAGGACCAGCGCCTGGCTCTAAACAGCGTGGCTCCAAGAAGAGGCACCTCCCTGCACCCTTCCCTCCGCTCTCTGATGTTCTGGGAACTTTGCAGCACCCCCCCCCCAACCCCGGGGCAGCCATCCCGCTAGGACAATTCTTTCAAGAGTTGAGAACTTGGTAGCAACAGCTTGGGGGGCAGGGGGCGCAAGGAGGAAGGAGATTGGAGCAGCGGCCACGCTTCAGCAGCAGGTGGTCGCTATTGCTGACAGGTGGGACCATGACCTTTAGCGCCTAACGCCCCTCCCTCCGCCCCCCTCCCCACCACCAGCTGAAAGGTTAGAGTGAGGGCAGCTGGGTGAGCTACACTGGGCAGAAGAGTGGGGACCTGAGGCTTTGGGGCCCCTGAGAAGGTGAAGATAGCACCACCACCACCCGCACCCCAGACAGCGTGTCGGGGGCAGGAGGAAGGAGGGGCGAAGCATAGCTGTGTGGCCTCAAGTAAGTTCCTCAAATTCTCTGTTCCTATGAGCTCAGGAGCCTCAACTTGACCCAGATCTTGGGCTGTGTCAGCCTGGGACTCGGGCTGGGAACAGGAGGGACACAGATAGGTGACAGGACTAGGACCCTGGCTGTCTATCTGCCAGAGCTTAGTCGCCATCATCCAAGGACTGGCTTTTAGTCCTGCCCACCCTGCTGGGTGGGAGCCCCCCCCCCCCCCCCCCCCGGCCAGCCCCCCCCTCCTTGAGCCTCAGTGTCCCTGTAGGCAAAATGGGCGTGGCCCGCCTCCCTGGGGCTGGTTGCCGGGACCACAGAGGAGGAGGCCGTGCTGACAGGTCCTGTCTCCCGCAGACGGAGGCCAGCGAGCCATGGGCGACTGGGGCTTCCTCGAGAAGCTGCTGGATCAGGTCCAGGAGCACTCGACTGTCGTGGGCAAGATCTGGCTGACGGTGCTTTTCATCTTCCGCATCCTCATCCTGGGCCTGGCTGGCGAGTCGGTGTGGGGCGACGAGCAGTCCGATTTCGAGTGCAACACGGCCCAGCCGGGCTGCACCAACGTCTGCTATGACCAGGCCTTCCCCATCTCCCACATCCGCTACTGGGTGCTGCAGTTCCTCTTCGTCAGCACGCCCACCCTGGTCTACCTGGGCCACGTCATCTACCTGTCTCGGCGCGAGGAGCGGCTGCGGCAGAAGGAGGGGGAGCTGCGGGCCCTGCCGGCCAAGGACCCGCGCGTGGAGCGGGCACTGGCAGCCGTCGAGCGTCAGATGGCCAAGATCTCAGTGGCGGAGGACGGCCGCCTGCGGATCCGCGGGGCGCTGATGGGCACCTACGTGGCCAGCGTGCTCTGTAAGAGCGTGCTGGAGGCCGGCTTCCTCTACGGCCAGTGGCGTCTCTACGGCTGGACCATGGAGCCCGTGTTTGTGTGCCAGCGCGCACCCTGCCCCTACCTCGTGGACTGCTTCGTCTCGCGCCCCACGGAGAAGACTATCTTCATCATCTTCATGCTGGTGGTTGGACTCATCTCCCTGGTGCTCAACCTACTGGAGCTGGCTCACCTGCTGTGCCGCTGCCTCAGCCGGGGGATGAAGGCCCAGCGGGGCCAGGATGCCCCCCCACCCCGGGGCGCCTCCTCGGAGCCCTATGCCGACCAGGTCTTCTTCTACCTGCCCATGGGAGAGGGACCCTCGTCCCCGCCGTGCCCCACCTACAACGGGCTCTCCTCCAGCGAGCAGAACTGGGCCAACCTGACTACGGAGGAGAGGCTGGCTTCCTCCAGGGCCCCCCTCTTCCTGGACCCACCCCCCGAGAGTGGCCAGAAATCCCCCAGTCGCCCCAGCAGCTCTGCTTCCAAGAAGCAGTATGTGTAGGGCCCGGGGCTTCGGTCACCCGACCGAGGGGCCCGGAGAAGTCTGGCGGCCTGGGATGCCCTGTCCTTGAAGACTGCAGGGAAGACGTGGGGAGGGGAGCAGGTGCTCACTGGCCAGGGGCCTCGTTGCAGCTTGTTCTTGGACACCTGGGGCCTTCCTGGTGAGCAGGAGGCACCAAGGTCTCCCCTCCAGGGCACGACCTTGCCTTGGGCATGGACAGAGCCAGCCTGGGGTGCTCTGGGCCAAGGGTGTTGCGGCGCCTCCAGACTTTTTCACCTGGTTCAGAGCAAACCTGGAGCCAGTTTTACCCCAGCCTCACGGCAGCTCCACCTCCACCCACATTGTCCCCCCAGGAGGCTGATGGAGGCCGCGGGGTCGGCCTTGGTCACACACACACACACACACACACACACACGCACGCGGAGCCTGTGCTGGATCCGGCTCTGCCACAGGGACTGGTTCTCATTCTCCTCACTCCTCCCTAGTTCCACTGTTTATGCTTCTAAAATAAACAAGACTTGATCACAAGCTAGGTGTGTACTGATGCCGTCGTGGTGTCCTCCGAGGGGCGGGGGGGCAGCTGCTTCGCCCTTCGCCCATCTCCCATCTCCCACCTCTTGGCCCGCCTGTGTGACCTGTCTTCGGCCTCGGCGACCCCAACTCCACCCAGCACCTTGAACCCTCACACCCCTACATCCTGCCTCTCAGCAGCCCTGCGTCTTAAACACTTATCTTTTGAAATGCCTCCCTCACGGTCCTCCTTCCCGTCCTCACCACCTGGGCCCCCACAGCAGCCAAAGCCATGCCAGTCCCCAACCTGCCCCTGTGGCCATCCAACACCCTGGCCGCCCTGCTACCCAAGCGTGCCTGCCAGCCCGTTCATCCGTTGTGAGCTGGGTCTTGGGTCTGAGGTTAGACCAGGGACTTGGGTCTTGGGCAAGACCAGGCTAGGTGGCCACACGAACACAGAGGCAAATGGGCAGTGGTCTAGGGATGAGAACCGTAGCGGGATCAGGGCTACGCAGAGTGGTGGGGACAGCGGTCTAAGGATGAGAACACCGTAGCGGGATCAGGGCCATGCAGAGCGGTGGGGACAGCGGTCTAGGGATGAGAACACTGTAGCGAGATCGGGGCCACGCAAAGCGGTGGGAACCGTGCAGGAGGGTGAAGACTTATGAATGAAGAGACGGAGCTATAAGCTCCAACTCACCAGTACTCCCTTCCTAGGGCTTTCGGAACAAAGCGCAACAGACTGGGGTGGCTTCAACAACAGAAACCTAAACTCTCACGGCCCTGGAGGCTCGAAGTCCTAGATCAAGGTGTCTGTAGGGTCGGTTCCTTCGGGGGCTGTGAAGGAGCGTGTGCTCCAGGCCTCCCTCCCAGCTTCTGGTGGTTGCTGGCCAGCTGTCACGTGTCTTGGCTGATGGAAGCATCACCCCCAACTCCGCCTTCATGTTCACGTGACATTCTCCCTCTGTGTGCATCTGTCCTCTGCGTCCACATTTTGTCATGAGGACACCACAGCCATATTGGATTTTTAAGGCCATTCTAATGGCTTTAACTTGATGACCTCTGCAAAGACCCTGTTTCCAAATAAGGTCACGTTCTGAGGTCCTGGCAGCTAGGACTCGGGCGACCTCTTTGGGGGAGGACACCACCCACACTGCCACCGCACCAGCCCTACCTCACCTCTAAGCACTGGTGAGCACTGGGGTGAGGCCAAGAAGAATGTTAAGTGTGTGTGGGACTCGGATGTCTCTTTGGTGACGTGGGCCTGGAGGGAACCCGGCACCTTCCACCTTCCACTTCTTCCTCCCACCCGCCTATTCCTCACCACCACCCCCACCATCAAAGATGGTGACAGGCAATTCCCAGTCACGGCAAGAGCCCTAAGAGCCTTGACTCCTGCCTCCAGCTCCTCACACTCCCTTGACTCTGGTCCTTTGGCCTCACTGGGCCTCAGCTTCTCCACCGTGAAACGAAAGGGTTGAACGAGAAACAGGTATGCAGCAATAAGATACAAGGAGCGTTGCGGGGAGTGACCTGTCACTCATCCCTAGCCTACAGCTCCTGAGTGACGTGCTGTTTTCAACAATCAGCACAGATTCCGGTTTGTTCCTATAATAAGATCAGTTCCAGTCACTTGAGCTCACTTGCCTTCCTGAGTAGGAACGAAAGGGTCGGGGTTATGTGGCGTGCTCTGGGAATTCTGCGTGACCCAAGGTCACCTTATCTACAACCCACGGGAGCCTGTGAACGTCACGGGCGGCGCGTAACCAGAGTGGGCGGGTGGGCTGGTGATGTCAGACCTGTTCCCCATCGCTGGCCGCTGGGGCGCCGACCTCACCACTGCACCCCCGGCCCCCCGCGCCTCCACCCATGATCCTTCGTTTCCTTCTGGCTCTGACCTCAGCGTGACCACCAACGTTTGTCGGGCGAAGGCTCATCGGGGATCCTTAGAATGTACTTTCTCCCCTTACGACGTCCCCCACCAACCCTGGCTCTGACCCCAAAGCCACCAAGGCTCAACCCTCTGTCCTTCCCCTGCAGGCCCCGGAGTCACACGCACCTGCCGCTGGCTGATGCTGAGTCTGCCCTTCTCCTATTCTTCCGGCCGCCTCGGATTTCCAGAAGTCTCTGGCCAGTCGGCATGTTTGTCTACTTTCCGCTCAACACGAGCCTCACTCCGCTGGGCACTGGGCATGATAGTCGAGGTGGCCAGGATCCAGGTTATCACCTCTATGGACTCAAAACGTCCACCTCTATGTGCGACGTGGGATTAGATGAACTTTTCTATTCTCTTCTCCATATATAGACATTTTTTTTTTTCAGACTATAAAGGTCAGGCTCAGATCATCGTAGACAATGAGATCCCAACATCCAGCCATAATCACTGTGAATATTCAGAAATAATTGCTTTCAGGCTCCTCCATGCATATTTTTAAATAAAATCTGAATGAAGGTATGAAGGTGTACCTACAGTTTTGTGTTCTTTTTTCACTTTACATAAGTCATAAGCCTTCTCCCCACGTCATCAAGAGGGAAACGCGACTTAACGGCCTTATCGTTATCTCCTTAACCATGACCCTGATACTGGATTTTTAGGTTGTTTGCAATTAATTATCCTCTCTTATAAATTGTGCTGTGATGCAGGCGCCTGTGCACGAATGTTTTCCAAACTGCCTATTTCCTTAAAAGACAGCCATTCCAAGAAGCGAAATTACTGGGTCAAAAGTAGGGCATTTTTCATTCTAAAAAGTTAGGGGCTTTTTTTTTCCGATTATGGAAGTAATTCGCTGTGGATGATTCAGAGATGCAGACACGCACCAGCAAATTCTAAGAAGGGAAGGCACCAGACACCTCTGCGCATGGGGGACGAGGTGCAGCGGAAGAGGGGAGAGGGGCCCTAAGGCACGAGGCAGGAAGGATCCCTCCTCCCGCCCCCTTACAGGGACACAAGCTTGTGCTCACGAGAGGACGGAGCCGAGACTAAAAAAAAAATTATTCATGCGTTCAATAGCATTGTATGAAATTGCCTGTTTCAAGGCACCCACAGTGACATTATTAAATTTTTTTTCAATTCCTCTGTTAATTACTGGTCAGGAAAAAATATATATATATGATATCACCCTCTAACACATATGCCCTGATTACTGCCGGGGCTGGACATTTTAAAACTACTTCTTCGGCACTTCATGTTTCTTCTGTGGATTTTCCTTGCCCATTCTTCTCTCGGGTTTTGGTGTTTTCCGATCAATTTGCTTAAGCTCTTTATAGACAGAGGGTATCTGTCTCTCAGCAGCCCTGAGTTTTAAAGATAAAACTCTTTATCGGGCATACGTGTTATTAAAAAATTTCCTGGGCAGCTCCGGTGGCACAGCGGTTTAACGCTGCCTGCAGCCCGGGGTGTGATCCTGGAGGCCTGGGATCGAGTCCCACATCGATCGGGCTCCCTGCATGGAGCCTGCTTCTCCCTCTGCCTGTGTCTCTGCCTCCTTTCTCTCTCTCTGAATAAATAAATAAATCTTTAAAAAAATAAATAAATAAAATAAAAAATTTCCTTAGTGTGTTATTTTGTCCTTCCTCACCGCCATGTGGTCAAGTTTATGGATTCCTTTCTGTACAATAATCTCATGTTCAGATCGTTTCTCCCTCTCTAGAATTATTTTTCAGCTTCTAATGTTTGACTCGTCTAGGACATAATAGGAGACAAATAAATAATTGTTGAATAAAATAATGAACAAATACATTGAGTTTAGCATATAAGGTGAGATACTGACGTTTCCCACCCCCTCCGCCCCCGACTAACGATTCCAGCTGCGCTTACTGCATGAGCCTTCCTACACTAATTTGTGATATGGGCTTGACCACACACTACATTTTTATACATTAAACAATCCAGCCCAGGGCACGATCCTGGAGACCCAGGATCGAATCCCACGTCGGGCTCCCAGTGCATGGAGCCTGCTTCTCCCTCTGCCTATGTCTCTGCCTCAATCTCCCTCTGTGTGTGACTATCATAAATAAATAAAAATTTAAAAAAAATAAACAATCCATTTCTGGACTAGCTAAAATGCCATTCCATTGATTTATTAATGCATATGGTACTAATGCCCCTTGCACCAGTGTAGCTTGGGAACACACTCTAAAATCTGGCAGGGTATATTCTCCCCTTATTTTTTTACTTCTTTTCAGAATCCTGAAAGCCGTGTATATAGTCCCTAGGCAGGTGTCTGGAAGACCTTCTCAGTGGAATCTGATGGGTCCATCAGGAAAGCCCTGAAGATGTGGGCCTTAAGGGTCACTGGAGGTCACAGACCACTTGGTGGCCATGCAGTGATGACCAGTCATGAGACCCCACCCATTCACTCTGAGCTTCCCAGCCTTTTTTTTTTTTTTTTTGGTGACCCTTCCTTAATATGAGCACCCAACCCAGAACGCCAGACATTTGAGGAAAGCATCTCATACGAAAGGGTCTGAAACAAGCCACGGAGTGCCCAGCCCAGTGGACATTATAGGTCCACACTGCTGAAAATTTTCAGGATGCAGGAGACCAAGTGATGACCCTACAAGTGTGCAGAGAGATAACAGAGTTCCGCACGCGGTCTCAAGAATCAGAACACCAGCACGCTTTGGAACAATACTGGAAGCTACCGGACAATGGATCAATGCCTTCCAAATTCTGAGGAAAACGACTTTCAACCTGGAATTCTATATCCAGGCCAATGGCGGGTGCAGGTAGGCTATACGCTCTGCAATGGTTTCAATAGCATGACTCCTCTAAGGTTTGAACAAATGTGCCTTTAAAGCCAGTTGGGGGATCCCTGGGTGGCGCAGCGGTTTGGCGCCTGCCTTTGGCCCAGGGCGCGATCCTGGAGACCCGGGATCGAATCCAACGTTGGGCTCCCGGTGCATGGAGCCTGCTTCTCCCTCTGCCTGTGTCTCTGCCTCTCCCTCTCTCTCTCTGTATGACTATCATAAATTAAAAAAAAAAAAAAAGCCAGTTGGACATGATGTCTTTTTTTTTTTGCCTTCACTTACGTTTTTTAAAATATTTTATTTTATTTTGTTATTTATTCATGAGAGACTCAGAGAGAGAGAGAGAGGCAGAGGCACAGGCAGAGGGAGAAGCACGCTCCATGAAGGGACCCCCCAACGTGGGACTCGATCCCGGGTCTCCAGGATCACGCCCTGAGCCGAAGGGAGGTGCTTAACCGCTGAACCACCCAGGGACCCCCATATTTTTTAAATTTTAGTTCCAGTACAGTTAACATACAGGTGCACACTATAGTGACTCGACACTTCTCTGGTCACCTGGTGTTCATCACAAGTGCCCTCCTCCTCCTTCATCCTCATCCCCTCAAACCGCCTCCCCTCTGGTGATAGTTGAGTCTTGTTTCTTGATTTGTTTCTCCTCCTCTTTTCTCTTTCCTTTTGTTTTTCACTTTCTCTCATCTGTTTTCTAAAATTCCACATATCAGTGAGATCATATGGTATTTTTCTTTCTCTGACTGACATATTTCGCTTAGCATTATGCTTTCTAAATCCATCTATGTCATTGCAAATGGCAAAATTTCATTCTGACAGATGTGAGGTGGTATCTCATAGTTCTTATTTGCATGTCCCTGATGCTGAGTGATGCTGAGCATCTTTTCATGTGCCTGTTGGCCATCTGGATGTTGTCACTCATCCATTCATATCTTCTGCTCACTTTTTAATTGGATTATTTGTTTTTTTGGTGCTTAGTTGTAGAAGTTCTTTATGTATTTTGGATACTAACCCTTTATCAGATATGTTATTTGCAAATAGCTTCTCCTATTCAGTAGGTTGCCTTTTAGTATCGTTGACTGTTTCTTTCACTACGCAGAAGCTTTTCATTTTGATGTAGTCCCAACAATTTTTGTTTTCATTTCCCTTGCCTCAGAAGACAAATCCAGAAAAATGCTACTAGAGCCAATGTCAAAGAAATTACTGCTTGTGCTCTCTTCTAGGATTTTTATGGTCTCAGATCTCACATCTAGGTCTTTAACTGATTTTGCATTTATTTTTGCATCTGGTATAAAAAAGTGGTCCGGTTTCATTCGTTTGCATGTAGCTGTCCAGTTTTCCCAGCACCATTTGTTGAAGAGAATGTCTTTTTCCCATTGGATATCCTTCCCTTCTTTGTCAAAGATTAATTGATATATAATTGTGGGTTTATTTCTGGGTTTTCTATTCTGTTCCCTTGATTTATGTGTCTATTTTTGTGCCAGTACAAAACTGTTTTGATTATATTACTTGAAGTCTGGAATTGTGATATCTCCAGCTTTGCTTTTTTTTTTTTTTTTTCAAGATAACTTCAGCTTATTTGGGGTCTTTTTTTTTTCCATACAAATTTTGATTGTTCAAGGTCTGTGAAAATACTGTTGGTATTTTGATAGAGATTGCATTAAATCTGTAGATTGCTTCAGGTAGTATAAACACTTTAACAATATTTGCTCTTCCAATCCATGAGCATGGAATTTCTTTCCATTTCTTTGTGTCATCTTCAATTTCTCTTATCATTGCTTTATAGTTTTCAGAGTACAGGTCTTTCATTTCTTTGGTTAGCTTTATTCCTAGGTATCTTATTTTTGGTGCAATTGTAAATGGGAGTGTTTTAATTTCCTGCTGCTTCATTATTAATGTATAGAAATGCAATACACTTCTAAACATTGGTTTTGTATCTGTGACTTTACTGAATTCATTTATCAGTTCTAAGAGATTTCTGGTGGTCTTTCAGGTTTTCTATTTATAGTCATGTCATCCGCAAATAGTGAAAGTTTTACTTCTTATCAGTTTGGATGCCTTTTTTTTTTTTTTTTGTCTGATTGCTGTGTCTAGGACTTCCAGTACTATGCTGAATAAAAGTGGTGAGGGTGGATATCCATGTCTTGTTCCTGTCCTTAGAGGAAAAGCTCTCAATTTTCCCCCAGTGAGTATGAAGCTCGCTGTGGGTTTTTCACATATGGCCTTTATTATGTTGAGGCAACATAAACTTACTCTAAACTTACTTTGTTGGGGAATTTTATCATGAACAGATGTTAGACATTGTCAAATGCTTTTTTTGCATCTATTGAAATGACCATATGATTTTTATCCTTTCTCCTATGGATGTGATATATCACATTGATTGATTTGCAAATATTGACCCACCCTTGAGACCCAGGAATAAATCCCACTTGGTCATGGTGAATGATTTTTTTTCAATGTATTATGGGATTGGGATCCCTGGGTGGCGCAGCGGTTTGGCGCCTGCCTTTGGCCCAGGGCGCGATCCTGGAGACCCGGGATCGAATCCCACGTCAGGCTCCCGGTGCATGGAGCCTGCTTCTCCCTCTGCCTATGTCTTTGCCTCTCTCTCTCTCTCTCTCTCCTCTATATGACTATCATAAAAAAAAAAAAAAGAACAATGTATTATGGGATTCAGTTTGCTAATATTTTGTTGAGGATTTTTGGATCTATGTTCATCAGAGATATTGGCCTGTAGTTATTTTGTGTGTGTGTGATGTCTTTATTTCATTTTGGTATCATGGTGATAGTGGCCTCATAAAAGGAACTTGGAAGTTTTCCTTCCTCTTCTATTTTTTGGAATAGTTTGAGAAGAATAGGTAACTCTTCTCTCAATGTCTTTTTTTATGTCGTTCTTTAAAGTTTTTTTTTTACTGTCTCCAGCAACTATTTGCCTATTCAGATTTCCTTCTTCATGGATCTTAGAACTTTATATTTTCCCACAATTAATAGACAAAATACTATTTTAAATTCAGCACTTGGGCAGCCTTAGGTAATCACACCACCTATTCTCGCTTTGCTTACACTTCATCTAGGCACCCTAAATAAAATTGCTCCTTGGCTTCATTGTGTGCCCTGTGGAGACATTTTGTGTCAGAGTTATACTAGTTTGGTAGGCTGCCACTAAGCTATTACTAAGCATGAGCTTATGTAATTGGGAATTTAGACAATAAAAGTTACACATCTGACATTTCCAACAGCAAAATGCCATCATGGCCACTTCAGCCCATTATGCCAACTGACAAGAACTATCCTCTTAAATCTGGACTCTCATCCAGAGTATTAGCCACTCTTAGCTTTGATAAATCGGATTTATCCTTCATCTGGTAAGTCAGAGACTTTAATACAATTAAGGGGCTTTCCCTGATGGAGTCTACATTTATTCCTGGGTCTGTATGTTTATCAAGTACAAATACTATTCCTAAAAGCCTATATACCCCTTGCTCCAGCCCACTCCACAGGAGGGGAGGCAGCATGTATCACAGAGAACCTGAGGGCGTGGGGGACCTGATTACCTAGGCCATGCCCTGCACTTGGAGAATCTCAATCAGCCCAGGTTGGCTGTGACCCAAAGGATATCTGAAAGCAAAAACCGAAACTCAAGGGTAGGGGGATGATCGATTCTTACAAGGGGAATGAGAGACAGACTTGGAAAGTCAAGTTCAGCACAGGTCCCATAAAGCTTCTCAAGATCAGATGCCCAGGCCTTAGGTTAGGACTACAGGTGCCCAAGCCAAGCTTTAGCCATAGGAAGAAACATTCTCAGCCTTAGAGTAGTCAGTCCCTACGGAGAACAGAACACAGTATGGCAGGGATCCCAGTTAGCTTCCTGAGTTTGGCTTGAGAGAGGCCTCCCTAGGAACTGAGCGATAACAGCAGGGTGTATCTGAGCCAGACGTACCAGAGTAGAGACAATGAGGGGACAAGCCAAGACTGAGAACACCAACCCAGCAGTAACATCAGTGGAAGTTTTGACACTATTTCCAAGTGAGGTTATACATACAATTGTGCTTTAGCAAGTCTGTCAAAAGCATTCAAAATTTATATCTTTAAAACATACCACAATTTTAATACACAATTATTTACTATCTAATATAGCAAGAGCCTTAAGAAGTAAAATTAGTCCAGGCTTTTCAATACCTGACAGGCTTTGAAAAGAGAAACCTGGACTCAGGATTTTTTTTTTTTAAATTTTACCTATTTATGCATGAGAGAGAGAGAGAGGCAGAGACACAGGCAGAGGGAGAAGCAGGCTCCCTGTGGGGAGTCTGATGCAGGATCTGATCCCAGGACCAGAGCCAAAGGCAAGACACTCAACCACTGAGCCACCTAGGTGCCGCTGGACTAACGATTTTAATAATCTGAGTTTCTAGGTCTCCTCCACAGGACCAGGAAATCCCCCAGGGCCTGGAATATGCATCCACAAAACCCACAATCAGGAAACTCCCACAAAAAAATAACCATTTTCTAAACCAGAAAAAATGGATTCATTAAGGTTTATAGAATTTAATTGAACTGAACTCAGAGATTCCAACAGGGCACAGCAGGAACATTTTCAAAAGAGTAAAGCCTATGAGTTTATCTGCACAATATGAAGAAGTGGAAAGCAAGAGATTTGCAACCAATTTAGGAGAGAAATCCAAGAGATTGCATGAAGGCAGGTAAGTGTCACAAAAGGAAAGGAAAGAAAGCTACATCCCTGAAGCATGTGGCAAAGGTAGGGGGAAATGGGGCAAACGGAGACCCAGGCACGTAAGAGAAGTTCAGCTGCCTCTGAACAGGTATCCAAACCCTTCCCAGTGGGGAGGGAGTTCTAGAACAAAATGGGTCTACCTCTCAGCATGGAAACTGAAGTGAAAACATCTTTCCCCTGGAACACAGCTACCAGGGACCATGATTTAAGTTCAGGCACTCAGACGTTTCTGCCTAGGACCCTCCTGGAAGTGCTGCCTAGACACAAGACGGGTTGAGATGAGCCCAGTGGTATGATAGTCTTAGTCAGTTTGGGCTGCTATAACAAAAATACCATAAACTAGGTGGCTTAAACAAGAACAGTTTATTTCTCACAGTTCTGGAGGCCAGGAAGACAGAGGTCAGAGTGCCAGTCTACACTTTAATAATGATATGGGAACAGGAAACAAGACTTTGGGCCCACTTATGGCAGAGTTGGAACTGAGACTCCTGATAAAACCAATAGTGTGTGTGTGTGTCTTTCTCTCTCAGCCCTGGTGCTAGTAGGAGGGAAAGTGCCTCCCTTGAGATTTAGTAACCACAAACCTATTCTCACACAAGTATAGAGTTCAATTTCTGCTCTTTGTAACAGCCAGATAGCCCAATCTCAGAAATTAACATAATAAGTAGTCTTTGGCTAATATGAGCCTTAGGGCCCCTGGAAGAAACTGAAAGAAAGTCACTCTTGAGGGTTGTTTCCTCAAGCAAAGTCACATGGAAATCCCATAGAAAAAGTCCAACCATATATGATAACACAATCCGAAATTACAAAACACACAAGAAAATAATGTGCTATGAATTCAAGCAAAACAACATAAAGAATTTGATCCCCCCCAAAGCTTCAAATCACTGAAACACTGGATAGGTTCAGTAGATTGAATTGTGACAGACTGAGTTACTGGCCCTAATACTTTGTCCCTCCTTGCGTCTACACCCTGGCAAATGGCCTCATCAAAGGCAGAGTGTACTTTTACACTCTTAACTTACACCCTTTAGACCCCTTAACTTAGAGCTTAAGTAGATGCCTTCCTTTTGACCAGTGGCATGTGGAGGAAGTAACCATGGATCAGTTCCCAGAATAAGTCTTCAGAAGCCTCACTTATTCTGTTTGTTCTTTTGTGCCTCTTCAATCATCATGAGAAGATCCTTCCCTCGGTGTCTATTGCCCTTTCAGCCAGGGCCCTGAATAAACACTCTAGAAGCAGAGCTGCCCCAGCTGACCACAGATCTGTAGTGAAAAGTGGAGCCATGCCAGCTGCTGTGTTAAGCAGAGGCTCCCAGTTAAGCCTAGTCTCGCTCTGCAGAGTTGCTCCAGCCAATCAAGAGATGCATAAGAATAAGTGACTTTTGTTTTAGGCCACTAAGTTTTGGGGTGGTAACTTACACAATATTATTATGTAACTAGGTAAATTATACAAATAAGTATGTTTAAAATGATCAAGAAAAAGAAATTTAAAAGTGAGCAAAAAAGATATTGTTAAGAAATTAAGGACCATGCATTTTAGAGAACTAAATCAAACTTATAGAGCAATTTTTAGAAGTTATTGAAATTTAGGGGCACCTGCATGGTGCAATGGTTGAGCATCTGCCTTCAGCTCAAGGTGTGATCCCAGGGTCCTGGGATCGAGTCCCACATTGGGCTCCCTGCATGGAGCCTGCTTCTCCCTCTGCCTGTGTCTCTGCTTCTCTCTCTCTCTCTCTCTCTGTGTCTCTTACAAATAAAAAATAATCTTTAAAAAAAAAAAAAAAAAGAAAATCCAAAATAATCAACCAAAGAAACTCCCAGACCTAACAAGCAATGTAGCAAGGTTGCCAAAATGCAAGTTTAATACACAAAAATCAATCACTTTAGTATATACCAGCAATGAACAACTGGAATTTGAAATTAACATAATACCATTTACATTAACACTCACTCAAATTATATATTTAGGTATAAATCTAACAAATATGTATAAGATCTATGTAAGGAAAACTACAAAACTCTGGTGAAAGAAATCAAAGAATTCAATAAATGGAGAGATATTCCATGTTTCATGGATTGGAAGACTCCGTCTATAGATTATAGATTAAAGGCAATCCAAATCAAATTCCTAACAAGGAATAACTAACAAGTTATTTTGTGGATATCAACACGCCAGCCATAAAGTTTATAGGTAGAGGCAAAATACCCATAATAGTCAACATGACATTGAAAGAGAAGAACAAAGTTGGAAGATTGACACTACCCAACTTCTTTACTATAAAGCTGTAGGAATCAAGACAATGCAGTATTGATGAAAGAATAGAAACATAGACAGGGAAACAGAATGGGGATCCCAGAAATAGACCCATATAAATATGGTCAATCTTTGAAAAGGGAACAGAGGCAATACAGTGGATAAAGCGTAGTCTTTTCAACAAATGATGATGAAACAACTGGACATCCACATGCAAAAAAAAAAAGAATCTAGACACAGATATTAAACTTTCCATAAGAATTAGCTCAAAAAAGGAGAGCCTAGGTGGTTCAGTCAGTTAAGCCTCTGCCTTTGGCTTGGGTCATGATCCCAGAGGCCTGAGATTGAGCTCCACATTGGGATCCCTGCTCAGTGGAGAGTCTGCTTCTCCCTTTCTTTCCCCCTCTGCCTCTCCCTCTACCACTTCCCCTGCTTGTGCTCACATTCTATAAATAAATAAATAAATAAATAAATAAATAAATAAATAAATAAATAAATAAAAATAAAATCTTTAAAAAAAATTTAGCTCAAAATGGATCATAGACCTAAACATAAGATGCAAAACTATTAAACTCCTAGAAGATAACATAGGAGAAATTCTAAATGCCATTGGGTTTGGCAATGAGTTTTTAAATAAACATCAAGGGCACAATCCATAAAAGACGTAATTGAAAAGCTACGCTTTATTAAAATTAAAAATTTTTAATTATTAAAATTTCTCCTCTGTGAAGAAAATGAAAAGACGAGCCCCAGACTGAGAGAAATTATTTGCAAAGACATCTGATAAAGAACTGTCAATCCAAAATATACAAAGAACTCTTAAAACTCAATAAGAAATCAACAGCCCAATTAAAAAATTGGCCAAAGACCTTACCAGACATCTCACCAAAGAAGATATACAGATGGCAAATAAGCATATGACAAGATATACATCAGCTATCTGAGGGAAATTAAAACAAGATACCACTACACACCTATTAGAATCCCCCAAAGTCCAGAACACCAATTATTAATAAGAATATGGAGCAACAAGGACTCCCATTCATCGCTAGTGGAAATGCAAACTAGTACAGCCACTCTGGAAGACACTTTGGTGGTCTCTTATAAAACTAAATATACTCTTACCATATGATCCTGAAATTGTGCTCCTTGGTATCTACCCATTTTGAAATTTCATGTCTACACAAAAACCTCTACATAGGTGGTTATAGCTTTATTTATAATTGCCAAAACTTGGAGACAACTAAGAGGTCCTTCAGTAGGTAAATAAATAAACTGAGGTACATGCAGATTATAGAATATATCATTCACCACTAAAAAGAAACAAGTTTTAAGCCACGGAAAGAGATGAAGGAACCTTAAATGCATACTATTTAGTAAAATAAGCCAATCTGACAAGACTACATACTATATGATTTCAACTGTGTGACACTCCGGAAAAGGTAAAACTATGAAGATAGTAAAAACAACAGTGGTTTCCAGGAATTAGGGAGGAGGAGGGGATGAATAGTCCTGAATAACAAAGATGAATAATTAAAAAAATATTTTTTTGTAAGTTAAAAAGGATGGAAAAAATATACCATGCAAATACTAACCGATAGTTAAGTAGCTATACTAATGTCAGACACAATAGACTTTGGAACAAGGAATATAACCAGGGATAAGAGGGCATCTTATCATGTAGAGGCACCAATTCAAGAAGATGTACCAATTAGGGATGCCTGGGTGGCTCAGTGGTTGAGCATCTGCCTTCAGCTCAGGACATGATCCCAGGGTTCCCAGATCCAGGGGGCCTGCTTCTCCCTCTGCCTGTTTCTGCCTCTGTGTGTCTCTCATGAGTAAGTGAATAAAATCTTTACAAAAAAAAAAAAAATGTACCAATCTTAAAGGGGTATGCATGCACCTAGTAATAGTCTCAAATACATGAAGCAAAACTGATACAACTGAAGGGAGAAACAGATATATCTGTAATTATAGCTAAAGGTTTCAATTCCCTTCTTTCAGTAAATCTGATAGAAAAATAGACCAAAAATCTTATAAGTATATAAAAGCCTTTAACAATCCTATCAACTGGGGCGCCTGCGTGACTCAGTCAGTTAAGCATCTGACTTCAGCTCAGGTCATGATCTCAGGGTCCTGGGGTCAAGCTCCACATTGGGCTCCCTGCTCAGCAGGGAATCTGCTTCTCCCTCTCCCTCTGCCCCTCTTCCCACTCATGTGCTCCCCCCCTCAAATAAACAAATAAATTCTTTTTAAAGAATACTATTTACCAGTTTGACCCAATTGACATTTATACAACTCTCCGCCTAACAAGAATAGAATACACACTTTTTTGAGTTCACATGAAACATCACTAAGATAGATCACATTTGGGGCTATAACACTGGTCTGAATTAATTTTAAAGAATTGAAATCATTCAAAATATGTTCTTTGACCACAATGGAATTAAAGTTGAAATGAACAATAGAAAGATGGAGGAAAAAAACATTTGGAAAATAACACACTTATAAATAAGCCAGGAATAAAAGAAGTCACAAGGAAAATTAGAAAACATGTTAGACTGAATGAAAATGAAAACACAACATAAAATTTTGTGATGCAGCTCAACGGTGCTTACATGGAAATGGTTAGATGTAAATGTTTCTATTAGAAAAGAAAAAGTTCTAAAAACAATAAGCTTTAGGAAGCTAGAAAGAAGATCAAAGTGAATCTAAATTTTTAAAAAATAATGATAATAATAACAAAGATAAGATCAGATGTCCATGAAGTAGAAAAGAAAAAAAGGTGAATAATGGAGAAAGTCAATGAAACCAAGCTGTTCTTTAAAAATATACAATTGATAAATCATGAGCCAGATTGAACAAAGAGAGACAGAAATCACAAATATCAAATATGAAAGAGTGGCCACTACTCTAGATCCTACAGACATTAAAAGCATAAGGAAATATTATGAACAACTTCGTGCCAACAAATTCAACAATTTAGATAAAATGGGTAAGTTCCCGGAAAGAAACAAACAGCCAAAGAACACTCAAGAAGAAACAAATATACAAGTGTTTCCTGAAATGTCTGCTCCTTAACTGAGCAATACTTTGTTGAGAAGTTAAGCACTAAAACCAGTGGACAGTTGGCAGGAAAAATGTGATGTTAGTGAAGAGTTGCTTCTCTCTAGGTCTTTTGAATTCCTCACCTTTGATAGCTTTTTATCCAAGGTCTTGAATTTCACTGTCATCTTTGCCCCCGTAATTCCTTTAGCAGTGACTCATCATTCTTTATTTCGGCAGCAGGCGAGATAGAGTGGTCGAGGTGATGTCGGTCATGAGCATGAAACTAGTTTCCCTGGAGAACACGGTGCTCTGGAATGTCAGAGAAGCTGTCTTTACCACCCAAACACACAAGTAACATCAACGGCAATGTATACACTGCACAGAATGTTCCCGTAGTGAGAACCCACTGCGCCTGCCTCAGGGATACCTTGAAAGCTACTTCCTCCGTCTGACTGGGGAGACACTTTGAGCAACTCAACAAGTTGACAGTGACACATGAACACATAATCGAAGGGCCCATTTTCTACTGAGAAGATGAACATGAGACCAACTTTGGTTACACTTGCCCCTTGCCCTGCGGGGACTGACGGTACAGCAGGGAAGCCACTGAGGCACAGGCGGACAAGCCCAGGTGAACAGGAGTCTGTGGTTGACAGTAAGAACATCAAGGAGACTTTGGAATTCCAAAGTGACCACACGCACTCAGAGGATGAGCAGCTTTGGATGGGCCCCTGGAACCACCTCCCTATACCAATGACACAACCATGATTGAGGTTTTAAAGAGTTATTTTGATTTTGACTTGAGTTTTTTATAAGCCGTGCTTTTTATTGTCATTGAGAAAACAATGTGTAGAATTTATATCATGCACACAAGCTAAGACTCTGAACAATATGCTGTGAAGTTCAAAAAAGAAGCAAATTTGCACTCACATTTGTATTAATTACTTGTTCTTCCCAGAAAATCTTTTTGGACAGGCCCTCAATTCACTAAATAACATAACTTGAACTTATCATTTAGCTGTTTTGTTGGGTCTTTAATTTTTTTTCATTTAAATAAGAAATTATTTACTAAGTAAAATAGAAGAAGAAGGAAAAGGAGGAGGAGGAGAAGAAACAAATAATAGGAACAACCCTATACCTACTAAAGAAATAGAATTTGTAGTTTAAAACCTTCCTGCCAAAAACAAAACAAAACAAAACAAAAACAAACAAAACAAACAAACAAACAAAAAAAACCTCCAGACCTAGATGACATCATTGGCAAATTCTACCAAACATGTATAAGGAAAAAATATTAACAATTCACACAAACTTTTTCAGAAAATAGAAAAGGAAGGAATATATCCCAGCTCAGTTTATGAAGCAAGCATTACTCTAATAAAAGCAACAGATAAAGACATTCCAAGAAAAAAAAAAAGGAAGGAGGAAGGAAAGAAGGAAGGAAGGAAGGAAGGAAGGAAGGAAGGAAGGAAGGAAGGAAGGAAAAGGAAGGAAGGAAGGACCAATATCCCTCATGAACATAGACAACACAAGCCCTTAACAAAAGTTTAGGGATATATAGAAAAGAGAGAAGTCACTTTACAGGTGAGCTTTATTCCAGAAATGCAAGTTGGATATAATATTAGAAAATCAAAACCACATGATCATTTCAATAGATGAGGGTGGGGGAAAACATTTAATAAAATCAAGCATGTATTTGTGATTTAAAACTTTCAATTATCTAGGAATAAAAGAGAATTTCCTCAATCTGATAGAGTGTCTACAAAAAACCTACAGTTGACATCATACTTAATGGTGAACCAGGCAAAAATGTCTGATTTTGCCACTTTTAGTCAATGTTATACTGATCAAAGCAATGACAAGAAAAAATATTAATAAAAGGCATGCGGCTTTGTAAAGAAAAAAGTCAAATTGTCTTTATTCTCTGGAGCCATGATTATTTAGAAAATCCTGAGGAATCTATAAAAGAAGAGATACTAGACCTAGTTTAGTAAGATCCCAACTTATAAGGTCAACATGAAAAACTCAACCTCATTTTTATATACTCAAAAAATAACTGGAACTGGGATTTTTTTTAATTTTTATTTATTTATGATAGTCACACAGAGAGACAGAGAGAGAGGCAGAGACACAGGCAGAGGGAGAAGCAGGCTCCATGCACCGGGAGCCCGATGTGGGGAGCCCGATGTGGGATTCGATCCAGGGTCTCCAGGATCGCGCCATGGGCCAAAGGCAGGCGCCAAACCGCTGTGCCACCCAGGGATCCTGGAACTGGGATTTTTAAAGTGCTATTAGCAACAGCATCAAAAATATGGAAACCTAGGGGTTAATTTAACAAAATGTACAAGAACTGAAAACTACCACCCACTGTGGAGAGAAGTTAAAGAAGGTCTCAATAAGTGAGAGATGTACCATGTTCACAAATAACAAGACTCGTTGCTTTTAAGATGGCAATTCTCCTGAAAAACTGGTTTCTAAATTAAATACAACATAAGTTAAATATAATATAGATTAAATACAATCTCAATCAAAATTGCAGCCGGCTTTTTGGATAGAAACTGACAAGCTCATGCGAAACGTATACAAAAACGCAATATACCTAGAAAAAGAAGTAGGTTGGAAGACATACATACACCACCTGTTTTCAAGCCTTACTATGAAAGTATGATAATCAACCCGTGTGGTATTGGTATAAAGATAGACATACAGATAATAAGTAGAACAGAAAGTCCAGAAATAGATCCATACCTACGTGGTCCATTGAGTTTTTGCAAAGATGCCAAGGTAAGTAAGTGGGTAAAGGATAGTTTTCTCATCGACCCATGCTGGGACAACTGGCTAGGGAGAGGGAAAAAGGAACACGAGCCCTTAGCTCACACCATACACCAAAATTAACTGCAAGTATGTCATAAAGCCTAACCATGAGCACTCGTATTATAAAAATTCTACAAGTAAGAAGAAGAGAAATTCGTGGATTAAGTAAACATTTCCTAGAATGTAAAAAGCACAAATCACAGAAGAAAAAAGTGATAAACGGGACTTGAGCAGAAGCAATAACTGAAGTACGTGCAAAGGTATTCAATGACATTTTGGAAATTAAGGAAATATGAATGGAAACCATAATGAAATGCCCCTACGAAACCCACCAGGATGGCTAAAACAACAACCAAAAAACTGATCATACCAACCACATGATGAATCTCAGAAACACGCTAACTGGAAAAAAAAAAACAGACACAAAAGATGATAGACTATATGATTCCATTTCTCTGAAATTCTGGAAAAGATAAAACTTCAGTGAGAGAAAGCAGATCAACGGTTGCTGGTTTCCTCAACTGTGAAGGGCAAAGCCAGCTCCTTCCGCACCAACCAACCAGAGTTGTTGCAAGGATCGAGGAGACGACCTCTATAGAGACCTTAGCACAGTATCTTTTTTTTTCTTTTTTTAGGATCTTAAGACAACCTTATTTTTAGAAATGCCTCACTGTGGGCCAGAAGTAGGACCCTCACCAAATTGTAAACCATTAACTTATAAGACGAAAGTAACTACTCCTCTGTATGAAACTAACTCTGCATTTCCCAAATTAGATTATTATGCGTGTACAGTTTTCTGTCTGCTTCACTACATCGCTCATCGTGACAATCGCTAGTTCTTCTTGATAACTTGAACTCAAACACCAAAGCGAAACTTAATGTGACCAGATGCTTCTTCCACTTTAAAAAACAAAACAAAACAAGTCACCGAGGCTTTCGTACTTGATGTGGAAGGAACGCAAAATAAAACGAAACGTTGAAACGCAGGTGGCCCTGTGCCCAGATGGGATCTTTTGACGGGAGGCCAGAGAGTAGGAGGGTGAGGGGCGCAGGCGACAGAGCGGACACACTCGGACTTGAATCCCGGCTCTGCTGCGAGTGAATTGGGTGGGAGAGATTGTGCATGTGCGTTGGGTCCGTCTCACTGGGCAGGCGGCAGGGATACGACCAGGCCGCAGCCAGCATGTGCCTAGAACACGCGTGTTCGAAGCCAGCACGTTAGGACACGGGACTCGTAAACGACGGCGGATCGAAAAACAGCCAGTGTGCACTGTAATCGGCTTTTCTGCCCCGAGATATGAGACATTAGATATCTCTCTTATTGCACTACCGAGAAAAAGACATCTGAAAGCACTCAATTTCGCGATTCTTTGATTTCTCTCTATGCAATGGTTATTCCCGCATCTGTAATAAGGTTAGGTCCCCATTGAAAGAAGTGTTTTCGTGGAAGTCTTCAGGGCTCAGCTGTAAGTCATAGAGCAAGGGGGGGTGGGTAGTACTGGATCTGGTATAAGACTTAGTGACCTGGGGCCCCCAACCCCTGCCCGGGGGGCTCAGCAGGTAAGCGTCTACCTTCGGCCCAGGTTGTGACCCTGGGGTCCTGGGATCGAGTCCCTGCTCCTCCCTCTGCCTGTGTCTCTGCCTCTCTCTCTGTGTCTATCATAAATAAATAAATAAATAAATAAATAAATAAATAAATAAATCTTAAAAAAAAAAAAAAGACTTAATGACCTTATTTACAGCCTCCAAGAAATCCTTCTCAGTAGCAGTTTTTTACCCGGCTCTGAGGGCAGACTGTTTAGACACAGTCACACTAACAGTTCAAATCTGATGCCTCCTTCAACGCTCATCGAACCAGTGTGACTCTTAAAAAGGCGAGTCCAGCCCTCTGTGGCTCAGGTGAGCGAAATCCAAGCTTCCCATCCTATCTCCCCGGCCTCCCGGGGCTGGAGCCCAAGTGTCCGATCCGTGAGGGGCCATCAGCTCTTGACTGTCACCTCGAGGATCAAAGCTGTCCCCCTGATTGATCGGCGACGACATCAGTCTGCGCACTGATGGCCCCTCCAGCTCCATCCTCGGATCAAGCCCCTCCAGTGGCATCAATCTCGTCAAAGAGGATGGGGCCGGGTTTCTCCGCTCGGGCCGTTTCAGGAAGCTCGCAGACCGCCCGAGCCCCCTGACGCACACGCTGCTGTACAAGTTCAGATCCAATGACTCCGACGAGGCAGGCGTCAGTGCTGTGGGCGGCCGCCCGAGCTGACTGCCTTGCCTGCACCTGCCGAAGCTCAGCACTGGGGTTGCCCGGGGGGGGGGGGGGGGTTCAGTCCATTGAGCTTCTGCCTCTCGGCTTGGGCTCAGGGTGTGACCTCAGGGCCGTGGGATCGGGCCCCATGCTGGACTCTGCTTGGCGTGGAGTCGGCTTGTTGCTGTCCCTCCGCTCCCCCTGCACTCATGCTCTCTCTCTCTCTCTCTCCCCCTCTAATAAATAATAATAATAATAAAAAAATCCAGAAGCCTATTTCATGTTTACAACAATTCTGTGAAGTACTTATTCTGCAGGCAAGGTCAGCAGGGTTCAGAGGCACTGAGCGACCTGCTGGAAGCCCCACAGCCGCGGAGCAGAGCTACAAACCGAACCTATTCACACGTTCAGTCTTTGAGGGATTCAGGCAGGAAACCGTTTCCGCCCCGCGCCAGGCCGAGCACTGGACAGGAGACGCGGGGACACGGTGCTCGGGGCGCTTGGGGGACACAGACTGGGCAGGACAGAGGCTGGGCGAGCCCCCCCCCGCCCCCGCGGCCTCCCGGGCCACACAGCCCCAGCACCAGGCCAGGGCCGCTTCCTGCCACCGCTGTTTGCCTTGGCCCCGGGATGGGACACGCCGGCCGCAAGCTGGAAAACAAGGTGGGCCGGGCAGGAGCCGGAGCCGGAGCCCGCGTCCCCACACCCGCGCCCCTCGCCCGGGAGCAGGCCCGCGGCCGCCCGCCCGGGCCATTGTCCCTTGTTGTGACAGAGGCCGGGGCCGAGCGGGCTTCCTCCGGCGGGGCGGCCGTGCTTGGACAGCTGGAGGAAGCAGGCCGCGGCCACCACCAGCAGCTGCCGCCCGCCGCGGCCCCGGGCCTGGAGCCAGGGGGCAGCGCTCCGCCGACGCCGGGGCAAAACATGTTTGCTTGTTTTCGGGGCGGGAGGAGGCGGCCGGTGCCCTCCTGAGCAAACACGGGCGCTGATAAGCGGCCACGGGCGGCCCCAGGCCCCAGGCGCGGTCATGGGGGGGCGGGGACAGGGAGTTCGGGCCGTGGGAGGCGCTGGGGGGGGGACACTGGCAGGGAGAGCACAAACACCACAGCCGCGGGGCTCCTGCTTCTCGGCCCGTGTCCAGACGCTCCCCTGTCCCTGCATCACTGCCAGCCACGCTGCAGAGGGACCGAGGCGACGGGCTGGAGACGCGCGGGGACCCGGCCGAGGCCGCCCGGGAGCCTGCGGCCCTTCCCTTCCCGCAGGCCTCGAGCGCCTCCCAAGGCCCCCGGTTCCCGACCTGGAGGCTCCGGGCACACCTGCTGGCTTCCCGCCTCAGCCCCACGCGCATCCGTGGGCCATGGTGCAAGGCACTGTATCGCCGGTGAGCCCCAGGAACCTCTCGTGGACAGACAGCACTCGGTCACACCGGGGACCCTGGGGCACAGCACACAGCAGGACTGTCGCCCAGACGGGCAGGCAAGCTTGAGGCCTAGTCCTGGAGCCCCCGAGACGGTGCCGTGGGGGGCTGGGCGTGTCCCCATAACCCGAGGACGTCCCCAGGTGGAAGAGGAGATGCACAGGACACCACCCCACACGCCCTGCCCACGGGGACTCAGATGCCCTGGGCCCATCCTCAGCCCCAAGTCAGCGCCCGACCTCTCAGCACGGCCCACGGGGGACCCCACCCAGACACCGCGAGCCTCCCCATCCGCACCCGTTCTGACCCCGTCCCTGGATTCCTCTCCCTTCCACCTCTGTCTTCTAACCCCATGCACGACCTCCCCCTCCAAAAGGCAGAGGCAGGATTTACTGCCTCCTATTGGGGGAGAAGGTGCCCTTGGTTTTTGTTTTTTTTTAAGTAGGCTCCATCCCCAGTGTGGAGCCCGATGTGGGGCTTGAACCCACAACCCTGAGATCACGGCCTGAGCTGAGGGCACCTGGTGGCTCAGTGGTTGAGTGTCCACCTTCAGCCAAGGGCGTGACCCTGGGGTCCCGGGATCGAGTTCCCCATCGGGCTCCCTGCAGGGAGCCTGCTTCTCCCTCTGCCTGTGTCTCTGCCTCTCTCTGTGTGTCTCTCATGAATAAATAAATACAATCTTTAAAAAAAAAAAAAAAGATCAAGAGTCAGACACTTAACTGTCTGAGCCACTCAGGTGCCCCTGGGGAGAAGGTCCAGGAGCAATCAGTCCCCAAAATACCCTTCACCATCCCCCTCACTACGCCCACAGCTCTGTGCAAACTACCCCAGGAGGCCTAGTCACTTGGTGACAAGCACCCAGGGCAGCAGGTGTACAAATGACACCGCACCAGGCGCTTCCCCGCACAGATGAGGAAAAGCTCGAAATTCAAGTGATCTGTCCAACTTCAACACAGCAAGCCACCTTCTCCCCTCCCCTTCCTTTTCTCCTCCTCCTCCTCCTCCTCCTCATCATCATCCTCCTCCTCCTCCTCCTCCTTCTCCTCCTCCCCCCCTCCTCCTCCCACTCCCCCTCTTTTTCTCCTTCTCCTTCCTAGGCTCATACCCAGTATGGACCTTAATGCAGGGACTGAACCCATGACCCTTAGATCGAGCCCTGGGGCGGGACTAGGAGCTGGACACTTAACCAACTGAGGCACCAGGTGCCCCCTCTAGCAGGTTACCTTCCGATTCCTTATCTCAGGGAAAGGGGGCATGTGCATCCAGTCGCTGGAGACCTTGTAACAGATGCTAGAAAGGGGCGGCCTCCTCCTTTCGTCCTACCATTTGCATGTGAGCAGAGGGATTCCGGGGGGCCAGGGGTTGTGTGTGGGGGGAATGGTCCGCCCCAGATGTGGGTACTAAAGGGGTGCATCGTCTGTACTAAATTAAAGGGAATAATTATAAAACTGACTAGAACTCGGAGTGCTTTCCATTATCACCAAGCACTGGTAACTCTCAAGAATATTAGTAACAAAATAGCACCCCCCCCCCCCGCCCAGGTAGAGGCTCCCACCCCCCACCCCACTGTGCTCTGCTACTCCTCCCCCCACCCCACCCCCACCCCTGTATCCACATCAAGCACGTTGACTCAATCAGGGCTCTTTTCCACTGAAGGGGTGCTGCCTCCAACCCCATCCTCTACCCATGGCTCTAAGCAACCAACCCAGCCCTGGTCAAGAAGTGAGGGTGGGGCCTGGCCTGCATCACCCCATGCCTACCCCTCTGATGTCACAATCCTCAGGGAGCTTCCCTGACTGTCCTCGGGGCTCTATTTTTGCTCTGCTCCTGTCCAGCTCCACACCTGCTTCCTGACCCCAGGACACCTAGGGCCCTGGCCTTAGAATTGGATCCACAAACGCTTGGCCTCCAGCCTGTCTACCTCTGGGCCGTGATCTCCCCCAAGAGTCACATGGCACAGGCCCAGAGGGGACTCTGGATGGTGACTTCTCACCTGTGCATGGTCGTGAGCCCTCGGGGGTGGGGGGGAAGGCCCCTCACGGAGACCTGGCCCCAGCACTCCCCACAACCTGGAGTTCCGTGATGGGTTTGCTTACAGCTTTGGTGTCTCCCTCCCCTTGGGAATCAATTCCCAAAAGGCAGCAGCCTGGTCCACCCTCTTCCCTTCTGTGTGCCCAGCACGCAGGGCAGGGCCTGGAATAGGAGAGGCACCCAGCCTCTAGCAGGGGGAGGGAGTAGATGCTCTCCTTGGCCCCCACCCGGGCCCCTGAGGCCCAGACGCACCCAGGGCAGCCTCAGCACGGCTCTGCCTGCTGGATGTCACCCTCTGAGCCTCCTTCACCCGCAGTGACCCTCACGCTCTCCCGCTACCCCATCCTCTCCGCACCGGCCCTGCTGGGCTCTCCCCCTGAAATCGGACAGGATGAGTTCACGCTCTGTAAGGTCCGCTGTCTTTTCCCCCAACCAGGCGGGGAAAGTGAGAATGCCCGTCTCCAGGGTTCTCACGGGAATTCACTCGGGAGCCAACGCACACCAGATGTGCAGAGTCCTCACCGGTGTTTATCGCCAAGTGACTAATACACCGTTAATACGAGGGTAAGAGGCCTTTTACAGCAGCCCAGAGAAAACCTCCACCCTGTCACCCTCCCCTAAGCCTTACAAGGATCCCTGGGGAAAACGTTCAAAACCTTTAGTTGACAGGGAATTCGGATTTTAAAACAATGGGCTAATTCCCACCCATTTTGCATCGCACTGGGACTCTACAGCTTCACCCCTCCCTGGCTACACTGCCTTTGTCTGTGCCTTTGTAGCTTTTCTTACTAAAGAGATGCAGGCTGCTTCCCTTCCCCTTGACCCTGGGCCAGCCTCCTGGCCTGCTATGACCAACAAAATGCCACAGGACGGCCCAGGTACCAGCCTGGAGTGTTTGCATCTGCTCCCCCCTGCGTGTTTGCACCTGCTCCCCTGCATCTCCTCCCCTGCCAAATATCTAGAAGCACCCAAGAGCAGCCTGGTCTCTCTCTCTCTCTCTCCTGGACCCATCGGGCGCTCCCAAGTCAGCACGTTCCAAACCCAAAGCTTCTCATTTCTCTGTGTTGCACGGGGCAAGACCCTCTCGGGTCTCTGAAGCCTTGCTCTTCCCCAGCCCCTGCAGTGAAAGTGGCAGGGTCACACGGCACACGTCTGTCCCCCGTGGGGGGACCGAGAGGCCGCCCCCACCCCTACTCCACGCCAGTGCCACTCTCCGCCCATCTATCCTCATCCAACAACGTCGCCTCGCACCTGTCCTGTGCCAGATGCCGTGCGAAGGATGACAGGATAGGAGGCCCGAGCCCTACCATCCAGGAGCCCATGTAGTGAAGGAGCTCACGTTCCTCGCACGGGGGTCTGATGATGGCCCGTGATCTCCTGGTGGGCGCCTGTGATACACTAAGTACCGTGAACCTCAAATGTCTCAAACCTTTGCAGTGATGCTACCAAGTGTCATCACGTCCCTTCCTACAGAGGAGGAAACGGAGGCTCAGGAAGTCCAAGCGACCTGCCCAAGCCATAGCTCCTAAGCGTCAACACCTGGCTGTGGGTCCCCAGAACCCACACTCTTCCTGGGGGCACCACACTGCCCTTGAGGCCGACCCCACGGCCCGCCCCGCTCCACCCTTCTGCGACTCTCACCCTCAGTGAAAGCCGGTCTCTGTGGCCTGCACCCTGGGCCTTGCCTGTCACTGTGCTCAGACCAGGCCTGCCTGTCCCAGGCTGCCGCCCCAGGCTTGTGCTGTTTCCTCAGCCTGGAATGTTCTCCTGTGCGACCAGACCTCTCCGTTCCTCAAGACCCGGGTCGGGAGCACCAACCTGGAAGGTCTCAGCTAGCAAGACGCTCCGTGTCCCTGAAGACACTGTCGGGTCCTCTGCGCTGGCACAGGTCCATCTCCCGCAGCGGACTTGGGGGTCCCAGGGGACAGGACCCTCCGCGGCATCATCCCACAGAAGGTCCGTCCTCAGGAGCCGTGCAGCTGGATCAAGTCGGATTGGATTGCTGAAAATAGGAAAGTGGGCTCAATCAGGGGTCAGAAACAGGTTGTAGGGATCCCTGGATGGCTCAGCGGTTTAGTGCTGCCTTCAGCCCAGGGCGTGACCTGGGGTCCTGGGATCGAGTCCCACGTCGGGCTCCCTGCATGGGGCCTGCTTCTCCCTCTGCCTGTGTCTCTGCCTCTCTCTCTCTGTGTGTCTCTCATGAATAAATAAAAACAAAAATCTTTTTTAAAAAAGAGAAAACTAAAAGGAAACGGTTATACAGGTTCATTCGGCCAACATTTATTGAGCACCTGCCATGTGCCCAGTCAAGATGCCGGGTGCGTCCACGATAGTAACCATGTGGGCTCACATGGGTGGGAAATGTTCTTGGAGGAAGACGCGGTAGTAACAGGAAGACTGAAAAACGCGGCTCAGAGAACACCGTGAACCCACGCGGCTCAGAGAACACCGTGAACCCAGGCAAGCTCAACGGCGGGCGCTCCAGCTGCAGTGACCCACACGGGGTCCTGCTCCAGGCGCCCATGCCTCCTGCCTGCAGGCCCAGCCTCTCTCGGCGGAGCCACTGCCGTCCCTCACGTTCGGGGACCCAGTCCTGAGCCTACATCACGTGTCCCCACCCAAGCTGCCAGAAAGGCGGGGAGGACAGACCCTCGCCAACGTGGGTTTCCTCGTTTCAGGACTTCTCAGAGCCTTTAATACGTCATGTGCACTGTGAAGGTCCCGGAGCAGAAGGGCTCTCCGGCTTTTCCCTCGTTTGACTGTGCAACCCTTTTCTTGGAGAATATTCCGTAGGACTGGTTTTCAGCAGACAGGGAAACCCCGATCTAACTCAACCCTCATTTTTAGACAGGGAAACGGAGGGACTTTCCTGGCATCACCAGGTCCCCTGGTGTCCTGATGGTCAGCCCAGGACTCGGGGAAAGGACCTGCTCCCGGGAAGAGGAGACAGAGGTGGAGGCAGGGCCAGGCCCCAGGCTGCTCAGGCCTCCCGTCCCGTCCCCCGTCCCGTCCCCCCTGTCCCCGCCCGCAGTGCCTTCCCTGCTGTCTGCTGACATGAGCTCACTCTCCAGGTGCAGCTGAACAATGCACACCCGCCAGGGCCTCGGGACCCACTTCCACCCTCAGGAAAGCCCTTTGGCACTTGATGGGATGAGCACTGGTTGTTATGCTATATGTTGGCAAATTGAACTCCAATAAAAATTAAAAAAACATTTTAAAAATTAAAAAAAAAAAAGGAAAGCCCTTTGGGGAAGAACACTGGGCAGCCCAGGCCTGGGTCCCAGCTGCCTTGGCACCTGGGAGGGGACCCCACAGTCAGCGGCAGCCCGGGGCCTGGCATGGAAGCAGGAGGGTGGAGGTCCTGCCGTGGGGCCGTGGCCGTGGGGCGGGGGGAAAGGTTCATGCCTTCGCTGAGCCTTGGTTTCTTTAGCTGGGAAGAAAAAAAAAAAAAACACACAAAAATCAGTTGAGACGTTACAGGTGATGTAGGCAAGTGTGATGCCTTCGCACACGAAGAGTCCGTCTCAGGTTAGAGACCGGGTGTGAAATCAACTCCCCTCTTTGCCCTGATGAGAGACCCTGACAAAGACATCCCGGGTGGGCTGTGGCGACTCCGGGGGGACTTCGGCCAAAGGAGGTGCCTCCAGTCTAGTCATACGCTTTCCCCCCTTCACCCAGTGAACTCCTATTCAGCCTTCAAAACTCAGATGAGGACGAGATGCAACCTCCTTGGGTCTCCCCGGCCTCTTCTCCCCACAGACGAAGCAGAGGCCCCTCTGAGCCCCATAGGGGGAGATCCTCACGCCTCAACCCCCCCACCCCACGTGATCGCACCTGGCGCACCAGGTGGAGGGAAGGGACTCATGACCCAGTCCCCGGCTCCTCCCGTTGTGGGAAGCCCCGGGTCTTTCCTCGTGGCGACATGTGTACCCACGTCCGAGGGCTGGAGGCTGGGTAAGGAGCACAGAGGACCTGCACACCCCTCACGAGGTCGGCCCCCCAAGGCCTCTGGACGTGCTCCCAGTCCCCTTCCCGGCATGCTGGCGGACCGAGCTGACCGGCCCCCATCCCGATGTCCACATCCCGGTCTTCGGCCCCTGCGGAGCGTGTTAGGTTCCACGGAGGATTAAAGGCGGGTTGGGGTCGCAGAGGGACACAGCGTCATCGGTCAGCTGACAGCAGCCGGGGAGACGGTTCTAGATCACCGATGGGGCCATGAGAAGTGGGAGAGGAAGGCGGACGTCGGAGCAACGGGATATGTGGACTGCAAGGAGCTGTAACGATGGGGAAAAGGGACGGGGGCCACGGGCCAGGGGGCCAGGTGGCCTCTGGGGGCAAAAACAAGCGGGGACACGGGTTCTCCTCCAGAGGCTGCAGAGACGCGGCCTTGGACCCGGGGTGGGGGCGCATTTCACACACCGACCCCCAGGCCTGTGAAAGCGAAACCGTGTTGCTTTAGGCCTGCTGGCCTGGTGGCAGGTCGTTGGGGGACCCGCCACGACCTCGGGCAGCCCACGCCCCTTATAGCGGGGCAACAGTCCCAAGGGATTGGGCCCTGATCCCACCCGGTGCGGCTCACCCCACCCCACGGATGGTGCTCAGTGGCCGCTGTTAGGAAGGCTGGAGCCTTGACACGGGCTGGCGCCCTGCAGCCTGAGCCCCGGAGGGGGGGGGGGTTGGCCCCGGGGCATAAGCGCTGCTCATCCCCACGGGGCTGGGGCTCGGGGCTCGGGGACTGAGGCTGGGGCTCAGGGAGGCTTTCTGCAGGAGGTGGCGCTGAGCTGAGCTTTGAAGGGTGTGCAGGTGGCCGTCAAGCACGAGGAGGCAAAGGACAGAGGGTCTAAAAGCCTCCAGGGCAGGAAAGACAGAGACAAGGTAGAGATGGGAGAGGCAGCGGGGCGCCCGGGGGCCCCGCAGATGAGCGCCTGCCTTGGGCGCAGGGTGGGGTCCCTGGGTCCCGGGATGGAGTCCCCCACTGGGCTCCCTGCATGGAGCCTGCTTCTCCCTCTGCCTGTGTCTCTGCCTCTCTCTGTCTCTGTGTCTCTCAGGAATAAATAAATAAAATCTTTTTTAGAAAACTCGTAGAGACCGAGAGAAGGCCGCGGGAGCGAGGCCGAGAAGGGCGGCCTGTCGTGACTGGCGGCTCGCAGCCCAGCCTCCCTCCGGTTCTGGGACAGAAAATAGCCTGGCTGACCCGTGGTGTGCAAAGCATTTCCTGTGCAGCCCTGGGGACCCCTGAGCTGGACTTTCTCAGGGGTGGGGCTGGCGGGGGGGTGGGGAGAAGGGGACAGGAGGTCCTGGGCCTGGATCAACCGTACAGGACGAGAGCCGGGGGGGTGGGAAGGGTTGGCGGTCGTGCCCGAGCCCCCAAGCCCCCGAGCCCCCAAGAGCAGGTGCCCGGCTGGGTGGGCGGCACATGCGCAGGGCTGAGCCCAGTCCCAGGGCCCCGCATGCAGGGTGGAGGTGGGATGCACAGACCCGGCCCCGTGGAGCCCTCCGCCCCCCACCCCGGGGGCTCGAGCAGGAGCAGCCGTTGGGGGCCGCAGGGGACACTCCTGCCTGGATGGATGCGGGGCTTGGGCCTGCAGCGGGGGCAGCTACTCCCACTGCAGGGGGAGGCCGCGGGGAGCCGCCCGGGCGCTCCTGCCTCCCGCGACCTTGCGGGCCCGGGGCTCACACAGCCAGGACCTCGACCCACCACGTGCAGGGCCCAGGAGGCTCGTCCCCAAAACCAGAGAAGAGCCACTAGGCTGCACGCACACCAGCTCCGTCTCCAGGCCAGCAGGTTCCCCGGGCACATGAGGGACCCCGTCCTCCCCGCCTCCCCAGAAGGAGACTTAGGGCCTGAGGGCGGGGCACCCACGGTAGGCGAGCACCCACGCACAGCACCCCTTCTATCGGGGAAGCCCTGTTCTGGAGAAGAAGAGATCTGCACAGGAGGCTGGGTCGGGATCCAGAGTCGGGTTGTGTCCCACGCCTGGGAAATGCCCGTGCCCTCTGCTAGCGGTGCCCCCGCGAGAGGAAGGTCCGCGCCAGGGAGTATGGAGGAGCCCGGCTCCTGGAGAAACGGGGCCCGGCTCCCGGGACCGGGTCGGCAGCTTGGTGGGGGGGCAGGCGAGAGAAGTCCCCCATGCCGCATGGTTGGGGGCTGGACTTGGCGACAGGACCCTTCTCCCCACTTCTGCACGCAGCTCCACGCGGCTCCAAGTGAGCAAGGACACGTGATGTCACCTGGCACCCTGTGTGTAGGTCTGAGGGGATGGGGGCGGCCTGGGCTTGGGGTTCAGGGTCCCCCAGCCCCTGCAGGGCCACTTGGGAAACAGCAGACGAGGAGCGCACGTGAATATCCCGGACTCTGGAGGGAGACAGATGCCTGGGGGGGCTAAGGACGGGAAGCCACGTCGCATGGGCTTTTAGGGTGTCAGTGGAGGTCACAGAGGCCAAGTCACTTGCATGCGGCTCCACAGCCGTGACCCTTCCAGGACACTCGTCCACCTGGCGACCCCGGTGCCTGCTCCAATGCCAAGGTCCCAGAAATCCCCAGTCACCGTCCCACCCCACGGCCCTTCCCAAGACTAGTACACTTGAGCAGAGCCAGCAGGGCAGCACAGAGGCCAGGGCCACCCAGCCAACTCCTGTCCTGCCCCAGAGGTGCCGTCACATCGCCCCCCCCATCGCGCCCCCTCAGCCACTACCTGCCGAGTCTCCGGAACTCCGGCCCGCGCCCCAGGCCGCAGCAGCCTCAGCCGCATCTCACCTAACACCCGCCCTCTCCTGGCCACTGCCTACCAGTCAAGGGACGGGTTCCCGGGTTTGGAGACCAAGGATCAGAGTGAGTCCTGTGCCAGAACCTGCCGTGGATCAGACTCGGAAGCTCTTGGCCGCCGTGTTCCTCCTCGTGGAAGAAACAGGTGCGTGGGCACAGGTGGCACAGCCACAGAGAGACACGGAGGCGAGAGGCCCAGGGACAGTCCTGGTGAACCGATGTCTCCTTTTTTGCCTGAAAAGCCTTAAGGTGGACTTCGGTCCCTCGCCTGAGGCTCCGTCAGCCCCGCGTGGCCTTCCCCGTCCAGCAGCACCGGGTGGGAGGGGCACCAGCCAGGCGGTCCCCTGGGCGCTCCCAACACCAGCACGGGCAGCACCGTGTTCCTTCTGGGACCTGCCCGGATGGGATGGCTGCTAGAGGCAGTTCCAGCGCCTTCGAAGTGGACGCCGGGGGATCACCGCTCTGATGGCAACGACGTCACCAGGACAGCGAGGGAAAGAGGAGGAGGGGTCCAATGGGACAGGAGGGCGGGAGCGACCCCAGGCCTGGGTGGAGAAAGGGGCCAGGAGGCCTCTCAACAGAAGCCACGATGGCCGCTTGGCCCTCACTCTGGCCTCCGGGTGGCCGTGGCAGTGGGTTCTCTCCCCCTCCCTCAGGGCCCCCGCACCCAGGCATAGGCAATGGGAGTGGAATAGATGGTGAGCTAGAGAACCCCGACCCCTCCCAACCTGGCCTCCCACAGGACCCACTCGGGACCTCAGCACTCGCCAAGCTCCCCCAACTCTCATTGCTGTGACTCTGTGTACCTGCCCGGGGCACCTGCTGGGGGCAGCTGCCCGGGGGCACCTACCCGGGGTACCTATCCAGAAGCACCTGCCCAGGTTACCTGCTGGGGGGTACCTACCCAGGGGCACCTACCCAGGGGCACTTGCCTGGGGCACCTACCCAGGGGCACCTGCCTGGGGTAGGCAAGCCCACGGGGCCGACACCACTGGCCTCCGGTGCCTGGCACGCTGGGACTCTGCTGGTGGCCAGGTGGAGGGAGAGGACAGGAAGCCAAGACCTGAGCAGAGAAGCACAAGGTGAGAAAGGATGGAGCGTCCCAGGCGGCCTGTGTCACCACGAGGCAGGACACGGGCCAGCTTTCTACACCAAGGCTGTGAAGGGAGTCCAGCTGTGCTCCCCGGGGCCACAGGGGCCACAACTCACACCCACATGGCAGCCGAGGCTCACGGGGCAAACTGTGTGTGTCCACACGGCCTGGAGGTGGGTGACCCCACTCCAGGGCACAGGGCACGTCAGGCAGCTTTTGCAGCCCGGCCCCACGGCCCCTGGCATTGGGGGCCCGGCCCACACGTGCCCTGATTACGTCCCCCAAGGAAGAGCAGCGCCACACGGACACGCCGAACCCCGCAGACGCGACCAGGACCAGCAGAGCCAGTATTCACCTCAGACCGTCTCTCCTCCCAACTCATGTATTTCCTTGTGCTTCTCAGATGCGTTTTCAGGGCCATCCAGGAGGGCACGGCACGACGCTGGACGGTTCCGGCTCCTCCGTCCAGTGCGGCTGCTGAGGAGCTGAAGCTCTGGTTCTAGTTCATTACTTTTTACCTGATAGTTGCACGTGGCCAGAGGTCAGGACGGCGGGCACGACGGCGGGCAGGGTGTCGGGCAGGACAGTGGGCAACGCAGCGGGCAGTGCGCGGCCTTGGCCCTTCCACATGGTGGGGGCAGCACGACCCCCTGAGATCCCAAAGTATCTGCACGTCCTGTGCCCTGAGCGGAGAAGCAGCTCCGTGCTGGGGGTCGGGAAGGGGCGGAAGCCGTAACCCTCCTGGGGCCACACAGTGAGTCACAGCCAGAGGCGAGGTTCAGACCCCATGTGTGTGACCGACCTCACGTCCCTGCTCGTCCACCTGGTCACACAGTGGAGCCACACGAGGGCCCCTACCTGGCCCTGCGGGTCACGGGGGTCACAGCGGGGTCACAGCCCAGCAGGGCGAGGCCGGGGGCCGCCCGTGGGTCTCTAACCATATGTTCCCGAGCCTCGTCTGCCCGTCAGGACTCCATGACGCAGCCCCAGGTGACCCCGGGGGACGCAGGCTCACCCAGGCTCACCCAGCAGGCCAGAGGCGCGGCCACAGACAGATGCTGGGCCCTGGGCCGACCCTAAGCGCGGATACTAGGGAAGGGGCGCTGAGCCTTGTGGCTGGTGTGCCCTTGCGTCACCCCCCGGCCCGTCCCCCTGCACACGTGCCTGGACCCGACAGAGGGTGGGGTCGCCAGGGGGCAGGAAGGGAAGACAGGAGGGCGCAGGCGGAACCGAGGGACCTGCAGCACCCAGCCAGGAGCCTGAGCAGAGCCGCTCCGTGTGCCGACCTCCCACGCCGGGACGCACTCCAGCAGGTTGGAGCAGGCCTGCAGCTCCCAGGAGCCACGGATGCGCCCGGAGCCATCCAGGTGGTCATGGCCTGGATGACCGCTGGACATCACCCTGCCTCCTGGCTGAGATCCGGCCCAAAGCCCCCTGGGGCCGTGGAGCAGACCCCAGCCCCCACCCCCATTGTGCAGGGGGACAATGAGAGGCAGGCGTCCCCTTCTTACCCACCGCCTTCCTCCCCACCCCACGGGGTGCTGCCCGGTGAGCACAATAGTGCATTCTGTGTCCAGGAGTTCGGCCGGCAGCCCCCGGGCTCTTGCAGCCCCTCCACACAATGGCAGGACCCTAAGGGCCTGATAGCCGGTGACAAATGTCTGTGAATGACCAGCTCACAGGAAGTGGCCTTCAATAGTCCGATCGCTTCCTGCATCCTGACATTGTGAAGGCCCACTTCCTGCGCTGTCTCCGAAAATACAGCCCTGCCAGGCGGGGGGCGGGGGCGGGGGCGGCGGCTGGGCCTCCCCGCAAGCCCCCTGCCCGGTTCTGATTCCGGGGTGACTCCCGGCCAACCCACGCACTCCGGGCCAACCCACGCCCGGCGCGGCCTTCCTCAGTGACGCCCGCCCCCCGCCCCCAGGATCCCGGGCTCTTGCTGGGAAAGGCTTCCCCGCATCCGGCTCCCTCCGCAGCACACTCGGGGCCGCGGCCTTGGGGGCTCCCCGGAGCTGCTCCGGTCACCCCTTGGACCTCGTCTCCCCAGAGTGGATGGCCACGACTCCTTGGCCTTCCTGCGTGTCACGGAAACAGGGCGGGAGGCCTCCTGTCCGTCCGGGCTCCAGCTGGACCCCAGAAAGGCCTTCCCCGGGCCGCGCCCCCCACCCCACACCCCGACTCCCCACCGAGGCGGCTCAGGGCAACCAGGGCAGGCAACCCGGAGCCTGTTCTGGGGGCTCAGGCACTGGGCAGACGGCTCTGCCCGCGCCCACCCGGTGACACCGGTGGTGGAGCCTCGTGCTCAGGACAAGGGTACACGGGCATCAGCAGTCAGCCCAGGGGCCCCCAGCTAGTGAGAGGGGATGGGGGCTGCCGTGTACCCCTCCTCTCGCTTGGCCTCTCAGGACTTCCCTCCCACGTCCCATCCCCCCATGGGAAGTCCTTCCCGGCTTCCTGGCAGTGGTGAAGCAACCCGAGGGAGGGCAGGGGTGCACCCACCCTGCCAGCAGGCCGCTCTGTATTGTTTTCCACTTCTGATAAAGGAGGCACTGAATCAGCCTCGGGGCATTGTGGTGGCAGGGGCGGGGGTGGGGGGGCAGCAGTGGGGAGGCAGCACAGGTCAAGGGGTGACAACCCATTCACTCCCACCCCGGGGCCCGGGGAGAACCGGGCCTCTGCAGATGGAGAGGAGGGGAGAAAACCCTCAGCAATTTCCCACCGTCCCCTTCCCCCGGCCCCGGAGTCAGCCAGCTGCCCAGGGAGGAAAGGAACTGCGTGCACCTGCGACGAGGAGGGCGGCCCAGCCTCGGACCCCCATTCCACCCCCTGACCCGGACACAACCCTGCCCTGCAGGACGAAGGCGATGGTGGGCACCCGGCCCAGGTGGGGCTCAGCGGGTAAGCCAGCTCCCTTGTCTCCACGGGGATCCGTCTGCCTCGGGTGCCGGGGAGAACGAGGTCCCCGGGGACAGGGGGAGGGGCTGCGCGCTCGCTCTTCCCCTGGGACTGTCGGGCTGGCTGGGCAGGAGGGGGCTGGCAGCAGACACGGGGGTCGGGGGGGGGCCGGGCCAGAGCAGGGCCGGCTTGTTATCTGGACCCCAGCAGACATCGGAGACGCCTTCCCACTCTGCTCAGCTTTTATCAAAAACACACACGAGCGCAGGGGGGAACGTCCGTATGAGGGTATCAGCGTGAACCTACCCAGTGGGGCAGGTAAATCTGGAAAAACAACAGAAGCGATCCTGGATTCTCGGTGCCCTCCTCCCTCCACCCCCCCCACCTCCCCCGCGGGGAGCCCAGTGGCCAGGCCTTCAGCAGCTGCCACTGCCTCGAGGCGGAAGGGCGTCCAGGCTCTGATAAGGCCCGGGAAGCAGGGACCGTGCCTGGGGCCCCCTGACTGTTCCCTCACCCCAGGGACCCCGAGGATAATCAGCTCACAGTCTTCCGGCCTCAGGCGTTCAGCTCCCACCCTAAGGCCTCGGCCTCAGGGGGCTGGGTACCCATGCCCAAGGCTCTCCCCCTGCCCACCCTCCTGTTACAGCTCGACTGTGTCCCCTCAAAACTTGTATGTTAAAGCTGCGACCTCCGGGGACCCCATGGTGTGCCCATATTTGGAGACGAGGCCTTTACTGGCCCCGACCCAGGCTGTGTCCTTGTAAGGAGGTGTGCGCACAGGACCCCGGGGCCTTGTCGCGGGCATGCAGCAAGGGGCAGCCACCCCCGGGTCCGGAGAGAGGCCGCAGGGCGCGCCAACCCTGCAGGCACCCCACAGCAAAGGGAGGATCTACATCTGCTGTCGATGTGCCCTGGCCTGTGGCCCTTTGTCGCGGAAACCCTGCCTTGCTGCATGGCACCCCGAGGGTCAGGGCCTCAGGGCAAGGGTCAGGGCCTCGGGGCAGGGGTCAGGGCGCCCCGCAACTTCCAGCTCCTGTCTCTGGCGCAGCAGTGCAGGAGGGGGCCCGTTGCCCCACACGCCCTCTTGGAGCCCAGACTCAGAACATGGTCCCGATGCAAGGGTCCACACAGCGGGCCTCAGCACAAGCCCCCGCCCCAGGAGCCCCCATGTCCTCCCCACCCCCACAGCTGAGCCCCACATGGGACCCCACAGAGCCGTACTGCGGCGCGGGCTTTGACCCCAGCACCCTAACCGCAGGGCTGAGCTCCCCGACGGGAAGGGGGGTGCCCAGGACCCCGCCCGCCGCGGCCTAGCTTCACAGCCGGTGAACACCGGCCAGGACAGGACTCTGGGGGCCACAGCGGGTAAACGACCCGCCCGGGCACCAACTGACTGAGCTGCCCCCACACAGGGCTCCACCTGTGGGAGTAACCCCGACCTGCCCCCGCACGTGGGGCAAACTGTCCGGGGAGCACCAGAGGCACAGCTACCCCGAAAGCTTCATCTTTGGTCTGCGCCCCGGGGCCGTGGGAGCAGGAGGGGACAGGACAAGGGGGCAGCAGCGCGAGGCGGGTCCCGGAGCCGCCCGCACCACCGCCATGGGGGCCCTGGCCACAGCCTGACTCGGCGCGGGGCCAGCAGGCCCTCGAAGGGTGCTGCCCCGGCGGAGAGCGGTCTGCGGAGCAGGGACAGTGGTGGCGGCAGTGGGCTGGGAGGCAGAGGGGCACGGGCTGCGGTCACAGGGCGGGAGGGGGGACCCACTCCACCTAGGACTCGGCTCCCCTTTGCTAGCAGGACAAGCAGCGCCGTCGCCCTCCCGCCTGAGCTCTCGGGGAGGAGGCACAAATGAAAGGGCTTTGCATGGATACGGGAGGTGTGCATCAGCTTCAGGGCAAAGGACGGAACCCAGGCCCGGCCCTTCGGCCCCCCCAGAGAGACAGACGCCCCCCGGGCCCGCCCAGGCCCCGCCCCGGGGATCCCCACGGTGGCGCTGAGGCTGAGGGAGAGGCCCCTGGTCAGGGCGTCCAGGGATCCCCGGGCCTGGGCCCAGGGCCTTGGCGGCTTCCTTGGGGCGACCCCATCCGCCCTGCCGGGCGGCTGCACAGCACTCATCACTACGACGCGAAGGGTTTCCTGAATGCCTTCCTGAGGACATTGTTCCCCACTACAGAGTCACGGGGTCAAATTCATCATGGGCCCTGCTGGTCCAGGTCCCACCCAGTGGGGAAGCACAGCCCTCCGCCCAAGCCCCTCTCCCCCTGGGAAACCTAAGCCAGTGGTTTCTTCTGGGTTCACTTATACCAGCCTCGGGGAAGGCAAAGTTGTCGCCAAACTCGGCCGCCAGGCCCCTCCAGGTACCCCAGCGGCCCCGCCGTCCTCCAGAGATGCCGGCCCCAGCCCCTGCTCCACCCCGAATCACTCAGGGGCCTCTTCATTCACTCAACATTTATTGAAAATGACTGTGTGCCAGGCCATCTGCAAGGGGCAGAGAGGTGAGCAGGACGTGGCCCCAGGCCTCGAGGAACCCACCGTCCTGGGGCGGGGGGGGGGGGGGGGCGGCGCACCCGTTACAGCGCCCCGGAATCAGTGCCACGGTACAGTGACCACGGGGCTGGAGGAGGAAGGGAAGGCCCTGCTTAGGGGAGTGGGCTTGGGCCTAGAGCTGCCAAAGCCCGCGGCGTAACAGGAGTAACAGGAGCCGGCCCGGAGCCAAGGACGCACGGTGCACGGGTGCACGGCGCACACAGAGGCGTCAGGGTCCAAACAAGCATCGTGTGCTCGGGAGGCAGCAGACCTTAGCTCCCGGCCCAGGGGGATGACAGGAGGGAGCCTGGGGCAACGGGGGAAGGAGCCACAGAGGTCGCGGAGGGCAGGCAGGGACCACGGAGGTCGCGGATGGCAGGCAGGGACCTCGTCGGACAAAATACTGGCAGAACCTGGAGGGGTTTCCACGAAGAGACTGAAAGTTCAGGTAAGAGGAGGAGGCCCTAATGGGGGACGTGAGAGATGAACAGAGGACAAACTGCAGATGTAGAGGACGGTGGCCGCGGGCTGGGGAGGGGACGGGGCAGGGGGGCCCTGACACCACGAGGAACAGGGCGGGGGAAGGGCTCCACGCCAAACGGAGAGCCAGCCGGGACTTTTACAGACATCCCCTGCACCTCGCAGCTCGGGAGGGAGGCAGGCCCGTCCCCACCCGCGGAGGACACCTGGACAAGCAAAGGGACTTCCCAGTCACACCCTGGACTACGGGGGCCACCTGCAAACCCAGGGATAGCCTGGGAGGGAAACCCACGTGTGCTGCTCTTCTTTAAAAACTCAAATCCAAACACTGCTTTTCAGCAAACACTGGGAGAGACGTTGGACAGGGAAGGCATAAAAGAGCATTTATTTATTGCGATTCCGTGATCCAGCCTGGCTGCCGCCTGACGCGGCAACAGGGAGGCTCCACGGGGCTCTAGGCCACCACGGTTCCGTGGACTCCGGGGGCTGCTCTCTCCCTCCTTCTGCTCCATCCGCGGGGAACACACTCAAACCCCCAGTTTGCAGGCAGAGAAGCCAAGGCCAGGAGGAGGGCAAGGTCACACCCCAGGCCCTGCTCTCCTTGCCTCTCCAGGGCATCCCGCAAGCCCCTGTTCCCCTGCTCCCCACTCTCCGCCTCTGACCCTGCGGACGGCACTCGGGGAACTACCGCTTAGCGACCCAGGTCTGGCCGGCGTGGTTCCTGGGCAAGCGGGTCCGCCCTGCGACGGATCCCTAAGAAGACCCCAACCGCCCCGTCATCACTCCCCCAGCCAAGGCTGCTCTCGCCTCCAGGGCACCCCTCACCAGGGTCACGAGGGTATGAGCGACTAGCGCAGGAAGCAGGGGCTCCAGGTAGGGGCAGATGAGCGCAGCTAGTGTCCCCGGACGCCCTGGACTCGCCTGGACTCGCTCTGCGCGTCACCTCAGCCTTGCTCCAGCCCGGCACACACGGGCATCCCCAGCACCATGACAGCTGAGGACAGGAGACCCAGAGAGCCTAGGGGACTCGCCATTGGCCACGCGGCCAGCGCTTGAGGCAAGGGTCACCTCGAGTGGGCCAGGCTGCCCGGCCACCCCAGCACCGCGGAGACGCCCACGCCAACGTGGGAAAGGAAGACGGAGGCCAGACGGGGGCGCTTCCCCTCGAGCTGCTCCCAGGGAGCTCCGGGAAGCCAACCCCACAGCGGCCCGCTCGCCAGCAGCCCCCCACCCCCGAGCCCCGAGAGGCCCACAGGAGTCAAAGGGCTCCCGGGCTGGCTTATCCTGGCGGCCGCCCAGCTGACTCGAAGAACACGGCCACGGGCACAGGAAAGGCTCCAGCGAGAGTGGAAAAGCACCAGACGCCGGGCGGCGGAGGGGAGGGCAGGGGCAGCCGGCTCGGAAGCCACGGCCATCACTGGCCCCGCAAGGCCCCGCGGGGTGGGGGCCCGAGCACGACCCCCCCGAGCGCCTCTGCCCTGACACGTCTCAGTGAATCAGGACTGCCGGCCCCGAAACACGGACACGTGCGTGCAAGGTGAATCAGCGAGGACGGAAGGCAACCAGCGCCCCGCGCATCCCCGCTGCCCCCCACCCCCCGCCTTTGCAGAAGGCTCCCAAGCAGAGGCAGGAAGGCCCGCTCTAGGTCTGCGCCCCACGGTGGCGGCCGAGGGACACTGACCCGGCTGCGCGTCCTAACACACTTGCCCCACACAGAGATTCAGGGAGGGCAGGCCCGAGGGCACGGAATCACTTAAAAGGGGGCAACGGGGGTGGGGCCGGAGGGGAGCACCTTGGGACTCCAAAGATGGGGCCCCCGCAGCCGGGCCCTGGGAGGGGTGCAGCAGCTGGGACAGGCTTCCTGACCTAGCTGCAAGTCCCAAAACATCTCAGGCTGTGGGAAAACTCTGCTGCTATTGTTTCCGTGGCTTTTCCCTCCCCCCGAGTTCTGCTTAGACAGATAATAAAACGACACATGTGCAGGACACGCAGAAGTGTTTCCGGAGACGCCGCTCTGGGGCCCTAAGGTTTACCCCACGTTGTTAGACTGCTCAGGTTGGGGGGTGGATAGTATACCTCTCAGACCTTACTGGGAGAACAGCGGTAGTCTGGGAGGCCAAATCAACCCCACGAGCACAAAAGCACGCTTAGAATTTCTTTTTAGAAGATAAAATGCCAGGTGCCTGGGTGGCCTCGTCAGTTACGCCCCTGCCTTGGGCTCGGGTCACGATCTCAGGGTCCTGGGATGGAGCCCTGCATCAGGCTCCCAGGTCTGCAGCGTGGGGTCTGCTTCTCCATCTCCCCCTCCCTTGCTCCTGCTCGTATGTGCGCGCTCTAATAAATGATCTTTTTTTTAATAAATAATCTTTTTTTAAAAAAATGCCAACATTTAAATATCAAGTCTCAAAATGAAAAAAAAAGAACCATACACAAATACCTAAATTCCTACCATCTTTTAGGGAAAAAAAAAAAACCTAAAAATGTGGGCATCACTGAGGAAGCAGCATACACTGGAAGCAGCCACAGCCGCCCGCCCACGAGGGCAGCCCACCCTCCTCCTGGTTCCCGGCCTGCCTGCCCAGGACGGCCGCGGGGCGGCAGCACCAAGCTGCCACGGAGGCCCGCCCGCCCCGGCTCAGCTGGAAGAGCCTGGCACGTCCTCCGGGAACCAGGAATCCAGGAATCCGCCGGTGTCCCTAATGGCAACAGCACCTCCTTTCAGCACACCCTGGAGCCTCAGGGACGGCAGAGGAGACGAGACGCCAGTGACTCACTGCCTCCTGCCCTCCGGCCACCACCTTCCCCAGCTCCCCAGCTCCTCCCACGTCACAGCCGGCATCTCCATCTGTTCGGGTCCCACCTTCACCTGTTATCGCTGTCGAGCCTTGGTTCCCAAGAGGACAAACACCCTCCCCGGCGTTAAAGGACGGCGCGTCCCCCATCACGCGCTCCTCATTTCCTTCTGCTCACTTGGGTCAAAGGTCAGCGGACTCCAGCGGACCCCGGCTCTCAGGCCCCTTCCTGCCCTCTGCTCTCGCTGCCCTTCCAACAGCACCTGTAACATCTCAAACGGCAGCACTAGTACAAACGCCTGCAGCCACTTAGGAAAGACATTTGGCATCGTGCATCCAGACGCCTGAAACTGCTCATCCTCCTTCACCCAGAACACCATTTACTCCAAAATGCAGGAAGGAGCCCTGCGAGAGACAGTCCCTGCCACACCCACACTGGGGAACCACCAGAAATGACCCAAGCGTCCAGCCACGGGGAAACTGTCAAAAAAACAAAGTCCGTTTCCTTCCCACTTGATGGGCAGTGATGCGGCTGCTAAGAACAACTAGGATTATGAAGACCATGAGATAAGACAGAAAAATGACGACGTGAAACACTAGGTAAAAAAAAAAAAAAAAAAAGATAAAGTTAAATGGACACAGGTGATAGGAATCTTAAACAGTTATGCCAAGAGTGGATGAAAGGTAACGAGATGCTACCCTGCTGGCTGTACCGGAGCCCTGGCAGCGGGGCGACCCTTCCCAATCTCTACCAAGTGTCCTGGGGTGCACGCATATTACTTTTGTAGGGGAGAATGTATGTCTGCGTATGACTGAAAGATTTGACAGCAACTACTAAGCAACCTGGTCTACGCTGGATTCATATTTGGTAAGTCCTCAAACTCTCTTCTCATCATGATAAAAAGGCTCCCGGGGACCTGCCTGGGCCTCGGAGCCCTTGGTTAGAGGTCAGTGATTTCCGACCCCACAATGCCTACACTTGCCTGACTCCTAAGGAGACCCCAACACCATCTGGAAGATAGGAGCACATCAAGACAGTTCTCAGATGCCACTTTAATCAGGTTTTGTACCATACAGTGATGGGGGGGTGGGTGTGTGCGAAGAATGCGACTGTTTTCAAGCATATCCCCCTGCCCCAAGGTACGCAGCCTGGGCTTCCAAGAACAGTAAAAGGCTTTCCTCCCCAGGGAGTCTCACTCCTGAGCTGACAGGACAGGATTTCAGGAAGCATGAAGAGGGGGGTGGGCAAGCCAGCAACGGGAGGCAGGCAGCTGGTTGCATTCTTCCCAGTGTGCACTGGAACTGGGCACGCAGGTGTACCTCCTAAGGCAGCACCCCAACCCCAGCCGCTCCCACGTGAGGCCAGGGGGGCCTCCCCAAAGAAACAGACAGCCGTCATTCATTTCATGACAGTCCTCCCAGCCGTGCGCCCGACGAGCAGAAGCCTGACAGATGAGCCTTCAGGCCAGCAGCACCCTCAAGGGCCTTCCTCTTCACCGGCCCCTCCGCTGCTCACACGTCTGCCTGGCCGGGTGGTACGCGAGGGGCCAGAATAAGCCATAAAGCAAATCAGATGTGGGTTCTGGAGCGGCGCAGACATGGTGGCAGGGCCGGTGGTGGCCCACACAAGGGCCCACAGGGCTCTGTGTCTTTCGTTAATTCTTTTCCGGGCGGTTTCTGTTCAGGACGGCTTTAGGGGCAAATTCCAGCTTGTCCTTAAGGCTCACCACCTGGGTGTGGTCCTTGCCTAGCAGTTCATCCAGCTTGCGGTCCTCCCGGCGCTCAGAGATGCTCTTCTCCTCCTCCGCAGGCTGGGGATCCTTTCCCCGGATGAACCATTCCAAGTGGTAACCCACAGCCCCGACCACAAAGGCCACAGGAAACGTGACATAGGGAGCATAGGTACGCACCACGGTCCAAAGCACAGGCCACATGACATCTGCAGAAGAGCACAAGGCAGCGTTAGGGAGGAACCAGCAGCCCCTGTCCCATGAATACAGACGACCCTCCGGGGCGCTCCCGTCACCAGGCAGCCTGAGCATCCACCCCACGCAGAGTAAGGCAAGAGAGTGCCCTGCTCAGGCAGCGGTCAGGGCCCTGAAACAGTCTAGAAAATTTTGAAAGACGTAACCGTTAGGGAAAGGGGAAGAATCTCTAGGTTCCGTACTATCCTGTTTGACCGTTACGCAACCACATGTGGCCGTGCTCCCCGCGAGGGAGCCTCTGAGCTCTCCCGACGAAGATTCAAGCCTGTTACTGGCCCCAGGCCCTCCCTCCACACTTTAAACCAACATTTCAGAAACAGAAAAGAGCCTCCCTCTGCTCCACGCAGTTTCTCCGTGAACACAGCCTGCCACCCTCTTCCCACCAGGTGAGGTCCCACGGTCACTCTCCTGGCTCCACCGTAAGTAGTTCCTCTGCCACAAAAAAGAATAAGAAGTGTCTTTAAGTGGCCCAAACCCTAACTCGTTACTCAACCATTCTGGATGTTAGAGAAATAATGATTTTTTCCCCCCAATCTGAACTTGATCTTGGTAACAGTGAGACATACCTGGACTTTACAAAACGGGGGCTGGCCACACCTCTTTTAAAACACATTCTCGGGATCCCTGGGTGGCGCAGCGGTTTGGCGCATGCCTTTGGCCCAGGGCGCGATCCTGGAGACCCGGGATCGAATCCCACATCGGGCTCCCGGTGCATGGAGCCTGCTTCTCCCTCTGCCTGTGTCTCTGCCTCTCTCTCTCTCTCTGTGTGACTATCATAAATAAATTAAAAAAGAATAAAAATAAAAAATAAAACACATTCTCTTCAACCAAACCCTTCATATTTGCATAAAAAACTCCTAAAAGTGTCACCAACACGTTATACAGACTCTGAACACGACAGGGAGCGAATTTTTTCTGTAAAAAACACACTGTATAAGCCTGTCGCTGAGAAAGAAAAAAAAAAAAAAGGTAGAATGGTCCCAGAGCTTCCTGAAATGAATTAAGACAACATCAAAAAAAAAAAAAAATACAGAAACATACAGATTGGTTCACTCTAATGGCCATTTAGTCTCATGACGGTCCCCATTAATAATTACCAGTTACTATTCACAGGGCACCCGGCAGGCTCAGTCGGTGAAGCACTGATTCTTGGTTCTAGCTCAGGTCATGACCCTGAGGTCGTGGGATCGAGCCCCAAGTCAGGCTCCTCCCTCAGCAGAGTCCGCTTGTTCTCTTCCCTCTTCTCCTCCCCCCCCTCCCCCTCTCTCAAATAAATAAAGTGTCTAAAGAAAAACGATTATCCACGTTATCATAATAACGGTAGCTACCGTTGACGGAGCACATACGTGCTCGGGCCACTTTATACACTGTACGTCCTTTCGCCCTCATGTCCACTGTGAGGCCGACGTCATCATCAGAGGGCTACACGGTTTGCCCCAAAGTCTCCACTAGAACATCATTCATTCCATTTGCACCTCTGTAGGTATTTCTGCGACTTGGTTTTTTCCAGTCCAACATGTACAAATGAAACCTCACCAACGAGAAAATGATCTTCTCTCTCTCTCTCAACTTGGTTCCGATTCTCTTTGGAGGAATCCCAGCATTCTGTGGACCCAAGACTGTAAGGGACCATCATCAGGGGGAAACCCGCAGCAGCTCCAAGGGTCCCCTCTGGGTCCCTTGTCTTAGCACCGGGCCCAGCGCCGCCCGGGTCACTCGCCAGTCATCAGCTGATCGTCACAGCACCTCTATGAGGTCGGAACTGTCAGCCCAGGTTTGTGCCTAAGGCCACAGAGGCTCAGGGACCTGATGTGAACTTGCCCGGAATCACCAGACGTGCTTTTGAATCCAGGCCTCTCCAAACGGCAGAGAGCTTGTGCTCGCTCTGGCAGCAAGAACACGCTGCAGACAGGTGCGCCGTGTCTGTCCAAATCCTGGACTTGGGGAGCACCTCCTGCAACTGTTGTTTGGTTTGTTTGTTTTTCCATCAACTTGGCACATCACCATCTGCAAGAGCTTCCCTGTAGGCAAACTCTGAGATTACGCAGAGATTTGCCAAATTATAAAACAGCAGAAGTCAATAAAAAGAACGCCCTGGGGCACCCGGGTGGCTCAGCAGTTGAGCGCCTGCCTTCGGCCCAGGGCGTGATCCTGGAGTCCCGGGATCGAGTCCCATGTCAGGCTCCCTGCACGGAGCCTGCTTCTCCCTCTGCCTGCGTGTCGCATGAATAAGTAAATAAAATCTTTAAAAATAAAATAAAATAAAAAATAAAAGGAACACCCTGAAGAACCTCAAACCTAATACACCACCTCCTCTCCTACCTTCATGGAGGTTCTCTGTACCTTAACCTGCACCCTAAACAGCAATTCTCCACGTGGATCCCTCATTTGTTGTGAAACATCCCAAGCACAAGGCCACAACTCACAACATCTCCCACGCTCAGCAAAGATCTCTGTTGTCCCGACCCCCTTCTAGTGGTCCCCAGATAACCACACTCATCCCCTCGTCCAACACCTAGGACCACCTGCTCCGGGCCGGGCCTGGTGCCACGGCCCACCCCTCTTGGCTGCATTCCGCCCAGCCCTGAAGCTCCAAGAGGCCGAGGGCGCCCTGCCCGCCATCGAGGGCCCACCGCAAGCTCGCCGCCTGAACGCAGGACGGTCAAACGGCGCATGGGCATCATCAGTGCTGTGGGCCTCGGAGGGCGGCACAGCAGGTGCAGCCGCTGCAGGGCGGGCTGCAGGGTGGGTTGCAGGGCAGGCCGCAGGGGTGAAACAGGCTGCAGTGAGCTGCAGGGCAGGTTGCAGGAGTGCAGCAGGGTGGGCTACAGGGAGGGTGGCAGAGGCGCAAAGGGCTGCAGGGCGGGCTGCAGGGTGGGCTCCAGGGCAGATTGCAGGGGCGTGGCGGGCTGCAGGGTGGGTTGCAGGGGCGCAGCTGGCTGCAGGGGTGCAGCGCGGGCTGTAGGGTGGGTTGCGGGGCAGCCTGCAGGGGTGCAGGGCGGGCCTCAGAGGGATGCAGGGCAGGTTGAAGGGGTGCAGAGGGCTGCAGGGCGGGTTGCACGGGCGCAGTGGGCTACAGGGTGGGCTACAGGAGTGCAGGGCAGGTTGCAGGGCGGCCGGCAGGGCTGCAGGGCGGGTTGCAGGGGCACAGCGGGCTGCAGGGGTGCAGAAGGCTGCAGGGCGGGCCTCGGAGGGCTGTAGGGAGGGCTACAGGGTTGCAGGGCGGGCCTCGGAGGGCTGCAGGGCAGGTTGCGGGGGTGCAGAGGGCTGCAGGGCGGGTTGCAGAGGCGCAGCGGGCTGCAGGGCGGGCTCCAGGGCGGGTTGCAGGGGTGCCGCGGGCTCCAGAGCGGGCCGCAGGGGCGCAGCGGGCTGCAGGGCGGGCCTCGAAGGGCTGCAGGTCGCCCCGGGGCGCCCGCACGCCTTCCCGCCCGGCGACGTCCAGCGGGCCGCCCGGAGGCCAGCGGGACCCGAGGCCCGGTCGCAGCTCGGCCCCCCGCGAGCCGCGGAACCAGCGGGACCGTTCGCCCCCCCCCTCCCCCCCCCGCAGCGGCCGCTCTCACCCACGCGCCCGACTCGGCCTCCGAGCCCCGGGAAGCCAGCGGCCAGGCCGGGCCCGCAGCGGCCCCCGCCCCTCCGAGGTCGCGGCCGGAGCCGTCTCCCTGACGACGGGCGGCCGCCGGACCCGAGGCTCACCCGCGCCGCAGCCGCAGCCGCGCTCCCGGTCCGGCCGCCGCCGCCGCTCCCAGCAGCCCGCGGGGCACCCCGGGCCCCGCCCCCGGCGCCTGCGCCTGCGCCCTCGGAGCGCGCCGATTGGCTGAGCCCCGGCCAAGGAAGCTGAGCGTCGGCAGCGGGTCCGCCGCGCGGAACGGGGGCCGCGCGCCCCCTGGCGGCCTGGAGGCTTCCCAGCGACGTGCGCGGAGACCGTCGGTGCAAGGTCATCATCACTGGTCCCCAACACCCACAGACATGAATGACAGTGCTCCCTGCCTTGGAGGAGATGTCCTTAGCGGGCCATGGTGTAGAACCCGAGAGCTCTTCGGACGTGGGCCGGCTCTGGCCGGGTGAGCTGGGCAACATCCTGGCCCGGCCGAGCCCCCTCCGCGACCTCTTAAGCACACAGGTGATGGCACCTGCTTCCCAGGCTGTTGCAAAGCCTAGATGACACGGTGCGTGTTAAGGGCTGTGCCAGGCAGCAGCAGAGAACACGTGGTACTGCTGTCGGTGTACAAAGCGCTAAAGGAGAGCGAGGCCCGAGCTCTGCGTGACCCCTCATGTGGGGGGCAGCTCGCTCCCCCCGTGACCCCGCTGAGCCCTGGGCACACACCTACTGGATCACCGACAGCTGAGCTCCGAACAACCGGGCTCTGAAACTAGGTGGGCCCGCTTACACACGGATTTTATTTTATTTTATTTTTTTCAAAAAATGCATCCTGGAACTGGCAATGCATTTCCTCTCCCTTGGGATTTGCTTAACATTTTCTTTTCTCCAGCTTATTCTAGCGTAGGCATAGAGCACACACGTGCGTGTCACATAGAACTGTTCACATTACCAGTAAGGCTTCCAGTCAACCGTAGACTCTCGGTAGTTGGGTTTGGGAGGAGTCAGTTATGCGTGGATTTTCCACCGTGAAGGGGGGCACTGGGCCGTCACTGCTCGGGGGTCAACTGTCTAGAGATGAAACACCAAACTCGAGCTGTGTCGTGGCCCCACCAGCCTTGCCTTGGCCCCTTTGCTCCACGGGCCTCGGCCCAGCCTGTTTACTTATCTTTAATGGCACAGGCTAGACCCTTCCTATTCCCCCGCCGTGCAGACCGAACTCCCTCACATCTCTGTGCTTTCGTCCACCTGCAGTGCCCTCCCCATCTGTCTTTACCAAAGTAGCCCTGGCTCATGTTAAGAGCTTAAGGGACACCTCCAGAGGAGGCCTTCACGTGCCCCTCCTCTGTGACCTCAAAGGGGTCAGTGCGAAGCTCTGGCAGCGAAGATGGAAAGGAACGGTTTAGAGAAATATGTCGACACCATTATTCGCAGAACGTGTCTCCTAAGTGAACGTGTAGAGAGGAGAAGGGAACAGAATTTCCCAGAACGCTTCGTGTTCAGTCAGCATCTGACATGTGCTGGACACCGGGGAGGCAAAAATGACCAGGACCACCCCCCGCCTTCAGGAGTCCGGGGCCCAACTGCTGGGGAAGCGGAGGACTCTACCAACTGTCGAAGGGGTGTGAGAAATGGGACAACAGAAGCATGCATCGAAACACAGAGGAGGACCCAGGAAGAATCAGGAAGGGCTCAGCAGGGGAGCCCCCCCTTGAGCTGGGCCTCAAGTGATGGCCAGTAGCTCCATCAGACGGAACTGAGCGGGGCTTGAGAGCACAGACGTAGGAATCAAAAGTGCGTCCAAATCCTGGCCCTGCTGCCGGCCAATCTCAGAAAAGCTGTTTACACTCTTTGTTTACACAAAGGTAATAAGAGTACCCATCCCCTAGGGTGGTTCTGAGTCCTCCATCACCTAACGTGGATAAAATACTTGGCCACAGTACTTGGCACCTCCTAAGTGCTCAGTAAATGGTTGCTGGCATGTTTAGTGTCCCCCCTGAGTGAGTCCTCCTTCCATAACGTCCTATGTCCTATGGTTTTACTTATTCACTAAGCCAAAAGCCTGACATCTTCCAAATCTCTCCATCTCTGCATTATCCCCGAAACCCAGCTTACAGCACCACCTGTACCTCCTGAATGCCTCTCAAACTCATCATCATCATCACCATCATCATCATCATCATCTCTTACCTGGACCACCTGAACTACTGTCTCAATGGTCTATCCACCTCCCATTACTCCCTACCATCCATTTCCATTCTTAGCCAAAGGGTCTTTCAAAGCCTGGAATAAAACATGAAATCTCCAGCTTACACCTCCTCTCTTCCCTCGGGTCCCTTCTGGCCACATCTCCTCTGTGCCCTCTACACCCCCATCCGCACCTGTCACCTCCCCGTAGTCCCTGTTCTTCCCATGATCACACACACACACACACACACACACACACACACGGTCCCTTTGCCCGAAATGATCGTCCTCTCTCTCTTCCTCTGCTGCAAAACTCTAACTCATCCTGCAAGACCCAGTTCAAAAGGCCCCTCCTGCAGAAAGCTTTCCACACTCAACTGACTGCCAGAGGCCTCGTCCTCTGGGCATCTCAGCCCCTCTGGGAGAGGCCTCCCTTTGCGGGTATCATTCTGTTTATGCGCCTGGCCAGCTGGGAGCAACTCAAGCGCAGGGACTGGATGCAATCCTTCTCTTGTCCGTGGAGCCCAGCATGACTCCCCAGCCCTAACATCCAGAAACTCCCCACCACACCAGCTCCACATGGGGAGATTCAGACATCTGCGGCCAGATGCCCACTTGACTCATCCAGGAATGCCCCTGCATCCCTCTGCCCATCCCATACACCTCATGGTTCTCGGAAACCTAATCCAGTTTCTGGGAAGAGACACGGACCCCTAAAGAGCTGTAGAGTGTGGAAGTTAGACTCAGACTCAGCCACTTCTCGGCTTCGTGATTTAGGGCAAGTTTTTAAACTCTCCAAGCCTGTTTCTTCACCCGTAAACGATGGTAACAACAGTATCTGCTTCAAGGGTGGCTCCGAGGATCTTCTACATCAAACCTTGCCCGCGGCCCAGTTTTAGAGATGAGAAAACTCAATCTCAGGAAAAGTGACCCAGCCAAAGACTGACTTGGCAAGTCTAGGGGAAACAGACAGATGGGCATTTCCAGTGGAAACTTTTGGACGGTCATCCAACCTAAGCATTCTCCAACCTGGCTGCCCATCAGAACCGCCTGGCACAATTGTTACAAACTCATTTGGGGGCAGAGAGTCTATTCACAGTCTTGGACCGGGCCCAGGAATCTGGTTGGGATCAGCTCCAAGCTGACTCACTTTCGGGAATTTGGATCACATGGGGCTCCTCTCTGCCTTCCAGCGGGCCCATAGAAGTGTGTACATACGACCTCTTGCTTTTCAGGCTGTCGCCCACACTGGCCCATAAAAGAGCTGTTCATGCCACCCTCTCCCGTTCAAAAGCCTTCCATGGCTCCCCACGGCTCTCACAACCCAGACCCACCCTCCTCACGTCCACCCCAAAGCCCAACACGGCCATGCCTCTGCACTCCTGATGCTCTTTCTCCTCCTGGCCTTTGCACGGCTGGTGTCTGATCTTGGAACATTCTTCCCAGCCCTGGCCGGCCTCCAGTGGCTCTTTCCAGCACTCGCTCTTATTCTGCAACTGCTTGTTTACTTGTCTGCCTTTCCCATAAGACAGTAAGTGCCATAAGAGCAGAAACTACACTTGTCCAAGGCTATCTCCAGGTGCCGGCCAGTGCCAACAGAGATTCTTGATAGACGCCTGCTGAATGAAAGAATGTGAACTGGCCAGTCCCGTGTGGCCCAGAAGGGCAGCCAAAGCCTTGGAGGGCTCTTGTTCCTGCCCCCCAGGTGATGCATCAACCCCAAGTTCTGCATGGGGTTGCCAAACCACAAGGCGGGGGGGGGGGGGGCGGGGGGCTGCCATCAAATCCCTTCAGGGCTCAGAAAAGCCGTAGAGCTAAAAGCTCACAGTTTGGCATTAGACAGACCTGGGCCCGCCACTGAGCCCTGACTGTGACTCTGGACAGGCCGCGGAACCTCCGCTGAGCTTAGCTTTCTCACCTGTCATACGCAGGAGCTACATTCAGGTAAAGCACCAGTCCCCTTGCATGCCCCAGGGCAAGCATCCCATAAGCATTAGCCATCATACTAGCTCTGGGCTGCTACCTGGCTTCCCAGGAGAGTCCTGTTCTCCCGCCGCCTTGCCCCAAAGTGCCCACGTGGGGGGGAGGCATCAGAAAATGTGCCACCACTACATTGAACCTCGTTTCTGCAGCTGATCAGGAATGAGGGCAGCAGAGGGAACCCAGTACCCATCTCCGTCCTCCCGCCCTGGGCCCCTGGCCCAGCGCTCTCCCCAAACCCAGCGAGGGGCCCCTTCCCCTCCCCCTCCCCCCTCCACCCTCCGCCCTCCACCCCGGGGCTCCCAGGCGGGTCAGAGGTGGCTCCTTCCGGAGAGAGCAGCCGGCTCGGGTGCAGTTCTGCCGTTTTATTTTTCCTGGGATACTCAAGGGGATGTGGGAACAGCCACAGGTGTGGTGGGGGGAAGCCCCATCTCCCCCCCAGCAGCGGGGAACGGGAGAGGCCCAGGCGCCCTGGTCCTGGGTTGGTCCAGCCACTGCGGTCCCTGGGCCCGGCGGGCTGGGGGCGGAGGGCGCAGCCCCGGGGGGGCGGCAGGCTCCGGGGTGGGGTTCGGGATTCTTCATAAAAAGCCACGAAGCTTGATCCCCACGAAGCCCAGCCCCGCGGGGTGGGGGGGTGGGGGACGCAGAGCCCAGATGGGGGACCCGGCCCGGCCCGGCCCGTGGAGGGGGAGGGACGTGATGGCAGAGATGGTGCGGGGCGGGGGGGCGGGGGGGCGAAGCGTCGGACCAGGAGGGAGGGGTCCGGTGGGGGCGCAGGGCGGAGAGGCACGGCCCCAGCCCGGCCCGGGCGCCTCCGCGGGGGTCGGGAAGGTAAAAAACCCACGAGCGCGGGCGGGCGGGCGGGCGGGGCGCGCGGAGCCGGCGGGCGGGCGCTCGGGCGGCCGCGTTCACAGTGACCTCGACGCTGGGTGTACAGTACGGGCGAAAACCGCGGGCCCGGCGGGCGGCCCGGTCACAGCCTGGTCTGGGCCTCGGGGATGTAGATCTCGATGCTGTCGGCGCTCTCGGTGGCCGAGCTGTGGCGGAAGGACGCGGCGCGCTTGGCCGCCAGGAGCCGCTTGCGCGCTTCCTGCCGCTGCCGGTCCACCGAGTCCAGGGAGCGCTCCTTCACCGGCACGCCCCGGCCCCGCGGGGGCTTCTTTGGTATCGGCGGAGGGACCTTCTTCTCCTCCTGCGGGGGAGGGCGGGGGTCAGGGGAGGCCGCGGGTCACCCCCGGCCCGCCCCCGCCGGCCCCGGCCCCGCCCCCGCCAGCTCGGGCCCCGCCCCGCCCCCACCGCCCTAGCCCCGCACTCTCCAGCCCGGCCCCGCCCCCGCCAGCCCCGGCCCCGCCCCCGCCGCCCCGGCCCCGCCCCCGCCAGCTCGGTCCCCGCCCCGCCCCCACCGCCCTAGCCCCGCACTCTCCAGCCCGGCCCCGGCCCCGCCCCCGCCGTCCCGGCCCCGCCCCCGCCAGCCCCGGCCCCGCCCCCGCCAGCTTGGTCCCCGCCCCGCCCCCACCGCCCTAGCCCCGCACTCTCCAGCCCGGCCCCGGCCCCGCCCCCGCCAGCTCGGGCCCCGCCCCGCCCCGCCCCCACCGCCCTAGCCCCGCACTCTCCAGCCCGGCCCCGGCCCCGCCCCCGCCGCCCCGGCCCCGCCCCCGCCAGCTCGGGCCCCGCCCCCGCCGCCCCGGCCCCGCCCCCGCCAGCTCGGGCCCCGCCCCGCCCCCACCGCCCTAGCCCCGCACTCTCCAGCCCGGCCCCGGCCCCGCCCCCGCCGTCCCGGCCCCGCCCCCGCCAGCCCCGGCCCCGGCCCCGCTCCCCGCCAGCTCGGGCCCCGCCCCGCCCCCACCGCCCTAGCCCCGCACTCTCCGTCCCGGCCCCGCCCCCGCCAGCGCCGGCCCCGCCCCCGCCGCCCCGGCCCCGCCCCCGCCAGCTCGGGCCCCGCCCCGCCCCCACCGCCCTAGCCCCGCTCTCTCCAGTCCGGCCCCGGCCCCGCCCCCGCCGGCCCCGCCCCCGCCAGCCCCGGCCCCGCCCCCACCGCCCCGGCCCCGGCCCCGCCAGCCCTGGCCCTGCCGCTCCCCCATCCACAGGGCCCCCCCACCGCCAGCCCCGCGAGGGCTTCTTTGGTATCCGCGAAGGGACCTTATTCTCCTCCTGCGGTAGGGCAGGCTCAGTGGAGACCGCGGGTCACCCCCCCACCCCCACCCCGCCCCGGCCCTATCCCCACCCCGGGCCCGCCCCTATTGCCCCGGCCCCGCCCCGCCGCCCCCGGGCCCCGCCCCGGCCCCCACCGCGCGCCTCCGACGCCCGAGCCTGGGATCGCGAACCAGGCCAAAGCGGCTTTTCGCTACAAAGGACGAACCAGGGCGCCCCCCGGCGCCGACGGTGTCCCCCAAGGGCTGGCTCCAGGGCCGCGGCGGGGAGGGGGGTGCGGCCCGACTCAGGCAGGGCAGCGGGCAGCGGGCTCGCTCCCAGGCCTCGGGGTGCCCTCCGCGCCTGGGTCCAAGCCCGCTCTCCTGCAGCTCTAGTGATGCGCCCTCCGACCACAGCCCGCGCCAGGGGGCAGCAGCACCCCCCCCCCGGGTTCTGGGGGCTCAGGCAGTGACGAGCACAGGCCCCAGCACACGGCAGCGGTGCAGTCACCATCACGGCTCCAGGACTGCCTCCGCTGCCCTGAGTGCCCTCTGCTCCCCCCGCCCCCCCAGGCCCGTCTGGCCTCTCTCCTGAAGGCGCTCTCCCCCTACCTTAGGCTCCAGGAGTTTCCAGCTGTTGGCCTTGAGTTGCTGTAGCTCCAGGAACTTGAGGGTCACATCCTCGATAGAGAGCTGCAGGAGGTCCCAAAAACCCGCCAGGTCCTGGAAGGTGGGCACAGGGAACGCAGTGGGGTCCTTCCGTGGGGGGAGACAGGAAAGACAGCCGGTCAGGAAGATCTGCACCCCAGCCAGGACACAGAAAGCCCTATCCCTGGGAAGGGGCGGGCGGGGTGGGGGGGCAGGGAGGCAAGAGCGAGCCCAGCCTCTGCATCCTGGGCACAAGCACCGGCCGCACCTCCAGGCACACACCTGCGGTGAGCTCCGGCCCACGGGCACTCACCATGCTTTGCTGACACAGCCGGAAGAACTGCTGAACCTTCTGGGACAGGAGAAGCTGTGTGCTGCCCACGGCGCTGCGGATCTTCTCCAGGACTGGAGAGCGGGAGGGGATTCAGGGGAGGGACCGATGCCTCGCCTTTCCCAGCCTCCAGGAAGCCTGCCCTGAATGACTCAACCTTGCCTTATCTGGCACCGTCTGTGTCCTCGGGCGCCTCCCCGCATCCTCCGGGTCCCCACAAGCAGCTCAAACCCCACCTCATCAAGAAGCCTGTATCCTCAGACGCCACTGTTTCCTCATACGAGCTCCATCTCTTAAGCACTCATCCTCCCGTGTCCTTCTCTCCTCCCATGACATGGAAACCAGCCCCAGCCTTGCCCGTCAGGCTCGCCCGGGCACTACTCAATGACCACCCAGGGGCAGACCCTTGTCACTCATCGAGGAGTCCCGAAAATGTCATGCGTCTTCCTAGTCACTACCTCATCAGCTCAGGGCTGTGTCCCCCTGGATGGACCTGCAGGGAAGGGCCGTGGCCGTGTCCTGGGGAATGACCCTCCTTCCCCTAGGCCTCGCACGGTGACGTGACGTTGTGCCCTGCCTGGCCCCCTACTCTGCAGTGTGTCCCGCTCCCTGGATCAGCCCTGGAGTCCACACGGGCCAGGTGGGAGCAGCGCCCCTGACCCCCGTGGCCTAGGTGACCGGGACGTCCAGCATCTCCTAAGAGGCCCGGCCCTTTCTCCTGGGCCCCCTTCCCAGACCCGCCTTGGCTGCCGCAGCCACTCCCCGCCTCCTTCCAGGGGCTCCCAGCTCGCCCTGCTGCCAGGGGCACCCATGGAGATGCAGGCTGAAGAACCGAGCCACGGGAGGCCCAGTGAAGCCCACCCGGAGGGCAGCCGGCCCCCCACTCGCCACGCAGCCCATGGAGCCCCCCACTCACTCTCCTCGGGCAGCTCGTAGTCCTCCGCCTCGCGCTCCATCTGCTGGCACCAGTGCTCCAGCTTCTCCACCTCCGCCCGCAGCATCTTGATGAACCACTCGCCGTCCCGTGGGCAAGGGGACGTGCGGCCTGAGTCGGGGAGGCTACGTGAGCCGCGCTCCATCCAGGAGTCTCGGCGGCTGGCCCCGGGGCCAGGGGTGGGGGCGGGGGCAGGGCCGGGCGACCCATCGGTGGCCGGCGGCTCATACGGCAGTGGGTAGCCCTCGCGGTAGGCCCACTGGCCCTGCGTGTGGACCGTGCGGAAGACTGAGTAGGTGGGGGCCCGGGGCCCGGGCTGGGGCTCAGAAGCGTGCCTCTGGAAGGAACGTCCAAACTGCAGGGCCTTGTCTTCTGTGGCCACCGTGGCCAGGCCAGCCAGGCCCTCCAGCTCCAGGTCCGCCTGCACACCTGCCGTCACGCTGTTGGAGCGCTTGAACCTTGCCCGCCTGGTGACAGAGGGGGCCGTCATCTCCACCCCTGCCTGGCCAGCCCTGCCCTCCCCTCCCAGCCCAGGCCCTGCAGGAATGGGAAAAGGGAAAAGCCACCTCCAACGTGAGGACACTAACCCCGGCCGCTCGCTCTGGCCGTCCTCGCAGGTGGGCACAGACGCCTGCTGTGCCGCCTCTGGACAGGGCTGACGTTCCAGTCAACAGCCTGTCCTCCGCGGGCAGAAAGGATGCTGCACACGGCGGCCCGACTGGACGCAGCCAGAGCCCGGGAGCGCGACGGCCGGGCCGAAGCCGGACAGTGGGGCACAGCCGAAGGGCCACGGGACCGGGGAGGCGGCTCTCCACCCACAGCACAAAAGTATTTCAGCATTTTAACAAAAGAGCAGAGTTTGCTGACAGCATGTGTCCATAGCTTACACCACCTGCATGGCTCTGTCTCCAGCAGGGAGGCCCTGTGGTCACCCGGCTACCAAGTAGCTGAGCCAGGAGCTGGACTCAGGGCTGCCACCGCCACAGCCCAGCACTTCCCACACCCTTGCTGCTCCAACGCCAGGAAGAGCTGCCTGGCCTCAGAGGGGAGCCCCGGAGCAGGGAGGAGCCTGCAGCTGAAAGGACGTCCCCCTGGGGACCCTGTGGCTCAGCCCAGCCTGGCCAGACACAGTCAGCCAGCGCCAGTGTTGCTGAATTAAGTTGTTGGCAGGAATGACAGGAGGCCTGGAAATTTCTTGTCTATGAGTTAATATGCAAATCCTCTGCAACACAGAAAGTCAACTGGCCTTGTTCTTTGTCATCCCGCCCCCCACCCCCAACCAACTCAGTTCAGCGTTCTTGCCTCTGCAGAGCCTGCTGCCCCTGAAGCGCGGGGCTGCGGTCAGACAGTCCTTGAAGAAGTGGGAGGCAGCAGACGGGAGGGCGGTGGGGAGGGGTCGACGCAAGTTTGATGTCTGGAAATGTCAGGACCATAAAATAAAGCACCCATGTGTCTTAAGCCACTTGCACCCCGTTATGGCCTAAAGAGAGCAGGACTCGGGGAGGGGGGCAGCTCTTCGGGGGGGGGGCAACTTCCAGCCTCCCCAGAGTCTCCAACTGCCACAATTTCAGCCTTACGCTGGCTGCCCAGGCCTCCTCTCCAGGCCGCCTGCCTTGCCTGCCTGCTTCCCTCCAGCTGTCGGGCTGCCTGCTGGGAGCCTGTTGCCATAGAAACCAGGCCCAGAAGGATGCTGCAGGACCCAGGAAAGAGAGATGCACTCATGTGCAGCCTCCAACAAGCCCTGTGTCTCCACCCCCACCCGGGGAGGGAGAGAGCACGAGAACATAGCCACATTGCCTCCCACACGGACTTCACCCCGGTCTTCACCCCAGCATCCGCCCTGTCCTGCCCTGGTCAGGACTGGAACCAGCCTCTGCCCTCTATGGGATCAGGCTCCTTTCGACATACCTCCGTCTCCACTCAGCACCAAGGAAGAGCACTAGATGGGGAGTCAGATCGGAGTTCTGATGCTGCTTTTGTTGCTACATGCCTCTGGGAAGTCTCTCACCCTGTCTACGTGCGTTTGTAAAATATACTGTACGGTACATACGATTAGGTATAAATACACGTGCGCACGTGTATACTACTAAAACGATGGGAATGGACCGGTACTCACCAAGGTACCTCCTCTCTCAAAAATCACAGCTTGCATATTGTCCCATCAGGGACTCACCAGTCCACTCAGATCTGGGGCCGTCGTCCCAAAGCGGACCCCCCTGCCCACCTCACTCCCCTGCCTGAAACCCTCTCGTGAGCCTCCCACTGCCAACAAGATAAAGTTCAAGCTTCCTCTGCTGGCATTCACCCAACACCAGCATCTACACTGGAAGCAGTCGTCCTCCCCAGCCCCATCCCGCCTGCATCCTCCTTGTTCCCCAAGTAGATTCTAGTGGGCTGGACTCTAAGCCTTCACCTGTGCTATTCCCCATTCTCAAATGGCCTTCCTCCCTCCCCGTCCATTCCCGGCTCCCGTCCTCTCTTCCTCTGTGAGCCTGCTGACTGCCCCTGTCCTTCAGCCCCCTGCCTTTGCAGCCTTTCACCCATCCTCCCAGGGTCCTGAGGGGATCACATTCTGTCTGGATGGAAGCAGGCCACGGGGTCCAGAACAGAAGCAGCATACGCGCCCCAGGCTCCATGGTCCTCAAGCCTCTACCTCAAGGAGGCCCCTTCACCACGTCCATCTCGTGGAAGATCAAAACAAGTTGAGAAGCTCGGGATTATGAGGAGCGCAGTCTTCACCAGGACTCCTAGCCGGGGGCCAGAGATCGGCACAGGTCCAGCAGGAGCCAGTCAACCTTGGGCAAGTGCTTTTGAAAATCACCCATTAAGAGACTCTTAACCATAGAGAACAAACTGAGGGTTTCTGGAGGGGCGGCAGGTGGGGGTAACGGGCATCAGGGAGAGCACCCGATGTAACAGGCGCGAGGCGTTACATGTAAAAGATGAATCCCTAAGCTCTGAGACCTGAGAGCTGATAGCTCTGAGACCAATACTACACTGTACATCAACTAACTTGAACCTAAATAAAAACTTGAAAGAAAAATAAAATTAAAAAAAATGTAAATTAATAACAAAACCAGCCGTGAGAAGCAGCTGGCTGGCTCAGTCAGTGGAGCGTGCAGCTCTTGATGTCGGGGTCATAGGTTCCAGCCCCACGCTGGGTGCAGAGATGACTTGAATGACAAAATCTTTAAAAAAAAAAAAAAAAACTAAAGATAAAAATAAGTAATCAAACCAGCAGCATGGGACATGATCGCCCAAGAAAAGAGCCATGAAACAAAGATGCAGAGCCCTGGGGAACGTGGACATTTCAGGGGCAGGTGGAGATGATGTAGCCCCAGCAGCGTCTAAGCCAAAGGAGAAGAGGATGGAAACCAGGGCAAAGTCAGTTAAAGGCCAGCAGGGAGGGGCAAGGGTCTCAAGAAGGGTGTGAGCTGTCAACATGGGAAACATAGCCCACGGAAGATGTCCACTGATTTGGCCAAATGGAAGCCACCGGCAGCCAGGGCAGAAGTCAGTCTGGCAGAGTCCGAGGGTGGAGGCAGGGGACAGGAGGTCGTCAGGAGGGACAACTGAGCAAGACAATTCAAAGAGCTTAGCTGAGAAAAGAGGAAAAGGGGAGACAGTGTACCTTCCAGGAAGGTTATCTGTCAGTGAGCTCTCCATCTGGGGCGGGGGGGGGGATTGTTCCAAGGGGGAGGAGAGGGATGCTTGATTTAGGATGGTTCCCCCGCGCCTTGCTCAAGAGGATGGAAGCTGCGGGGACCGCAGAGTCACACTCCAAGAGGTCCACAGCCTAGTTCCTGGCATCTCCGAACAGGTCGCCTTCCACGACAAAAGGGCCTTTGCAGATACGACGACGCTAAGGGTCCCGAGACGATGGGAAGAGCCTGCACTACCCAGGTGCGTCCAGCCGAATCACAAAGGTCCCCATAAGGAAAGAGGGGGACCCAGGCTGGGATGTGGGGACTCACCCTGCCACCGCGGCCCCAAAGGCGAAGGCAGCCCACGAGCCAGGGACAGTGCGTAACCTCGGACACAGGGGAAGGTGACGGAGGGAGGATTGCTCCTGGGGGTGCCGAGGGCGCCGGCGCTGCCTACAGAGTGGCGTTAGCCCCGTGAGGCACACTCAGGCGCCCGAGCCCTGGGGATCTGGGACAGTAAGCACGTGTTGTTCCACGCTGGGGGGCTGTGGCGGCCCCACAGCCTCGAGGGGAAACCACCAACCTGTAAAGGGAAACCGGTCCGAGGTCGCGGAGAAAGAGGCCGGGGTCCGAGGACCGGCCCTCCGGGGCTGCATCACCACCCCGTCCATGCAGGCAGTCGCGCTAGCCCGAGGGTTCCAGTCAAACCGTACTCAGTCCCCCTCCCGGGCCAGGCGGTTCCAAGCGTGGTCCAGCGCGGTGGTGGGGGCCGGCGTCTACACCCCTGCAGCCCGTTCCAGGACCGGGGGTGGGGGGGCGGCCCTACCTGGGGAGACACCGCCTCAGCCTCAGGCAGGACCGGTGGCAGAGGTGAGGGAAAGGAGGCGGGGAAGTTAGGGCTCGGTCTGGACACGGGAACGGGGGGGGGTCCCCACCAGGCGACCCCAATCCTTCCGAGATGTGGATGGACATTTGGGGGCAGGGGTGGGGGGTCAGGGAGGAAGCGAGAATGAGCAGCTTGGGGGGGGGTGGCGAGGTGGCCCATCAAGGTGGTTCAGCACACGCGCCCTGGAGCCAAGCAGCCCGGGGTCCAAACTCAGCTGTGGGGCTTGTGCCTCAGTTTCCCCAGCCACCAGTGAGAGCAGTGCACAGGACTGGCAGGAGATAACGGACGTCAAGGACTGAGAGTGGCGCCCGGCCGCCCTGTGTGACTGTCACTGGCCCTGCGGGGAGGCGGGGAGCTCTCGCCAGAAAAGACAGGGAGCTGGACAAGCACGACGGCAGGAACGCGCCTGGAGAGCCCGCGAGGGCACCGCGGTGATGCGTGGCTGTGATGGCCGCTGATCACTTGCACCTGCTGTCACCCGGCACCTGGATCGACACCCCTTTCATCCTCCCCAGCACACTGCGTTCTGGGCGGCAATCTGCATTGGTCTCCCCTATAAATAGAGCCATTCCCCACACAAGTGCTGGCTGAGCGCGGTTGGGTGGGGGGTGGTGGCAGGGGTGGCTCGGCTGGAAGGCGGGATGCAGGGACCACCGCTCAGCCCCCAGGACCCATCCGTCCCTCCTCGGTAACAGGATCCCACAGGTTTAAGCTGCACACACGGCCATGCCGAGTAATGATTCTTTCACCCGCCTCCCGGGTGTAGCCCACACGGCCAAGTCCTAGCTCGTGGGACATGAGCATGTCCTCCCCGCTGGCCGGAATGCAGACGTGACAGCTGGACTCCAGCAGCCGTCCGGGAACACGAGGTGGCAGCCGAGCACCAGGGAGCAGTGAGAAGACGGGAGGGGCCTGCGTCCCGCCGCCGCCCAGCACCCACCGGCTCCCACCCACCGGACTCTGCACCTCTTCCAGGCCAGAGGGACGTAGACATCTGTCCTACCGGGGGTTCTCCGTAACTCACAGCCAAACCTAATCCTAAGGACAACAGATGAGGCTTTGGGGTGCCGCAGTCCGGGGCCTACGTCCCTAATTTCGTTCTGGACCTGGCAGTGTCCGCTGGCATCCTCGCCACGGCCGTAACCGCAGGATAGAAGCCACCGCGGCTGCGAATCATCGCTCACCCGTAACCGTGCCCGTCACGGTATTTTCTCCCCAAGCTTTTGAACAAGGTCGAGGAGGCCTCACCACTCCTCGTGACGGTGGGGTGACAGTGGCCACATTCCCGATGATTCTGGAAGTTGTGGCGTGGTGACTTGACGGAGACGTCTCTACTGGGATTCTCCGAGGGATGGCACAGGGCGCTCTGGGAAGGAACCGGCTGGTCCCCAGAGACACGAGTCCAAGGATCGGGGAACAGCCAGCAGCTGCCACGAGGTTTCGCTGGGAGTACTTGGGCGGGGGGGGACAGCGACCGCCCAGCAAAAGCACAGCCAATGGCTGCCTCTCTCGGGAAGCAGCAGAGGCTTAAACATAATGGGGGGGGGGCGGGGGGCTCAGTGGTTGAACTGAGCATCTGCCTTCAGCTCAGGGTGTGACCCCAGGGTCCTGGAATCGAGTCCCGTGTCGGGCTCCCCTCAGGGAGCCTGCTTCTCCCTCTGCCTGGGTCTCTGCCTCTCTCTCTGTCTCTTGTGAATAAATAAATAAAATATTTTTTTAAAAAAAGAAGCCCCGGAGCTGAGGGCGGCGCCCACATCAGGGCTTGAGGTCTGCCAGCGGCGCACCTGCTTTCCCAGGACTGTCCTGGGACTAGGAGCTCATGTCGACGGATGCTCCCCCCGCCGGGGCCCAAGGGGCTCTACTCTTTCGGAACCTGCCATTCCCAAGGCCCCAGACACGGTCGTGAGGCGAAGGAAGGGCAGTGGGGAGGGGGCGGCTTTCCTACATGGAATTCTCCAGGGGGCCCCATTTGGGCTCAGCTGGTTATAAATAGGATTGTTAGGTAAAATACAGGACTCGCCGTGAAATTTGAATTTCCAATAAAGAACAGATTTTTCAGTGCGTCTCGTGCAATATATGGGGACTACTCGTACTGGAAATGCTTTCACGGTTTATCTGACAACCAAATTTAACCGAAACTTCTGGTGGCTTTTGTTTGTTCTTTTTTTGCTAAACCTGGAACTTGAGATAAGGTCTTGGTAGGGAAGATCCAGAGGTTAAAACGTACAAGGGGATTCCCCACAGTTAGAGTTTGAGGAAAAAAAATCCTACAGTCTCTATGTTGTTAAAGGGCCCAGGAAGAGTCTTCGAATACTTGGCAAGGACATTTGTTTGACGCCTTCCTTTACCCTGGCCCGGAGTATGCAGAGGCTGGGTAGACAGGTGCAGTGGGATGCCCTGCGACAGTGCTGGCGTGCTCCCTCCCACCACAAGGCCTTAGCGCATGCTGTTCCTTCTGCCTGGAACACTCTTCTCTCCCACTTGCACCTTGTTAATTTTTGTTCACTTGGTTAAATTGTGTTAATCGTTCACTGGGACCTCTGCCCAAATGTCACTTCCTCGGGGAAGCCCTGCCAAATCCCTCCGACTAGGCCAACGCCCCTCTCACCGGGCACAGACCTCTCCTCTATGGCACCACCACGGCTACACATCTGCGTCATTTAGGAGCGTCTTGGATTAACACGGCAGCCTGCTCCACGGGGCAGGGGAGGCCTGGCCCCACTTACCTCGGTATCTTCAGTGCCTGACAAAGTACTGGACAAATAATAGGGATCCAATAAATACCCGTGGACAAATGAATCTTGGGTGGGGGTTAGGTGCAAATAGAGGTAAAGACGCACCAACACCCGTCCCTATGTATTTATTCCTAAGCCAGGTCGCCACTGACGATGGGCACCGGGACAAGCCCACTGGCAACAGGCACAAGGGGCAATAAAGCGGAGTTCTTCATCCAACGGGTTGACGGGGGACACACTGAAAGATGGAAAAGGAGACGCCCTTGCTCCCTGGCAGTTTGTACGCCCGGCGTGCAGAGAGAGACAGTGAGACGGGAGCAAGGACAAGGGAGTCCAAGGAAATGGGACGGCAGCAGGTGGGGGCTCCTGGATGTTTGCCCAGAAAGGCTGCTGGTAGTCGTGGCTCGCTTTTGTGTACCATGTGGGGCATGGCGTGGGGTACGTCAGACTTAAAATGCCAGGGACATAAGGGACAGAAAGGACAGTGCAGGTGGATAACTAGGGACGCCTGCATCGGACCAGCAAGGGAGCCTGGCCAGAGAGATGCGCCAGATTTCTTCTCTTCCCACCTGTCACCCCCGTGGGTTCCCAGTGTGATCACCTGTCCCGGGCAATCCAGTCCTTCAGACGCTTATCCAACACCATCTCCCCCTCCCCAGCTCCCCTCAACAGGACCTCACGAACACCTACACGGGAGCAAGGGAGACCCCACTCTCTGCCTGTCCCTGCCCTCCTGCGACTTCACTTCAAAGGGCTCCTCCAATCGGTCCACTTCTCTCTGTGTCTGTTGCCATCAACCTAATCCGGACAACTGGGCAGTACGGTAGACGCAACGGACTCGAGAAGCTCCCGCTCACACACCCACCCACCCCCAAACACGTGGAGATGCTGGATAAAATAAGGTCCAAAGGGGTCCCCGCTATAGTGTGCGCCACGCTTGAAAATAGGAAGAGAGAAGGCTTCGGGTGCTAGAAACAAAGAGGAAATTCGAAACCTCTTTGGGAAATTCCCAAAAAGGAAAGACAAACCTAAATCCGAAGTGAAAGGGACTCTAAGCCAAGTGAGCCAACGGGGATATTGGGCCAGACATATGCTAGAGGCTAGATGGTGATGCCCAGGGAGGGCGAGAGGGGAGCCCTCACACCTGTGCACCCCGGGGAGCTGGACGGGGACCCCGTGCAGGAAGCCAGCAGCCAGAAAAGGGTCCATTTCACTTACAAGCGTGGACTGGAAAACTCAGGTCACGCTCCGGGAACGCGGCCGGGAAGTAGGATGCTGAGAATAAGAGCATTGAGGCTGCTTTGGTGTGTGGGTGTGGGTTCCAACGAGCACCGCCACTGAAACACAGAAACTTCAAGCTGAGACATGAACTCTAAAACTGGTCCTAAGCTCGGGCCGTATTTCGGCATGAAAAACACTGAACCATGAGGAAGGAGTGGGCGGTGGCAGGTGATGGTGCATGCATAAATTGTTAAAACGTGGTTGTAAATCTGAACTACTAAACCATAAAAGATTTAAAAAAAAAAAAAACCGAAGTGATTTGGCAGAATTTTTTTTTAAGAGCTATAATCAGAATACTAGACAAATACAACATGGGAGATGGGAGGAGGGAGCTAAGAAGGAAATTAAAGTGTTCCAAGGTTCTTGGTGTTTGCCTACGAAGGATGGAAATACTATTTTTAGACTTTATCAGAAAAATATTAAATTAGGCATATTTTCTAAAAATTTGAGGAAAAATCACTACCAAAATGTAAATGTCCAGTAGAAGGATAAAGAGAAATAAAGTAAATGTGATCAGTTCAATAGAAGGCAGAAAAGTAGAGGAGGAAGAGGAGGAGAGCAAAGAAAAAGCATGATAGAGGACTCGGCTGGCTGTCGGCGGAGCACGCAGCTCCTGACCTCGGGGGTGTGAGTTCAAGCCCCGTGTTGGGCCTAGAGCTTATTTGCGGGGGGAAAAATAAACAATGAAGAAAGAGCATATCAAATAAAAGATTTTTAAAGAGATAATAAAAATAAGTCCAAATAAATCAGTAATGAAAGATATAGATAAATTGATTAAATACATTTAGTAAATTTCAGCACAAGTAACAGATCTGAAACATAAGGATAAAGGGAGGATGAAAATCAAAGGATGATAAAAGATATTTTGGGAAGTTACCAAAAGAAAGTAGCCATAATAGCAAAATCAAGCAAAACAGACTTTGAGGCAAAAACCAGTAGGAAGGGGGAATCCCTGGGTGGCTCAGTGGTTTAGCACCTGCCTTCAGCCCAGGGCGTGATCCTGGGGTCCTGGGATCGAGTCCCATATCGGGCTCCCTGCATGGAGCCTGCTTCTCCTTCTGCCTGTGTCTCTGCCTCTCTCCGTGTGTCTCTCGGGAATAAATAAATAAAATCTTTAAAAAAAAACCCAATAGGAAGGATGAAAAGCAGCCTATTTATGACAAAAGAACCAACCCATGAAAAAGATATAACAATCATAAGCCTGAATACATCTGAACAGAACTCTCAAACTAAAGAAAAAAATAAAATAAAATAGAATAAAATAAAAAATAAAGAAAAAAATTAATAAAATTACCAGGGGAAATGACACATCCAAAATCATGGTGAGACTTTTTTTTTTTTTAAGAGAGAGTGAGTATGGCAAGGGGTGGGGGGGCACAAAGAGAGAGAGAATCTTAAGCAGACCCCATCATGCCCAGCGCAGAGCCCGTCCGAGGGTGCCACAACCCTGAGATCATGACCTGAGCTGGAATCAAGAGTTGGATGCTTTGGGGACACTGGGTGGCTCAGCAGTTGAGCATCTCCCTCTGGCTCAGGGTGTGACCCCGGGTCCTGGGATCGAGTCCCACATTGGGCTCCCTGCATGGAGCCTGCTTCTCCCTCTATCTGTGCCTCCGCCCCTCTCTCTCTCTGTATGTCTTTCATGAATAAATAAATAAAATCCTTAAAATAAAAAAAAGATGCCTTGAAAGTTACACACAGCACTCCCACATCGCGTTGGCTGAAACCTCATCGAGGGGCGGCATCTAGCTGCAAGAGAGGCAGTGGTCTATGGTCGTAGTTGGGGAGCAACACAGTCAGCGGAGCACAGAGCTCAATACAGGGTTCTTGTGGCTAAAGACAAAGAAACATGGACATATGGAACTCCAGCAGTTTTTGTATAATCTTGATGTATTATTTTTTATAGATTTTACTGAATTTTTGAATAGCTATTGCTTTAAGAGTTCTAAAAAAATATCTATTTATTTGACAGAGAGAGAAAGAGAGGGAGTGAGTGAATGAGCACACGCAGGGGAAGTGGCAGGCAGAGGCAGAGGGAGAAGCAGTTTCCCCCGGAGCAGGGAGAGCCCAAGGCAGGACTCAATCCCAGGACCTGGGATCATGACCTGAGCCAAAGGCAGACGCTTACCCGACTGAGCCACCCAGGTGGCCCTCCTTTAAGATTTTTATAGTCTCTGTTCATAAGTAATATTAGCTGACGATTTTGCTCTATTGCAGTTATTCAGTTCGGGTATTTAGGTTAGGCTGGACTCCTAAAATGAGTTTGGTAGCATGCTCTGCGTTTCTGTTCTTTGGAACAATTTGTGTCAGGTAAGAATGATCTATTCCTTAAAGGTTTGGTAGAGGTTGCCCATAAAACTGTCTAGGCCCGATGCCTTTTGGGAATAGGAGAAACACGGGGAATCACAGCTTTAGTTTCTTTTGTGGCTATTGACTTATCCTATTTTCTTTTTTAAAAAAATATTTTATTTATTTACTCGTGAGAGACAGAGAGAGAGAGAGAGGCAGAGACGCAGGCAGAGGGAGAACCAGGCTCCATGCAGGGAGCCGGACGCGGGACTCGATCCTGGGTCTTCAGGATCACGCCCTGGGCCGAAGGCAGGCGCTAAACCGCTGAGCCACCCAGGCTGCCCCCTATCTGATTTTCTTTTTCTTCTTGAGTCAATTTTGGTCTTTTATATTTTTCAGGAAAATGGGCCATTTTACAAAATTTGACAGTTTTCAAACATTTTTGGCACAGATATTCTTTGTCATAGTGTTATGGTTTTTTTTTTTAGTGTTATGATTTTATAAGTTTTTATTGTATCTATGGCTTATGTCCCCTCTTTTCATTCCTAAATTCCATATATGTATGTTTTACCTCTATTTCTCGATCAGTGTTGTCCGGGGTTTGTATATCTTCTCATTTTAACATATTCCTATTTTTTAATTAATGAAAAATGACTTCGTTTCATTTTATTTTTTTTTTTTAGAGAGAGATAGGGAGAGAGTGTGTGCACAAGTGGGCAGGGCAGGGCAGAGGGAGACGGAGAGAGAGAATTTTAAGCATGCTCCTTACCTGGCACAGAGCCGTCATGGGGCTCGATCTCATGACCTTGAGATCATGACCTGAGCCGAAATCAAGAGTCACGTACTGAACCAACTGAGCCACCCAGTCACCTCTTAATATATTTTTAAAGTTGTATTTTATCAGTCTTTAAAAAAACTAGCTTTTGGCATCAGTTAGCATCTCTATTGTTTCTTTGTCTTTTATCTTTATTTTCTCCCTCCTACCATCTTTGTCTTTTTTACAGCCTCTGAAAATGAAAATGAGAAAATGAGAAAACTCATTTTTTAACATGTGTTTTTAAGGCTATAAATTTCCCTTTAACTATCCTACTAGGGCTGCACCTCATAAGTTTTGAGGTGCAGTATTTCCAATGTTCCGTTTTGAATAGCTTGTAGCCATTAACACAATTTCCTTTCTCATTGATGAATTATTTTGAAGATTTTTTTTTTTTTTTTTTTTTTTTAGTTTCCAAATTTTGGCAGGGGGAAGGGTTGGGGAGGTACCTTTTGCACTACCGATTTCTAAATTTGCTGCATGTGGTAACACTATGCATTCTGTACGATGTTTTTATTCCTTAGAATTTGTTGAGGCTTCCTCAGTCATATATATGCAATTCTTACATAGATGATCGGACTTCTACATTATATATCTCAAATGGTTGATTTGCCAGTTCTGAGAGAGTTGTATTAAAAATGTCTCATCAGGGCAGCCCAGGTGGCTCAGCAGTTTAGCCCCTGCCTTCGGCCCAGGGCGTGACCCCGGAGACCCGGGATCGAGTCCCACGTCAGGCTCCCTGCATGGAGCCTGCTCCTCCCTCCTGTGTCTCTGCCTCTCTCTCTCTATGTCTATCATGAACAAATAAATAAATAAATCTTAAAAAAACTTACAACTTAACCTTTAAAAAAAAATAAAGATGTTATTTGTTTATTCACGAGAGACCCAGAGAGAGAGAAAGAGAGAGAGGCAAAGGGAGAAGCAGGCTCCATGCAGGGAGCTCGATGCAGGACTCGATCCCGGGACCCCAGGATGACAACCTGAGCCGAAGGCAGACGCTCCACCTAGCGCCCCAGGAGCCCTGCTGCTTCTTTTTCTAAGTGAGAGAGACACACGCACTTAAGATGCTACTGAGGTCCTGTTACAGCCAAACTTAATCCAAACTGATAATAGCATCAAGCAGGGTTCATCCCAGGAATGAAATAATGGACCAACATGGAAAATCTATTAACATAAATCACATTATAGACGAATGGAGAAAATCTATGGTCATCTAAGTAGATTCTGAAAGAGCATCCGATAAAATTCCGGTCTCATTTTCTGTTGAAAAAGAAAGAGAAGTAAAACCTACGGGGCACCTGTACGGCTAGGCAGTGGAGCATCTAACTCGTGATTTGGCTCAGGTCGTGATCTCAGGGTGGCGAGATCGAGCCTCGTGTCACGCCCAGCTCGGGGCCCCCCTTAAGATTCTCTCTCCCCCTCACTTGCACACATGCTCTGTCTCACTCTCTCTCTCAAAAGAAGAAAGAAAAATCCTCATTTACAAAAAACATGCCTGACTAAAACCCATCATGATTTTCAGATAGATTATGCGTCCCCGTAAGACACAGAAGCAAAACACAGAGATCAGCGTATAAAGCTTTGCATCCTCCCCATGCGGGTGGTGCCCGGTCACCAACGACAATAGGAGAAAAGATCCTAGATCCTCCACAAGGCAAAAGCCTGTCCCCTTTCTTGCGCATCAGGACACACTCCTGCTTACTCGCCTCCAAGTCCTCGCTATTATTTCCCTCGAATTCATTCTCCACTTAGCAGCTAGTGATCTTCTGTAAACATAAATTAGACCCTGTCATGCTCCTTTCACCCTTTAATGGCTACTCATCAGTTATAATTAAATTCCAGTTCCTTATCACGCCCATGCTCTGCGTGACCCGGCGCCCGCCTCTTCTCCGATCCACTCCCTCACCACTGCCCCGTCCCACCCCACGCCAGCCCCGGAACCTTCTTTCGGTTCTTGCTGTGTGTAAACGCTGCCCTGCCCCAGCGCCTTGTCGTGTGCTGCTCCCTCCTCCTGCGACGCTTCCACCCCCAGTCATCAGCTGAGCGTCCTACTCAATCCTCGAGTCCCAGCTTAAATGTCATCTGCTCACCCCACACGGGATCCCTTCTCTCTTAGCTTTCTTCTTTCATATCCTCCCCATAATATATGACAATATCCCATTACAGACTATCCCGTAGCGTGTGAGTGGGGGTAACGGGCTTGGTTTCGGGCGCCGGGGGCAGCAATAGAGTTGGGGGAAGTGTGCTCCACGCACAGCTGCATCCCTCCACATCTGCCACCCACCCCTCAAGAACTCAGGCCATCGACCTGCAAACTGGGCTGGCCATAAAGTTCTGGTTCTCTGGGATCTTTGGGGAATATTAAGAGTTGGAAGGAGGGACGCCTGGGTGGCCCAGTCGGCTGAGCTCTCGTGGTTTCGGCTCAGGTTGTGATCTAAGGGGTCAGAGGATGGAGCCCCACATAAGGCTCCTGGCTAAGAATTCTCTCACCCTCTGCCCCCCTCTGCTCACTCACATGCTCTCTCCTCTGTCTCTCAAATAAATAAATAAAATCTTCATTTATTTATTTATTTATTTGAGGGGGGACGGGCCTAAGAGCAGAGAGGGAGTGCCACACAGACAACTCCCCACTGAGCACAGAGCCTCACGCAGGGTGCAATCTCATGACCCTGAGATCACGACCTGAGCCAAAACCAAGAGTTGGACACTTAACCGACGAAACCACCAAGGCACCCTAATACATAAATCTTAAAAAAAAAAAAAAAGAGTTTGTAGGACAGTAGCTTTCAGGAATGATGGGGGCAATAAGACAGCTGTCACCCTTGATGGAGGCATTTACAGCCTGAAGAGCATAAGGGCCTGCGGGGGGCTGGAGGATGCACGGAGAACACAGCTGGAGCCCACAGGAACCCCAAGGAGACGTGACCATGCACATGTGACCGTGCACACACACGCACACAGGGGGGACTTAGGGGAAGGGCCCAGTGATGGCAACTGGGAACAGAGCTATGAGGGGCTGCTACTAGGACCCTGGTCGTATCCCTCCCGGGCAACACGGATTACATGAAACTCTGATGGCCGCCCCACTCAAGGCCGCTGGCCTGGGGGCCCTGCAGCCCAGGGGGCAGACGGGCCACTGCGGCACTGCCACCTGGTCGCTAAAGAAAGCGTCTTCGCACAGGAAGCCAAAGACTGGGGGACTCCTCCCAGCACCCCACGTGCTGAGTCTGCAGCTGGAAATTAAGGAAACCGGGTTTCTGGGGCCACCGAAGGCCACACCCGTGGCTGCTGTAATCTGACCATCTCGGTATGTCACAGACTCGCGCATGTAACAGGGGCCCTGACGGGTTGCACGCTGGGTGAGCAGCATTACATTGGCCCAGGGACCCCGGGAGGCAGCGTTCAGGCTGACGCATTTCTCAGTCCACATACTCGGACACCACAGGGAGCAACAGGGGACGGGAAAAATGCTGCTATCCCCCGGAAGGACAATTGTAGGAGGCCCTGCTCGGCACCTAGCAGTCACCTCTCCCCAGCGTCCCCTTCCCCCAACACTCCCATCCCTCTGGAGCCCGAGGCAGGCAGGGGTGGGAAGAGAACTCCCTTTAGGTCTGATGACCGCCCTGGCGACCCGAAGGAGGGGGAGCAGGCCGAGCGAGCGGGGAGGGCTGGGCAGCCGCTTCTCCCGCCCCAAACCTGAGAAGGCCGCACCCAGACCTACCTCTTGTCATCCTCCACCTGGACACCGATGGAGTGGAACTCTCTTCGACTCCGGTTCTCAGTGTCCGAGTCTGAGATAGTCTCCACCTGGGGCAGGATCAGGGGAGTCAGGGCCAGGGCTAGACCAGGGACGCAGGCACCCGGGGGGGGGGGCAGTGTGAGTGGAGGCCAGGCCCCCAGCCAGGGGGCCCAAGCAAGTACAGGGACCCAGGAGGTCAAGAGGGCCCCCCCACTCCACACCCCCGGTGAGGTGGTGTTCACGGAAAGGAAGGGTGCCGAGGGCACGGGCTGGCCCTGGGGTTGGCGGTCCTGCCCCCACCCCCTCAGCAGCTCGGGAAGCAGGAGGAAAGCCCTGAGCACCGGGGAGGCCGCCCCCACCCTCTCAGCCCCCCTCCCCTACCTGCACCCCTATGGACGGCCGCCACTTGCGCTGGCGCGCCAGGCTCCGCAGCTCCTCCCTGCCCGGGATGGTCTTGATGATGAGTGTGGGGGGCTTGGGCCCGGCCCGGGGGGGCACGGGCGCCAGGTCCAGGGTGCGCGCGCCCAGGGCGGGCCCATCCAGCCCGTCGGCAGAGCTGCAGCGCCGCGCAGGGCCCTCGGCGGCCGAGAAGCTCTCGTGGGCAGAGTCGGTGCTGCTCTGGGCGGTGATGGAGATGCGCGGCGGGGCCTGGCTGCCCGGCGGGATGGGGGACGGGGCCTTCCGGAAGTTGAAGGCTGCGGCGGGAAGGCGGCGGGTGAGCCGGGTGTCCCGGGTGTCCCGGGGGTGTCCGGGGGGTGTCCCAGGGGATGGCTCAGGGGGTGTCCCAGGGGTGGCCTGGGGGGTGTCCAGGGGGTGTCCCAGTGGGTGTCCTGGGGGGTGTCTCAGGGGGTGGCCCAGTGGGTGGCCCAGAGGGTGTCCCAGGGGGTGGCCCAGCAGGTGGCCCAGAGGGGTGGCCCGGGGGGTGGCCCTAGGGGTGTCTCAAGGGGCATCCCAGTGGGTGTCTCAGGGGGTGGCCCAGTGGGTGGCCCAGGGGGTGACCCAGAGGGTGTCCCGGGGGTGGCCCAGTGGGTGTCCCAGTGGGTGGCCCGGGGAATGTCCCTAGGGGTGTCTCAAGGGGTGTCCCAGTGGGTGTCCCGGGGGGTGTCTCAGGAGGTGGCCCAGCAGGTGGCCCAGAGGGTGGCCCAGGGGGTGGCCCAGCAGATGTCCCAGTGGGTGGCCCGGGGGGTGGCCCAGGGGGTGTCCCAGTGGGTGTCCCTGGGGTGTCTCAAGGGGTGTCCCAGTGGGTGTCCCGGGGGGTGTCTCAGGGGGTGGCCCAGTGAGTGTCTCAGGAGGTGGCCCAGTGGGTGTCCCAGCAGGTGTCCCGGGGGTTTCCCAGGGACGTCCCAGCGGGTGTCTGGAGGGGTGTCCCAGCAGGTGTCCCAGGGGGTGTCTGGGGTTGTCCCGGGGGGCATCCCAGTGGGTGTCCCAGCAGGTGTCCGGGGGTGTCCCAGCGGGCGTCGGCCGCCCCCACCCACACCCTTGGGGCGCCAGAGGACCCAGGCCGCCCGCGCACCCCGTGCCAAGGCTCGAGCTCCGCCTCATCCGGCCCAGAGAGGCGAGCGGCCGCCCAGGTCACGCAGCCCCGCCGGGCCGGGCCCCAGGAGGGCGCACTCACAGGAGCCGGGCCTCCCTGAGACAGAGGCGGGGGCGGCGAGGAGGGGCAGGCAGTCGTCGTCTTGAGAGCAGCCGGCCTGGATGGCCCGGAGGTAGCTGTGGCTCCGCATACGGAAACAGCCGGGCAGGTCCAGGGCGTCCACCGCCTGCGACTCCAGCTCCCCAAACACGGACCCGCACACGGCCTCCAGCTGCTGGTTCAGCTCCTCACTGAGCTGCGGGGGGACGGGGGGGGGGGGTTGTTACTGGGGCTCTGGGAGGAAAGCGGTGCCTCCGACATCCCAGATGTGCGCGGGCTGTGTGCCGCCTGCTTTCGGTGGAAGAGACCCTCCGTCGGGGCGCAGGAAGGTGGAGGCGCCTCTGCCCTGTGCTGCTCCCCAAGGCCTGCCTCGGGGTCTAGTGTTACCCCCCCCCCCCGTGTCTGCCTTCCCAGGCTTCCAGGACCACCCTATCTCCCTCTGCACCAAGCCCCAACCCCTCCCATTTCTTTCACCTCCCCCTGAAGGTGTCAGGGACACCCACCCTCCAGCCCAGCATGGACGTGGGGAACTGCAGGGAAGGCCACCTCTCATTTTATTATGTATGACCCATCACATCACAAAATGGATTGACAGCAACCTATAGAGATCCATACCGTGAGGCTGGGAAGAAATCAATGGGTAAGTGATCAAGGAAAAATTATTAACCTTCGAGTGTTGTAAACCTTCTCCCACCTTCTGCCCACTCCCTCGGGTTCTGATTTGGCCTGCTGCTTCCCCTGCCTTCATCCTCTAAGGCAAGTTCAGCCATTGCTGACGGAGGTTTTTGTTTTTGTTCCTATATTTTGCGGTACAGAACCCATGGTGTTTAAAAAAAAAAAATCAAAGCAACTAAGAAAAATGCAAAACAAAAATTCTGTTCATGGAACCGTGTCCCATTGCACTGCACTGAGACTAAATATACTACAGAGATTGAGCTTCTATTCATATTATCTGAGCAAATTTGCACGAAGGAAAAAAAAAAGGTGGGTGGTCCCAGGGATAAGCTCTTCACCCAGAGCACAGGATAGGTGCACATTTGACCCCGAGCTTCCGAGCAGCCAAAGCATCATAGGAGTACAGCCTGCAGGTTGCCTGCACAGGCTAGCAGGGGGAGACCCACTTAGACTCAAGAGCTGGCCCTGCCACCTCCTAGTAGTGTGGCCTGGGGAAGCTACTTAAAACTTTGGGGCCTCAGTTGAATCACCTGCCCAATGGGAATGATAAGGGTACCATCTTCATGGGGCTATTTAGGGGACTCAAAGGAAAACATGGGAGGCACTTGATGCAGGTACTGGTACATACCAAGCCCTCGGTCAGTGTGGCAGGTGAAGGTCTCAGGACCTACCTGGAAATAGGCCACCACTCAAAAGAACCACAGCTATTCCTGTTACTGATCCTAAGAGAAATCCCCCCATGAATGATTATGGAGAGGCCATTGGAGGATGTCACGGATCATGGATAAATGTCATAGCAAATGTCCCCTGGCCGCATCTTATGACACCTCCCAGGGAAGATTCACAGCATCATATTGATGTGCAATCAACAGATAAAGAGGTGGCTTGACCACGTGTGTAACATGCAGCTCAATGTTTCCATAACCCCGCCTCCAAAGCATAACATGGTATCACTAAATTCTACCTCAAATTGAGCAGAAGTTTCCATCCCGTTCTACTGATGGGCAAACTAAGGCTCAGAGAGAGCAGATGACTTGACCAGCAACGCCCAGCCTGTGAGCGACTTACCAAAGTTAACTACCAGGTGTCCTGGCTCTTTTGCCAGGCTCGATCAGACTCTCCTGGGGACCTTTTAAAACTACATTAACTCAAGCTCCACCCCCAGGCTCTGAACCCAGGGCTCTCTAATTATATGTTTCTCTTTGCTTTGGCTGCTTTGAAGCTCAGGGACAAAATTGGCTGGAAACTCAGATTCTGTGGTTTGAGTGTGGGCCCAGGAAATCAAAAAGGAGTGTCTGGACTTCTTTCTGCAGCTTGTACTATGGGAACTTCATTACAAGTGTACGGAAATCATAGGTCACGGAAAAATCAATTTGAGATCCTGTAGAAGTTAAATTGTGTCATGTTTGGCACAAGCCATACTCCTGTGGCAGCTGTGGCTTTCGTCACGACCCTCTGCAAGCCCACCTTCCGGTTTCCTATCTCGGGACGTCTGGGGTACAAAGGACCAGCAGTGCCAGAGTATTTCCCACCGCTCCGAAGTTGATCGAACTCCTGCTATTTCTAGGCCAGGCTCAAGACAGTCCCCAAGTAGAACCAATCCATCTCAGAGGATCCCTCCTGGGGCACAGGACAGTTGATCTAACCCCAGTAGAGAGCATTCTGGTCTCAACTTTGGATACCACAGATGGAAGGAATCTCATTCTGCGGCTATCTCAGTATCTCCAAGCCTCTTCTGTGTGTAAAGTATTATCCATAATATCTGGCACATAGCGGGTGCCCAGTAGACATAGTAGACTACTCTTAGTAGTAAGAGATTCATAAATCACAGCGACGATACCTTTCAGGGGCCGCTCCTTCCCAGGGTCTCTGAAGCTCTTGAAGTCCCAACCATATGCAATTCCTGTGCCCAACTCCACCCAAGGCAGACAGAGGGAAGGTGAGAAACTCCCTGGGGCCACACGCCTTCCGTCTCTACTGGCCAAGAGGAGCTTCGGAAGTTCCCACAGGGTACCAGGTCCCAAGGGAAATACAGACTTGTAGAGACTCCCAAAGGAATTTTGCACCTGTGCTGATCTTTACTGTATCGTGATTATAAAACTGTAACATCGTGCTGTGCTGAACTGCCTTCCAGCCTGCTGCCCCCACACCCGCTTTCTGTAGAGTCAAAGTCAAAGAATCCTCTTAGAAAATGGGAACCTGGGGATCCCTGGGTGGCTCAGCAGTTTGGCGCCTGCCTTTGGCCCAGGGCGCCATCCCGGGATCCCGGGATCGAGTCCTGCGTCGGGCTCCCGGCATAGAGCCTGCTTCTCCCTCTGCCTGTGTCTCTGCCTCTCTCTCCTCTCTCTGTGACTATCATGAATAATTAAATAAATAACCTTAAAAACAAAAAAAGAAAATGGAACGTTAGCCTCTGTCCACACCAGGCTCAGGATCAGTAAACATCTCCAAGGGTGTGGGATGTTTCGAAGAACATACTTTGCTTGGGTCTAATTGCAAATTGTCTGCGCTAGAGTCACTGGGTTCATCTGGGGGCTGGGCAACATCCTGTATCCTTTACCTGTGTCATTTAGTTTAGCTAACCTTGGAAAATGCTCCCATTTCAAAACACTCTAAAACATTGGATAAAATATAAGAAATGTTTTATATGCATAGCTGAGCTCACAAGAAAGCAAGATATATCCCCAGGGGACAAAAGCAGAGAAGAGATGGGGAAATCAGAATATTAACTGTGTGAGTCAGGGCTGCAAACAGCCCAGTGGTGGTGGGAGGTGGGGGCATGGGCTGCTGGCCTGAAGAACCAAAGGGCTTAGGTATCAACACCCACTTGGACGCAGGAGTAAGGCGTTGGGTCCACATGAAACACAGCATCAGAAATGAGAACCTCCATAAAGGTAGGAAAGTGGAAAATACCTGTCATGAAAGGTAAACTAAAAAAAAAAAGAAAAAAGAAATCAATTATCAGCACAGGCTGATGACAGGGACCTTGTCTGTAGTCTAGGCACTGAAGAGAGGGAAAAGTGGGCTAATCTCATAAAATTTTTGTACCCACAAGCTGGTCCTCATACAGACACTGGGTTCTGTGGGCCTGTGGGCCTGTGTGGCCCAGACACCTCCCTGAAAATTAAAAGTTGACATAAAATGATCACAAGCCAAGAACAGTCTAACAGAAGCAACTGCAAAATATTTTCTGAGGGACCCGCTCCTAACCCAGGCTGTTCAGGATCCTCACAGATAAAGCCCCACTGAATATGAGGTCGCACCAGACCATGTGGTGCCCTACCTCGGACACAGGCCCTGATGATCTGTACCTGCTGGCATTAATGCCCTGTGCAGTCCCCTCCTCTCGAGTGTGGACTGGACTTATCGTAATGAACAGAACACGGTAGATACAACGGGATGGCACTTCTGAGATTAGATTGCAAAAAGACTAGGCTTCCATCTTGGACACTCTCTTTCTCTCAGATCTTTGTTCTGGGAGAAGCAAGCTATTATGTTAGGAGTAGCCCTGTGGTGAGTCCCACATGTCAAAAAACTGATGACTCTGGCCGATAGCCAGTGAGGATCTGAGGCCTGCCAAGAGCCACGTGAGTGAGTGAGGAAGCAGATATTGCTCCAATCAAGCCTTGAGATGACTACAGCCCCGGCCAACACCTTAACTGAAGCCACATGAGTCACCTGATCCAGAGAGCACCTACGCTGCACTCAGATTCCAGACCCACAGAGATGGTGAGATAATAAGTACTTGTTGTTTTAAGACACTGTGTTTGAGGGTAATAGGTTACGCAGCAATAGATAATAATAATGCAAACTGTGATATAGACAAAACCTAAGCTTTTGTTAAGTTAAGCCATTGAGAAGGCAAGCTTGATCTGTCACAGCGGCTGGTGTTACCTTACCTAAAACAGATTAGCTTTTTTTTTCAGATTAGCTTTTAAACTATGTTTCAAACTTATAAACCTTATAAGAAAAAACTGAAGACATAGGAGACATAAGCTTCAAATAAAAGACGAGAAAGATTTAAAAGGAACCAAACCTGGTTTCCAGAACTGAAAGAAAAAAGTCAATTTAATAACACGATTAATGAATCCAATAGTAGATGGACACGCCTGCAGAGAAAGTTAGTGAATCAGAAGAGAGATCTGAGGAATTCACCCAGAAGACAGCATAGAGAGGAAGAGATGGAAAATATGAACAAGAGGTCAAGATGCACAGAGAGAAGAATAAGAAGGTCCCACAGACCACTAATAGGAGCTCCAGGTGACATACTAAATAAAATGTAGAAGCAGCAATATTTGAAGAGTTAATTAGACTGATGGAGATTTTTACAGACTTCTGGCTTTATGACAGGGTGACAGGCAAGACAGCTATAAAGCTAGACAAAACTGTCGAAAACAACCACTTCATCACTCTGAAAATCAATCAAAGGTATACAACAAAGAAACATATATGTGAAAATTACTGAACAGCGTGAGTCTGTGGTGTCCTTGCCTGGGGCTGCTCCTGTTACTCAAGTTCCCGGCTCTATCAGTTGCAATAGTTCAACCAGGGTGAGGCAGGCTGTGAAAACCAGCTGCTTCACTGCCACTGCCAAAAGGGGCTCACTGAATTTGGAACATTGTCCTATAATATCAAGAATGGGGCTGGGGGGAGAGCTGGGGTGGGGAGGGGGGGGAACAAGGATAACCAGCAGTACTGCTGAGCTGAGATTTCAGCACTTTTGGAAGCATGCAATGGACTGGCACACTAGGCAAGGATTTAACAGAGGAGTTCCAGGGGATGAGATAGCCAGAGAAGGTCTGATGAGCTCTCCACATATCCTGGGTTAACTAGAGGGGAGTGCATGCACAACAGCGACCAGAGAGGCCTCGAGCCACCCACACCTCTCTGGCCAATGGAGCACACCTGTAATGGTAACATAAGAGAGGCTGGCAAAAAGTAAAATCCAAGGTAGGCTTAAAAACAGCCTGCAGCACCTGCACCCCAATGTTCACAGCAGCAATGTCCACAATAGCCACACTGTGGAAGGAGCCTCAGTGTCTATCAACAGATGATGGATAAAGAAGATGTGGTCTCTGTATACGATGGAATATTCCTCAGCCATTAGAAACAACAAATACTTAAAAAAAAAAAAAAAAGAAAAGAAACAACAAATACCCACCATTTGCTTCGACGTGGATGGAACTGGAGGGTATTATGCTGAGTGAAATAAGTCAATCAGAGGACAAACATTATATGGTCTCATTCGTTTGGGGAATATAAAAAAATAGTGAAAGGGAATAAAGGGGAAAGGAGAGAAAATGAGTGGGAAATATTGGAGAGGGAGACAGAACACGAGAGACACCTAACTCTGGTAAACAAACAAGGGGTGGTAGAAGGGGAGGTGGGCGGGGGGTGGGGGTGACTGGGTGATGGGCACTGAGGGGGGCACTTGATGGGATGAGCACTGGGTGTTATGCTATATGTTGGCAAATTGAACTCCAATTAAAAAAAAAAAAAAAAAACAGCCTGCAGTCCCTAGTCCACACATAGCACCATAAGCCAAGAAAAGCCTTTCTGGCTCAAGGTTCTTGGGCACAATCTCTGACCAATCTCTGGCTGAACACTAAGCTATGCAGATGCAAGGACAACCCCTAGGAAACCAGGCTTAAAAATAAAAACAAGGAAAAAAATAGTGACTACATCAGAGACCATATTTAGCAGGGAAGACAGGTTTCACAGATTTAATCCAGGGATCCACAAACACATAAACAAAGCAATAACAATCTTCAAGAGGTAAAGTAAGAACCCACAACTATATGGTTAACTAATCTTCAATAGAGCAGGAAAGAATATCCAATGGAAAAAAGACAGTCTCTTCAACAAATGGTGTTGGGAAAACTGGACAGCCACATGCAGAAGAATGAAACTGAACCACTTTCTTACACCATGCACAAAAATAAATTCAAAATGGATGAAAAACCTAAATGTGAGACAGGAAACCATCAAAATCCTAGAGGAGAACACAGACAGCAACCTCTTTGACATTGGCCATAGCAACTTCTTACCAGTCACGTCACTGGAGGCAAGGGAAACAAAACCAAAAATGAACTATTGGGACTTCATCAAGATAAAAAGCTTCTGCACAGCAAAGGAAACAATCAACAAAACTGAAAGGCAGTGTACAGAATGGGAAAAGATATTTGCAAATGACATATCTGATAAAGGGTTAAAATCCAAAATCTATAAAGAACTTATCAAACTCAACACTCAAAAATCAAACAATCCAGTTAAGAAATGGGCAGAAGACATGAATTGATATTTTTCCAAACAAGACATCCAGATGGCTAATAGACACATGAAAAGATGCTCAACATCACTCATCATCAGGGAAATGCACATCAAAACTATGATGAAACACCACCTGACACCTGTGAGAATGGCTAAAATTAATGACACAAGAAACATTAAGTGTTGGCAAGGATGCAGAGAAAGGGGAGCCCCTCTTACACTGCTGGTGGGAATGCAAACTGGTGCAGCCATTCTGAAGAACAGTATGGAGGTTCCTCAAAAAGTTAAAAATAGAGCTACTGTATAATCCAACAATTGCATTACTAGGGATTTACTCAAATGATTAAAAAATACAGATTTGAAGGGGTACATGCACCCTGATGTTTATAACAGCATTCTCAGCAATAGCCAGACTATGGAGAGATCCCAAATGTCCAATGACTGATGAAAATGGATAAAGAAGGTGATATATATATATATATATAATGGAATATTACTCAGCCATCAAAAAGAATGAAATCTTGCGATTTGCAACAATGAGGATGGAGCTAGAGTGCATTATGCTAAGTGAAATAATTCAGTCAGAGAAAGACAAATACCATATGATTTCACTCATATGTGGAATTTAAGAAACAAAACAAGTGAACATATGGGAAAGGGGGGAAAGGGAAAAAAAGAGAGAGAGAGAAGGAAAAAAATTAGAGACTCTTAACGATAGAGAACAAACAGGATTGATGGAAGGACATGGGTGGCAGATGGGCTAGATGGGTATTAAGGAGGGCTCTTGTGATGAGCACTAGGTGTTGTATATAAGCGATGAATTGCTGAATTCTACTCCTGAAACCAATATTGCACTGTATGTTAACTAACTAGAATGTAAATTTTTAAAAAATTTTAAAGGTCAAGTAAGAATCCAGAGTTGCTACAATATATTTCTTAAAATGTTCAGTATACAAGAAAAAAAAAATGAGACATGCAAATAAACAAGAAAATGTGAATGTCCCCAAATGTTTCATTTATCAGACAAAAGCGGCAAAGCAGCTATTACAAATATGTTAAAATATCTAAAGTAAATCATGTTTAAAGACTGAAAAGAAAACATAGCAATGACTTTCATGAATTAAAATAAAGAATTTTTTTAAGAGCCAAAAGGAAATTCTGGAGCTGAAAAATACAGTAACGGAAGTGAAAAATTCACTAGAAGGGCTCAGCATTAGAAATGATCAGTAAACTAGATCAGTATAAATTATGCAATCTGAAGAATAGAGATTTAAAAAAAGAATAAAAATAAACAGAAACCCATTATTGTCCCATAGGTCTCTGACCTATGGGACAATAATAAGCAAAGCAGTATACATGTAATGGGAATCCCAAAAGAAGAGAGAAAGGGAAAGAAAAAGATACTTGAAAAAATAACAGTTCAAAACTTTCCAAATGTGATGAAACATTAATCTACAGATTAAAGAAACTCAATAAATGCAAAGCAGGTTAAATACAAAGAGATCCATAGCCAGATATGTTAGGGCCAAAATGTTGGAAGCCATTTCGACAAAGAGAAAATCTTAATAGCAGCAAGGGGAAAACAATTCACGACACAAAAGAAAACAACAATATGATTAACAACTGGCTTTTCATCACAGCAATAAGCATGGGAATGATAGATTTGAAATGCTGAAAGAAAAAACTGTCAACCAGGAATTCCACATTCAGCAAAACTATTCTTCAAAAATGAAGTAAAACTAATGATGTTTCCAAATACATATAAACTGAAGAATTTGTTGCAGACCCAAGAAACGTTAATGGTAGTTCTTCAGGCTAAAGGGAAGTGACACTTAACAGTAACTCAAATCCACCAGAAGAGAGGAAAGGGAGCAGAAACGACAAATATAAAAGACTCTATAGATACAGTTGCCTGATTTTTTTCTCTCAACTTCTTTAAAAGGCACGATATTTTACACCAAAACATTTCTGATACAAAAGAAGACAGTAAAGAAAGAACAGAGGAACGACAATGACACGATACAATCCAACCATATCAATAATCACATTAACCATGAATGAATGAGAAAGCCTCATTCGAAAGGCAGAAATTGTTAGACTGGAGTTTTTTTTATAAAGCATAAGTAGGGCAGCCCAGGTGGCTCAGAGGTTTAGCACCACCTTCAGCCCAGGGCGTGATCCTGGAGTCCCCGGATCGAGTCCCATGTCGGGCTCCCTGCATGGAGCTGCTTCTCCCTCTGCCTGTGTCTCTGCCTCTCTTGCTCTCTCTCTCTCTGTGCATCTCTCATGAATAAATAAAATCTTTAAAAAATAAAAAAATAAAGCATAAGTAGGGGGATCCCTGGGTGGCTCAGTGGTTGAGCACCTGCCTTTGGCCCAGGGCACGATCTTGGAGTCCCGGGATCGAGTCCCACGTCGGCTCCCTGCATGGAGCCTGCTTCTCCCTCTGCCTGTGTCTCTGCCTCTCTCTCTGTGTCTCTCATGAATAAATAAATAAAATCCTTAAAAAATAAAAAATAAATAAAACCATAAGTAGGTTGGAAGTAAAAAGGATGAAAAAAGATGTGCCAGCAAACAGTAACCATGAGGGAAATTTCCAGATTTGATGAATAGCACTAATCTTCGGATTCAGAGAGAACACACATGGAGTGAAACTGCAGAACACCAAAATCACAGACAAGATCTCAACAGCAATCAGAAGGAAATGAACGCCATCCACAAAGACGATTAGATTGATTGCAGACTTCCCAACGGCAACAACAGAAGACAGATGACAAAAGAATATCTTCAAAACACTGAGAGAAAACAAACGCTGACCTAAAATTCTATAATAAGCTGATTTATGGTAAATAATGAGGGTAGGCTACATTTTTCGTTAAAGGCAAAGTTTGCTACTAACAGACATTGACTGAGAAAGTTACTAAAGAATATTTAAAAGGAAGAAACGAAATATAAGGACGTACAGGGGCGGGGAGGTAAAGATGTGAGTCTATATAATCAAGTACTAAAGCATAAAATGTAACAACAATAATAAAGACTCATTCAGAGAGGTAAAAACAAGGTGGGACTAAAATACCAGGCAACATGCACAGGTAAGAAGGGAAGAGGTGATCACAACGGAAGTGTCCTAAGGCTAGAAGAAATTGTCGAATTTAGACTTTGCAAAGTCAAATATACACATGAAAATCCTAAGAGTAAGCACAAGAATGAAAATAGAATATAGAACTGCCAAACCAGAGTGGGATTTGGTGGGAAGAAAAATGAAGAAAACTAAGCCAGGGGCGCTGGGGTGGCTCAGTCAGTCAAGCATCTGTCTGCCTTCAGCTCAGGTCATGATCCCAGGGTCCTGGGATCAAGCCCCACATCAGGCTCCCTGCTCAGCGGGGAGTCTGCTTCTCCCTCTGTCCCCCACCCCAACTCCGATTCATGCTCTCTCTCGCTCGCAAATAAATAAAATCTTTAAAAAAGAAAAATGAAGAAAACTAATCCAAAAGAAGGTAGCAAAGGAGTAGAAAAGCATCCCTCAAAAGGCGTGAGAAATAAGGGCACAAAATAAAACCACAAAACACGCCCAGGCCTATCAGTAACCACAACAAATATAAATGTACTAACCCTCAAGCAGTTGTCAGAATAGATGTGAAATAAACTCCTCAAACTGTTTACAAAAGACACACGTAACACGTAAGGAGACAAAAAGCTGGAGCACGCCCGTGGTGTCGGAGGAGCCAGGGGACCAGCGTGGCTGGGGTGGGGGATGGCAGGGGACAGCGTTAGAAGGACTTACCGGACGCACAAGGGCCAGATGCAGCAGAGCCTTAGAAGTCACAGTAACGTCCTCTGAGTAAGGCAAGGGTTTGGAATGAATGCAATTCTATTTTGAAACCATCCCCCCGGGGCCACGCGGAGAGAGAATGAATGGGAGGGGGGCTGCAGGAGACCCCTTTGGGGGCAATGAGATAGGGCAGACAAAAGCCATGCTTTGAGGAACCTCCACACAGTTTTCCAGAGTGGCTGTCCCAGTTCACATTCCCACCAAAGATGCAGATGCAGTGAAACTAAGGGACACCTGCACCCCGATGTTCATAGCAGCCATGTCCACAGCAGCCAACCTGTGGAAGGGGCCTCGGTGTCCACCGACAGATGATGGAGAGAGAAGATGTGGTCTATGTGTACAATGGAGTATGGCTCAGCCATCAGAAATGACAAATACCCACCATTTGCTTCGATGTGGATGGAACTGGAGGGTATGATGCTGAGTGAAGTAAGTCCATTGGAGAAAGACAAACATTATATGGTTTCACTCATACGGGGAATATAAAGAATAGTGAAAGGGAATAAAGAGGAAAGGAGAGAAAATGAGTGGGAAATATCAGAGAGGAAGACAGAACATGAGAGCCTCCTGACTCTGAGAAACGAACAAGGGGTAGTGGAAAGGGAAGTGGGCGGGGGATTGGGGTGGCCGGGTGACTGGCACTGAGGGGGGCACTTGATGGGATGAGCACTGGGTGATATGCGATATGTTGGCAAATCCAACTCCAATAAAAATAATAATAAAATAAATTTCCCTAAATGTTGGGGGCGGGGGGAAAGCCATGCTGATGCAGATGGGAGTAGTGCAGTGGGCGTGGGGGGAAGCGCCTGGACCCCGGGCATGCCTGCAAGGGGGACCCACAGGATTTGCTGAAGGGTTGGATGTGGGCAAGTGAGACAGAGAGAAAGGAGTTGAGGCAGACTTCAGGCTTTGGGATCCGAGCTCCTAGAAGCTGCCCTTACCTGAGCCGGAGAGGACAGTGGATGGAGCAGGGTGTTTTGTGGGGGAAGGAGAAGGGGATGAGGGTGCAGCAGCCTCACTGTGGACCTCTTAAGTTTGAGTCTCCTCAACATCCAAGGGAGATTCTGATACCTCGTGAGACACGCATGCATTGGCAACTACGGGAAGATCGGAGCTGGAGACACACATAGGGGCCATCGGGCCGTCCCTGCTACTCCGAGCCACGGGCCCAAGGAGTGAGTGTGGAGAGAAGTCCGGCAACTACAGCCCTGGAAAAACCCAGTGCTGGGTCCTAGAGAGCTGGAGACGCTCCGCAGGGCGAGCAAGCCGGGCAGCCAGGGCGGGAATCCAGCAGAGCTGCAAGGTGCGGGTCTCCAGGGCCAACCAAGCACGGGGCTTCCAGAAGGGGAGAGCCGGCCCTGTTAGCTGGCGCTGAGGGGGCAGGTGAACCGAGGCCTGAGCACCCTCCATGGGGTTCAGCCACACGGCGTGGGACGTTCCCTGGTTTGGGGACCATCCCAAAGACCCCAGCCGCAAACAGTCGGGGCCAATCAGACCATCTTCTGCGTTGCTCCCCCCCACCCCCAGCAAACTAACGATAGCTAACCTTTCCCGAGCGCAGCTGCTGTGCCAAGAACACTACTATGATGCCTAGTTTTGAAATAAAGTGGGGCTCAAAAAAGTCGCGTAAGTTGCCCAAGTCGCTGAGCCGGCACTGCACCTGCCCCCGCTCAGCAGACGCTCTTGGCCCCAGGTCAGGGCAGGCACCCAGGTTCTCCCACTGAGCCCCCCACCGGGCGCCCCCAGAGCCCCAGGCACCTACTGCCAGGATGTGGAACGGCCCACGGGGTTGGGGAGAGCCCCTTCTCAGCCACAGTGCTGCCGCCCTTGCTCGGGGCCGGCTGCGACCAGGCCCGGTGGCCGGGGGACCCCAGAGAACTGAAGTCCCCCTGCAAAGTCAGCACCTGGGGACCCTTGGAGGTCTGAAGGGCAGGCTGAGACTGCGCCCAGCTGCGCTCCAGCTGCCCCCCCCCCCCGGGCCCGGACCTGCTGAGGCGCGGGGGGCCTGGAAGTGCCCCCCTCCCCCACTACAGGCACCTGCCGCCCCTACCTGTCCGGTGGTGAGGGAACGGCTGTAGCCAGGGATGGAGCTCCGGGGATGGATCCGGGGCGGGACACAGCAGCTGGGAAGGGTCAAAGGGCCACATTCAGAGTGGGGCTCTGAAGAAGGCGGGACTCCCAGCGCTGGGGCTCCCGGGCAGGTGGTGCCCCTCAGAAGCCCCCCGACAGGTCGCTCCTGGGCGCAGGGATCCCAGAGGCACCCAGATGGGAGCTACCAGCAGGGGCCCCTTCTCCAGGTGGGGTGGGACAAGACGCCCAGCTGAACCCAAAGCAGGCCCCGGCCCCGACGCGCCCGCAGGTGTCTCCTGCAGGGACCCCAAATCAGCTCCCACCCCAGCCCCAGCCCTCCCGTCCTTACTTGATCCGGGCCTGGTCCACACTGGAGGAGCGGCGGGAGGTGAAGCGCCGGGCCACGGCTTTGGGAGACGTCTTGGGGCTGCCGTCCGAGTCTCCGCTCTCCTCATCCCCCATGGCTTTGATGTAGCTGCCGCTCCGCATCCTGCGGCAGGGAATCTCCCCGTCCTTGCCCCCAGTGGGGTAACCCCCCCAGTCATCTTGCGGCACCTGCGGGGACAGCAGCTTCTGTCTCTCGGACACAGGCCTGCTAAACCTGGGAGTCAGGGCTCCTGTCCCCACCGCCAGGGTGGAGACACCAGAGGCAGAGCCCGAGGGAAGCGTTCAGGCTGTCCCCCCATTACGCGGGGGGGGGGGGGGGGCGGGGGGGGGCTTCATCATCCTCCGTGGACCTGTCGCTGCTCAATCGAGGTGACTGGTCAGGAGCCAAGAGGATGAGGATCAGAGGCCAGTGACCTGCGACCTGTGATGACCCACCCCCTGCACTGGAGTACCACCCATCCCCACCTATCACTCCTCCTTCTCCTTCCCCCTCTCAACCTGCTGACACCCCAAACCCTCCAAGCCTCCCATCCTTCCCTCTCTGAGGAGCCTTGGAGCAGAGGACTCCAAGCATTGGGTTCCAAAAGCGCGCCCCACAGTCCAAAGTGGGGGATGCACCGGGTGGGGCTGGGAGCGGGGCAGGGGCTCGAGGGGCAGGAGGGAGACCAATTAGGAGGCTGGTGCTGTTAGCCAGGCAAGAGATGATGAGCCTAAATTAAGACCGTGACAATGAGGGGGACGGGAGATGGAAATGAGGTGTTAAAGAGCACCAGTGAGCCTGATTAGACGTAGGGGGCGAGGGGGCGAGGGGCGGGGAGGAGCCGCAGATGCCTGGGAGGCTGCTGGCTGAGGCCCCGGGGGAGGGTGCTGTCGCTCAGAGCCGCAGAATCCCAGAGGAACGGGTTTGGGGGAGAGGTGATAGGTTAGGGTTGAGTATCTTAAGTTTGGCAGGGAAATGCCGAGCAGGTGGTTGGGTGCTGGGTGCTGGGTGCTGGGTGCTAGAGTTCGGCGGAGGGATCCGGGCTCCAGGCAGACACGTGGGAGTCATGGGCGGCAGCTGAATCCCCAGGGGTGAGCGAAACTGCCCAGGGGGGAGAAGGAGAGCTGGGGAGGGATCCAGTGACATTTAAAAAGGGGACTGCAAAGAAAGGAAGAAAAGCCTATGAAGTCACCTGAGAAGGAGTGGGCCGAGGGGGTGGGAGGGAAGTCAGGAGAATGCCGTGTCATGGAAACAGGAGACATTTCCAGAATAAAAGGAGTTGATAATGTCAAATGCCACAGTGCGCTCCGAGGTTAGTGATTCGGGCGCGGGACGCGGATCCGTGTTAAGTTCTCGCCCCATCACTTGGCTACAGGAGGACCTGAGTGGAACCCACGACTCTGTCTGGTTCCTCATCTGGGGACTGGTGGGGACGAGGAGGCCCACATCCCGGGGAGGGGTGGGGGGCGAAGGATAAACAGGCGGACACAGCGTGCGGGGCCCAAGCAAGGCCTTCGGACTGTTGGCTGGGCCGGGCATAAGCACTGGAGGGCGTCCGTCAAGGCAGCCTATAGTGCAGGGAAAGGAGGTGAGGACGCAGAGGTGGTGCTCGAAGACCCTGGGTGTGAAGGGAAGACAGGGGATGGCAGGGGGTGTAGAGTTAAAGAAGGATTTCTCAGGATGAGAGATCCGGGCAGGTTTCCAGGGTAAGAGAAAGAGCCAGTAGACAAAGATAGTGTTTAAATGGGGAGGGGGCGGTGATGGGGGACAGTCAGTCCCGGGGTGGAGGGGGCCCTGGGGAGGTTGGCTCAAGCCCTGCTGCAGGAGTCAGCCCGGGATGAGTGGCCTCGGCCTTTCCTCTGAGCCAAGAAGGGAGGGCCCGGGGGTTGGGGGGGGACCCAGAGGAGTCTGTGGGTGGGCTGACAGGAAGGCGAGGGAGCCGCTGACTCCACTAGGAGGCATGAGGTATAAACGGAGGCATGGGGGAGAGGGCCGGGGCGGCAGGGAAGACTGCAAACAGCCGTCGTAAGGAACACGTGGAATGGGGTGCGGCGGTGACAGGGGTCGGGACTCGGGGGGAGCACAGGGTTCAGGGAGGGACACGGACTCTGGGGGTGAGGCTAGCAGAGGGGACGGACGTCAGGATCCTAACAAAGTCCCAGGCATGGGATGGGGTCCCAGGACGGAAGGAACCCGCAGGGAGGGGCAGGGCTCAGGGAGGGAGCGGAAGCTCAGCCACAGGATGGAAACACGGGGATGGACTAGAGTCTGCAAAGGAATAAGGACTCCAGCGGACAGGAGGGGTTCAGAAGAGGGTGGAGGGAGCACTGGGGTCCAGCAAAAGGGTTAAGGAGCCCACGGAGGCACCTGGTCTGAAGGGGCCGGCTGCCTCTGTGTTCGTGCAAGGTCCCTGCGGTGTGCTGGTCCCTGCCCCCATGGGCTCCTACTCCGCCGTCCTAGGACACCCGGAGCCCCAGGCCCCAAGGGATCCTCCCTCCCTTGCCGCCCGCCCGAGGAGAGGAGCCCCAGGCGCAGAGCGCACATGGGACAGGGACAGCCAGGCGGCTCCGCCACTGCAGGGCTCCCCCTCCACAGCCACTGCGGCTCCTCGCTCCTCTGCAGGACACTGTGAGGCGCATGTTAAAAAGGGAGCCCCCAGAGAGGTCAGGGCGGCCCTGGAGCAGCGGCTGGCAGGCTGGCAGCGAGGCCCCAGGGACAGCCAGGCCCCAGCGGGGTCCGCCATCCCGCCTCGGCCCTTCCTGCGGGACCCTCAGCTCCCGGCGCCGAGAACCTCTGCCTCCCCAGCAAGGGGGCACACCCGAGGCCAGCCCAGAGTCTCCAACCTTCCCTAGCCCCCCGGCCACCCCTTCCAGCTCTCACGCGGCCCGATTTTTTTCTCCCTTGGGCTCTCGCAAGTTCTCCACCCAGGAGAGCCCCGCTGCATGAAGAACTTACCGGCAAGGCCAGGGACCCTCAAACCACGCTCTGTACCCCGAACGGCTCAAGGTCAATGCTCTGTACCCCGAACGAACGGCTGCAGCCTCTTCCTGGGGGACCCTTAATCGGCTGCTGCACGCGACCGACTCCAGCTCCGTGGGAGGGAATTCAGCTCAGGAGTCCCGGCCCTGAGCCTGGCCCTGAGCGGCCCCCAGCCACCACCCCAGGGGGTGACGTGCCTCTTCCGTGCTCCCGAGGTGCCTGGCCTTCTCCAGCCCAGCCTCACCGCTCTATCCTACTTGCTTCCCAGTCTAATCGCTTCGCAAGCCGCACCTGTGTCTCTACCTTTGTATCCGGGGCTCCCCCCGGAAATGTGCCCCCAGTGAACGACCGCGGATGAAATATGTGGAACGTGGGTTTGGGGGGAAACTCCAAGTCTGCTGGACTTCCAGAACTTGTATTGACTTTTTCTCCTAAACCTATGCGAGGCCTTAAGAGAGCAAGCGGGATGGGGTGGGGGGTCGTGGTGGGGGCAACTGGCTGGCTCAGTCAGAAGAGCGTGAGACTCTTGGTCTCAGGGTCATGAGTTCGAGCCCATATTGGGTGTAGACATGACCTAAATAAATAAAACTTAAAAAAGAAAAAAAAATGAAGCCAGCCAAGGAGTACAGGAGAGGGGCCTGAACAGAGAAGAGGAAGGTTGACAATGGGAAGAGCCCTGACCTCACCTCGGGAGGAAGACAGAGAGGGGACGGTGCGGGATGGATAAGGACCCCACAAGCAGAACGGATCAGAGCCCTTCGCCTCAGCTGCAGAGACCATGCAAGTGGCGAGACAGGACAGGGACATCATCGAGGCCAGCCGTCACCTGCACCATCCGCTCCCAAGACACCCTGCCCTTGGGTCGTATCTGGGGCTCAGACGTCAGCGTGTCCCCAGCCCAGGAAAACCCCCAGGACAGGCTCCCCGGGCTCTCCCACGGCCTCGGCCTCGTGGAGTCCTCTGCCGCAGGCACCCCGGGACGACAGACCCAGCAGAGGCACATTCTGGAAATAACTGACCTTCTACTCAGTATCTGGACCACCCAGATCTGAGCAGAAAAGAGGCCTGGAGAAGGCCTGGGGGCGAGAGAACTGCTTTCCGACTGTGACCTCCAATCCCGAGGGCCACGCCGTCCTGCCCGCGGCCCACCCTCGACCTCATTCTGCCTCCAAGCCCCTAAGACAGAGGCTCAGCACAGCTTGTCCAAACAGGTCGAAGGGAAGTCTTCCCCGCACTGACACCAATGTCAGAAATGGGGAAACTGAGATCCCCGAAGGGGCTCGCAGGGAGGCAGGGAGGCAGGGCACGACCTCCCTGCCTCCAGGTCTCCATTGCAGGGACAAGTGACTCCCAGCCAGCCCTTCTGAGAGCTCCCTGGGCGACAGCACCGATGAGGGTCGAGGACCCCGCTCCCCGGGCCCACCAAAGCCTCACCTGCAGATAGTGATAAGTCCTGGCTTTGGCCTTGGCCTCCGGACCCAGGAGCCCCTTGCCCGGCCCGGCCCCGGGGTATCCGTCCCGGCCCTGGCTGACCATCATGGTGTGCCAGGCACTTCGCTTGACCGATTGTCCATCCAGTGACATGGACATGCCAGTGCAGGCAAGGCAGCGGCCTTCTGACCCGCCCGAGCGCCCCTTGAAGCTCAAGTCCCGGTAGGACCCGTCTGGAGCCTCCAGGCAGAAGGGACCACCAGGCTCCCCAGGGGGCCGCCCACCCGCCAGGAAGCCACTATCGCTGTCCAAGTTGTCATCGGAGCTCCACCAGCCAGCGGCCTTGGACTGGTGCCGCCCGTCCCCCTTGCGGTCCTTGCTCTTGCTCCTCTTGCCGTGCCTGGACTGGTGGTGGTGGTGGTGGTGGTGGTGATGGTGGTGGTGGGAGGCGTGCGGGCCTCCGGAGCCCAGGCCGGGGTAGCTGTCTCCCGCGGAGCTACCTCTTCCCTCGGCCTTGGGCCCGTTGTAGTCCCGCTTCCCTGGGGCCTCCAAAGAGTGGGACTTGGCGAAGAGCTTCTGCACGGAGTGAACCAGGTGCCGGATGCGGCTGGGGCTCTCGCTGCGGGCCTCCGGGGTGGCGCCAGACGCGGGCCCTGACCCTGGCCCGGCCCCCGCCGGACCTCGCTGGTATGGAAGCGTGTGGAAGCCATCCTGTTGAACCGGCAACTGCTTTTCGAACTGGTCCAGGAGTGTGGACGGCAGGCGGGGGGCACCCTTGCCCTGGGGGTGGCCCACACAGTCTTCACAGGTGTCGAAGGGGCCCTGGCCAGGGTACATCCTGGGGAAGGTGCTGCTGCCCCCACCAACCCCGGCCCCCCCTGGCCCTCCCTCGGGGCCTACTGATGGCCCCTCACTCAGGCTCAGGGGCCCTTCAGGAGAAAGGTGTCCCAGGCCAGCTCTTGGGGCACAGAAGCGGGGCTCGGTGGAGAAGGCCTCCCCAGAGCCCAGCAGGTACGGGGCCCTGGCAGCTGGGCCCACGTCCATATGCTGCTGGTCGGCAAAGCGGGCTGGGCGGGGATGGCTACCGCGGTCGCCATGGTAACCCCTCATGGCCTCAGCAAGGGTACTTCATGGTGCTGGGGGCCAGGCCCCAGGAACCTCCTGGGAAAAGAAGGAGAAAAAAGGATTCAGGTGGAACAGGCCACTTCACCCAAAACTCTCAATTATCAGGCATTCTCGTGTCCCTGCAGGTGACGCACATCGACTTATTGTGATTGATTGTACTATCTTTCCCCCGAATGAGCTTGAAATCCCTTACAACGGTCATACTAGGTGACGGCACTCACAAGGGTGCAAGATAATGCCATCGCCCGTCGAATGCTGCACGTTTTCATAAACACTTGTTCACGAGACTAAATGCCCTCAGCCGAGCGGATTTGGAAGAATCCTTAGGTCACCGAAAATAAAAGGATACCCGAGCAGACACAAAAATAGATATTCAGAGAAACCGGTCATTCGGTGAACTACCTTTTAACAAGCTGGCTTTAGGCGCACTGACCCAAGGCCACACCTGTGCCCCGGTCCTACCCACATCCACCGCTGTGTGGGGCAGGCCTCAGGGTCACGGCCTCCGGGAGCGGTAACCAAACAGAGCGCTGGACCCACACGGACATAGCCGCCCCCTCCCCTGCCTTCCGCACCCTGTTCCTTCCATCTGGCAGCAGGCTCACTCTCCTCCCGCCCACCATCCCCCCGCCCACCCACTCCAGGGCTGAGACAGGAAGGAATAACCCAAGATGACTGCCACTTCCTCTTCTGGCTTCCAAGTGTTCCCCTTTTGCCTTTTATCCCCACCGCACCCTCATCCCACTGTTGAGGAGTCACACAGGGAGGAGAAACCATGCAGAGGAGGGACGCTGGCTGCAAAAGGCAGCGTCTAAATCCTAAACTGAGATGGGAATGCAGGAGTTCCTCCTCCCAGGGACAGAGGGCGGGCTGGGCAGGGAGGTGATGGAGAGCGAGCGCTGGAACCGGTGTCCCTGGCCCCCATCCCAGGCTTGCCAAGGCTACAGGACAGAGAGGTCAGCTCTCAGCAAGAACTGCCTCCGATCAGGACTGCAGAGCTGCCAGGACAGGAGCTACAGCAGGAGGGGGTGTCAGCAGGGGGGACAGGGACTGAGGAACTGGCAGACGGCGCCCTCCCTCATCCCAGACCAGGCTCTGGAGCCATCTGCTGACCAGGAGGGGATGACAGCCTCGAAGACTCCAGACAGCAGCACCTCGGACACCTGTCCTCCCTCGCTCCCCAGCACCACCTCTCCATACCCACTGCTTCACGCCGCGTCCAGGCTGATGTTTCAGAACCTCGAGCCGCGCCCCATGTCCCAGACTCCTACCACTCACCATCCAGGGTTTCCCATCCTTGGTGTCAGGATCCCCACCACCAGACAGAACGGAAGCTCCAGAAGGCTCAGGATCACTGGCTCCTACATGGAAGAGAAAAGCGTGGTGAGCAGTGGTCTCAGAGTCCTCGGAGGCCCAGCCTCAGGCCTGGACAGCTTCCCTTCCCAGTCGACCCCCGCGCCAGGACTGATTGGGTCCCCCATGATGCGCAGCCTTTGGACGCCCAGGGAAATGAAGTTGGCTTCATTATGCAAATACATGCAAATGAGCTGACGGGTTGGACTACCTCCAAGTGCAGGTGTCTCTGTGATCTGTCCATGGTGCTGAGCCACTGCGTGTTTGGGTTTTTTCCCCTCCCATCGCGTTTGGGTTCCCCCGCCCCATCGCCCTCAAATACGAATCCACTCCACAGAATTTGTTGAGCAGCTACCATAAGCCAGACTGAGCAAGACGTGTATAGAAGTGATCCGAGTATGGCCTCTGTCGTCGAGAGGCTTCCAGTCCAACAAGGGGACAATCCTACGTGGCAGGGTCATTTCAGGTCCCTGTATTTTTGCACAAGTTGTACCTCCTCCTAGAATCTCCTTCCATCCACTGCCCTCAGCTCTTTCCCTCGACCACCACTTACTCTCATGGAGCCTCACCTTCCCTCCGTGACTTTCCGGACTCTTATTCCGGGTTATGCCTCCCTATCGGGGTTTCCCCGCAGCCTTGGTTCCCCGGTGAAAGAAACCATAATGCGGCACTGAAATAGGTTCAGTCCGTGTCTCCCCACCTAGAGCGCAAGAAGGAACCGTATCCTACGTGTCCCTGGATCTCCCAACACCTAACTCGGGGCTTTGTGCCGAGCAGGTCCTCCTTCAAGTTTCACCAGGTAGATGAATAAATGACTGGACTCAATGCCACGCTGGTTCGGATGAAGACCAGACCGGATCCAATAGAGGGAGCTGAGGAGGACTTCCCGGGGAAGACTGTGCTGGGGACGGAGAACGAGGGCTGCGTGTCCCGAGACGAGGTGGTGGGGAGACCAAATTCCCAGAGGGCAGGAAACGGGAAACATAAAGGCACAAGAGGTGGGCAAGGAAGGAATTCGGGGGGGCGGGAGGGGGGCTGTGAAAGTTCCGGCAGACACGCAGGGCTTGGCCGATTCTGGGACGAGGTGGGGGAGAGAGAGTCAGGAAGGAAGACGACTCTGAAGTTTGCAGCAGCCGTGACTGGGAGACTGATGAAGCCATTATTGGACACAGCGACGTCCAGAGAAGAGCCAGCTTGGCCAGCATGATTGATAGCGGCGCAAGAGACACGGTCAGACCTCAGGAAGAACTTCCTGGCCCTGAGCTACGCGAGACGATGAAGAGAGCTGTGGAGTCTCCTGGAAACCTTCCATAGAGGAGACGGAGACATGTCCAGCCCCCGGCCCACCTGGTGGCCCGGACGGAAGACGCGGCTGCTTATCTTGCCTGAAGGGAGCCTGGGGTGACCTCATGGATCTCAACTGCTTGGCTTTGGGCAACAAGTCTTCTCCTCCACTGCCCTTCTCTGGGGCACCAGGGGGTACTTCAGACCCACATGGCCTCACAAGCAGTTGCTGGAAAAGCTCTTGGAAGCACCTCACTGCTCTGGAGAGAACTTTTGATAGCCCGGGCCTTCATCCTCATCACAGTCCTCGTCTCCTCGCCCCAGGCAGGACCATGATCAGGACTCGCAGCACAACAGTCCACTTTGGCAGAAGCCCAGCCCGTCTCATTGGCTTTGTTTGTGGTCCCATCACGCCGAGCTTCCCAAGGGTGGACATTCATTCCCCAGCTCCCCCCACCCTCAGCCCTGCCTGACACCGGGGGCTGCTGCCAAGCCTCTGAGCCTCCATCGAGATCTTATCAAACTTCAATCTCTGTCTCTTTTAAGATTTTACTTATTTATTCATGAGAGACACAGAGAGAGAGAGAGGCAGAGACCCAGGCAGAGGGAGAAGCAGGCTCCATGCAGGGAGCCCGACGTGGGACTCGATCCTGGGACCCGGGGGTCACGCCCTGAGCTGAAGGCAGATGCTCAACCGCTGAGCCACCCGGGGAATCCTCCAACTTCAGTCTCTTTAACATCAATCCATGTTCTCCCAGAGCCAGTCTCAGGGGAGCCAGGCCTCTGTGACTGATGCTCTCCAGACAAGCTATCCTCGCCTCCCTTGCCCGCGTCCTATGGGGCAGCATCGTCTAGTGGGAAAAGCACAGCTTCTGAGACCAGAAGGTGTGTGACACCAGGCAAGTGACCTGATGCCTGCTGCTCCTCCATCTCCCAGGATCTGAATATCAAATGATAAAACGCATATGGAGCCATTTCACAGACTCTCCAAGATCACACAATATAATCCCCTCATATGAAGCCTTATTTTGGATTTCCAAAATCCCCGACGTCCAAATACTAAACCACGGTGAAACTAAAATACAGAGCACGGAGGGGAGGCAACAACGCAGTTTACGGGTTTCCTAAAGAAAAGACTTCCTTGATGTAGATTGGATCATCCAGGCTCCCCCCCCCCCCGCCCCCCCCGTACAGTGTGTTTTACCATCACGGTCTCCCGCCGTTGCCCCATCACTAATCAAAAGGGAGGCAACACAAGCAGGGAGGGGACTCATAACTCCATCCATCACCAGGTCCTGTGGATTTTGCTTCCTCGGCATAGACCTGCCCGCTTACTTCCACAGCCACCAAATCATTGCCGGCTGACCAGCTCAGCCTCGGCCTCCGTGTCCTTTCCCTGTCCCAGCAGCCCCTGCAACTGGAGGCCACACGATTCACTCCTGGCTAATGATACCCAAACATCCGATCGTTTCTGGGAAATCCTTTGCCTTTGTGATAAAAGGGGTGGGGCCTGCTGGTACCATCCTTCCCCCCCTTTCTTCTGGGCCTGAACGCAGTCATGATGCCCGGAGCGAAGGCCGGGGTCTTGTTAGCATGACAGAAAGGCCTAGAGAATCCCAGAAACTCGAGTCCTGGAATCCAAGGAACCAACAGGAGCGGCTGCCTTCCTCCAGGCCTAACTGTTGGTAAGGAATCAACATCTCTGCCTTGAAACCATGGTCAGCCAGATTGGCCGGATTTGCAGGTAGAGAGCACTGCGAACTAGTCCAACTAACTCAGCACCCCTGTCCTGCCAGCTCCTAACTAGTCCCCCGGCTTCCTCTCCTGCCCCTTCCCTTCCAATCCAAATGGTCAAGTGGAGACGGACATCTGATCGGGTCACCTCTCTGCTTAAAACTCCTCACTGGTTTTACTGCCGTTGTTCAGATGAAACGCCATGACCGTCCCCACGTCTCCCGCGGCCCCCATGGCCCCGCGGCCCCCATGTCCCCCACGGCCTGCAGGGCCCAGCCCGCCAACATTTCCAAGCGACCCCTCATGCACGCTCCTCCGCACTCCCTCAGCTCCGACCAGGCCAGTCCTCCCGCAGCCCCGGGATCCCTCCCGTCGGGGCCGATCCCCCTGGTCGTCCAGAAAGCCTTCCCTCGTCCTCCTCTGCCTTGTCAACTCCCACACACCCTTCAGATCTCAGCCTCGCTGCTGCTTCCTCAGCGGCCTTCCCTGGCCTCCCGACTAGGTCAGATCTCCCTGCTGTTTGCTCTCGAGGTGCCAGGACCTGCGCCGCCCTCAGCCGCTGCCGTTTTCAGGTTGTGAGCAGGAGACAGGCCGCGGCCCCACTGGGACCTGGGCTCCGGGCAGGTGCAGGGGTTTCGTGCACCTTGGGGGTGCCTTCCTGCAGCCCCAGGTCGCCTTCCCGCAGCCCCAGGTCACCTTCCTGCAGCCCCAGGTCGCCTTCCCGCAGCCCCAGGTCACCTTCCCGCGGCCCCAGGTCGCCTTCCCACGGCCCCAGGTCACCTTCCCATGGCCCTAGGTCACCTTCCCGCAGCCCCAGGTCGACGCCCGGTGCTCAGCAGGCGTTCGTGGGGTGAATGGGAGCCTTCCGCTTACACCTTACGTACCTCCCTCAACGATCCCAAGGGACAGACGTGGGCCCCCGCTTCCATTTCACAGAAAGAGAAACTGAGGCTGAGAGAGGCCAATTGACCCACGCCAGGTCACAGATCGGGCGGCCAAGCTGGACCTTGTCAAGCCCGCAGCCTTGGCTTCCCTGCGGCCCCCGCCACCAGCCCACAGAGGCCGCCTTTCCCCCCACGCCGTGCGGAGGCCAACACAGGGATGAAAGTGCAGTGGGCCAAAGAGGAAAAGACAGACAGACAGCAGCCCGCTCACAGCCACCCATCGCCAGAGCCAAGAGGCTGTGCCTTCCCAGCAGCGAGCGCCCCGGTCGCCCAGGTCCAAGGTCACAGGAGTGCAGAAGAGAGGAAGCTCCGGGAAGCCCCGCGGCAACCCCAGGCACCGGTGCCACCGCCCGCCCACTGCACCCCATCACCGCCCCACCACCACCCCCGTCACCCGTCTGCCCCCAGGGCCCCGAGAGTGGCCGCCCTCGCAGCGGCCTGTGCTGGCCCACGCGTGGGGCTGGAGGGCCCAGGGGCGCCGCAGTGACAGGTCCCCCGATGCGGCTCCAGCCCACCTGGGGATGGAGGAACCGGCACGCATGCCGTCACCAAGAAATTACCCGATTTAGCACCAACTACACAATCCGGCAATTAGTCCCTTAAACCGGAACTTGCCGGGGGCCGCCAGCCTGGCGGGGTTGTCGCTACAAAGCTCACTGGGAGTGCAGCTGTGCGCTCTGCCGGGAGGCTGTCCCTGCCCCAAGCAATTACCTTCCAGAAAAAGGATGGACCGAGGAGGCAGGGGGCAGGGCTGCGGAGGCCAGAGCCGCGCCTCCTTGGCTCTCCCGGGGCCTGCCCGCGCCCAGGCTGTGGCCCGGGCCCTGCCTCGCCCTCCGCGCCCACGCTCCCGCCTGCGAGACGGCAGAGCTATCGGGGTCGCCAGAAAGGGATCGACGTGCGCCGCCCGCAAGGTGCAGCCCACAAAGCCCTCGGTGGCACAGCCGGCACTTGGGAGCACTTAAAGTAGCCCTCGTCATCTGCACGCTCTTCCTTTCTCTTCTCTTGACTTCCTCCAATGGTTTACAGCGCGACCTCGGCTGGGTCCCTTAATCTCTCCGAGCCCATGGACAGAAGCTATTCTGCTGCGGACAAAAGCAGGCCTTCGTCTAGACCGTCCACACCCGGGCACCAGGGGGCCAGGTGCGCTTGACAGCAAAGGCCTCCGTGTCAGAGGTTGGCGCAGAGCGACCCTGGGCAAAGCAAAGACAGAGATTTCAAAAAGCAAATACAAACCGAGTCATGCCTTCCTCATGAAGCCGGCTGGGAGAGCGGCGGGCTGGCCACAGTGGTCCAGGTGGCAGCCCAGGGGTACGGTTGCCCCCTTGCCGGGGATCGGCCCCATCTCGCCCCACACCCTGGAACCTCTGAGATCGCCCCCACGCCAGGTCCAACACGGCGCAACTTGCCGCGAGTGAGGCCTGGATCTCGTCCTGTGGGTGAGCCGGGCCTGCTCCTGGGCCCCCAGAGCTCGGGCGTTGCCCACCCAGCCTGCCTGTTTCCCCAGGACCACCAGAGGAGCCAAGACCCTGCCTCGGGGTCTCGCCCTGGCCTCCACGCCCCCCATCCTGACAGCAGCCTGTGCACGGGGGCGGGGGGTGTGTCCACTCGTGTAAACGGGTTAGCGCAGGGGGCCTTCCCGGGGCCCACGGCCTGCAGCCCGCATTGCTCTGCTCAGGGATGGGCGCTCTTCCCCAGCCTGACCCTGCACCCAGGGACCCCGCATCCAGGGCTACCCGGGCCCCGGGCCCATCCCACCGGCTTGGCCATGCTGCCTTTGTAGGATCCTAGGGGCTGGGCTGGCGTCCTTGTCCCTTGCTTCTCTCTACCTCACCACCAGCCCTGTCGCGGACGACTCCGTGTGCCTCGTGCCCAGCCCCGGCCCCTCAGGACCCCAGAGAAAAACCTCCTCCTACCCTCACTGCCCCAAGAAAACAGAATAGAAGGAGGGAGGCGCGGGGTCTTTCTCGTTGGCCTTTATTACTTAATTTAATCAGCTCTTCTTGGGGGTGGGGGGGACGGTTAGGGTAGGAATTTTACAGAAAATGGGCTTACTGCTCCAAAATACTCGAGACATTTAGACAGAGCCAAGTCTAAATCCATCTCCTGACCCGTTGGACAGTGCTCAGTCTGTGAATAACCCACACTACCTATAATCTCTTTGAAAATCCCACCTCAGGGGGCTTTGCACTTGATGTTCTCTCTGCTGGAACGCTCTGCCCCAGATATTCCCATGGCTTCCTCTGCCTCATCTTGCAGGTCTCGGCTCAGAGAGGCCTTCCCTGACCACTCACCAGCTGGAGTTGAGCCCCACCCCCCAGGCATGCTCTCCATCACCCTGCTTCATTGTCTTCCCCGCACTTATTGCCCTTTGAAATTATTTTCTTTCTCTATTACATGTTTATAGTATGTCTCCCCATAGGAGGACATAAGCCCCAGCAGGACGCGGACCGTGTCTGTCTCAGGTGCTGCGGGATTCTGAGTGTCGCAAACAACGCCTGGTATTACAGGCGCTCAAAACGATACCCATCTGGGGGCCCCTGGGGGGCTCGGCCAGTTAAGTGGGAGACTCTCAATTTCAGCTCAGGTCATGATCTTAGGGTCATGGGCTCGAGGCCCATGTCAGGCTCTGCACTCAGTGGGGAGTCTGCTTGGGGGATGTTCTCCCTCTGCCTCTGCCTCTGCCCCCCTATGCATGCCCCCCTCTTTAAAGTAAATATGTAAATAAATCTTAAAAAATATGTATCTATTTATAAGAATGAAAGTCCTCACTTGCCACCTTCACCCACTCTTCTCTTGTGCCCAGCAGGGCATAGAAGGGACCTCTAGTCCTTTCCCTCTACAGGCTTTAGCGAGCCCTTGAAGGATTTGGTATTAGACATCCAGCCTCCAAGCCCAGCCCTGCTCTCATACTCCTCTAGCCCGTCTCAACTGGGCAGGTCTGGACGGCTCTTTGCCAGCGGCATGTGGGTCCCTCCAGATGCGCCCCCTTGGCACGGTTCGAGGAAGGTGTTCGGGGGACAGAAGAAGAAAGAGCGGGGAGATGGCCTCCCCACACTGCAGGGAGGACTGAGGCTCTGAGGAGGGACTCTCAGGGTTCGGAGTCTGCCACCAGCCCCACGCAGGTCTCTTCACTCCTGCTCCCTGGGCCCAGCTCCTCTCCCCGGCTGGCACCATCAGCCGAGAGGCCCCGGGAGCAGAAGTCAGGCCTCCTCCTCCTCCTCCAGGGCTGCCGAAGGCCCCGTGAGGCTCAGCTCAGCCATCACCCCCCGCCCCCCGCGCCTCTTAACTGCGGCCGCCGCCGGCTTCGGCCTGCTCTTCCCGGCCTGCCGAGCGAACCCATTCTCAGGCTCTCCTGCCTCGACGTGTCCCCCCTCCCGAAGGCCTCACAGAAGCCTCATGGGGAAGCCATCCCTGCCCACTCGCCACGGGGCAGGATTCCCAAGACCAGACTCTCAGGGACCCTGGTCAAGGGCGCTGATAAGAGAGACTGTGGGTCTGGAGTTAAACTATTTGGGTTCACGTCCCAGGCCCACCATTTACTGGACACGGGGCCGAAGGAAGGCCCTTCGTAGTCTCTCTTGAGTTCAGTTTCCTCAACTTCCAAATAGTTCCTTTCTCAAGAATAGTTCCTTTCTCATCATGACGTCATAAGGATTAAGAATTAAGCAGGGAAAAGGTCCATCAATGCCACTGAGAATGGGTGGAGGGACCACTAGAATGTGTGAGGCCTGGAAGCAGGGCCTCCAAGAGGGTCTCTCCAAGGGCCTTGGGCAGAGGCTGAGCCATGCCTCATTTGGACTGGGATCAGAAACAGGTGCTCTGAAAATTCATTTGTTTCACGTTTCACCCGGGACTTGGTGTGCCCGAGCTGCTTCTGGAGGCCTCCTGCACCTCGAGCTGCTAAAACTAGCAGAGCAGCCCTGGTGGCCAAAGATGGTGGCATCTGAGACAACCAGAGGCCTTGATTTGCAGGCCCCACCAGTCCCTCCAGCCAGGGATGGTGCCTCTCTTCGGTCGGGATCTGGAAGGGAAGGCCCGGGGACCTTACTGCTGGGTATTGAGAAGACAGGCATCTGCCTCCAACTATTATATCACAGCCCACCCGATGACCCTGGAAAACCGCTCCATCTGTCTGATTCTCAATTTGCTCATCTGTAAAATGGGGAGAATAAACCTCCTAAGGCCATCACAACGACAAAAGAAGTTGATCTATCCAAGGCAACTGACACACAGGTCTCCCTGCATACACTGGCTTCTCCTGACTTCAGCGCCCTTCACTTGTATGTGTTTGATGACATTTGGGCCGCTGGGGCTCTGGCCTCCAGACTTCATCCTGCTAGAGACATGAGAGAACAACAGGGAGGATCCCAAGCCCGTGGCGAGGGTCCACTGGGCAGCAGCTTCTCAGCCAGCCCAGGCCCTGTGGCCCAGATGTCCGATGGAGTCCAAAATTTAGGTCGGCCCCCCGGGTTAGCACCCTGTCCTGTAAGCAACCTGTGTGAACTTGTAGACGGGAGCTGTCCACATTGGGGCCCGTCTCCTCCTCTGGGCCTCTCCTGCAGGGAGGTCATGCACAGGGCTAGTCCACGGGGCCCCATGGAGCCTGGCTGGTGGGCAGGGTGCCAGGTTTAGGGGGTAACACCTCCCACCCTTCCCAGCCTCTGGGTTACCTCAGCCTCTGCTCTCCTCTCTGGATTTCTGGGCTTAGCAGGAGCCACGGCCACAGGGGCAGACAGCATGGGGAGAGGAGATCCTTCCAGAGGGAAGGCCTGTCCTCCCAGCTTCACCTCTGATGCAGTGCAGGCCTCCTTCCTCCCAAGAAAACTTCCCCATGAGCGCCCTCCCCATCAGCCCCAGCCATTGCGACCTCCTCTTAGGTCCCACGCTTCAGCACAGTAGAGCGAACGTTTGCTTGCAGGCCGTAAGCTCCAGGAAAACCAGATGCATCTGATCTGTCTCAGTATGGACAGACCCGGCATACAGTAGGTGCTCAATACGCTCAGGATCAGTGACTGAGCCATCGAGAGCTCGTACCCCTCAGCTGGGGCACAGGTTGTAGAGGAGACAAGAAGAAGGCAGGAGGGAAATGCCTGCCGGTGGCTGCGCCAGAAGGGCCCAGCAGCCGCAGCTGCTCCAGGGTGGGGGGTTCCCTGAGGACCCGGCGAGGCACGGAGGCGGAGGTTGCAGGGCTGCTCTGGGAGACGCTATAGAGTGGATTCAAGCGCTTGACACGTGTCACACACACCACCTCTGGTGCCCTGCAACTCTGGAGTCCATGGTCCGGCGCTCGGAATACCCGCAACTAAAAAGCCATCGTGTCCGGCGCTTCGGACGCACTTCTCCACGCAGCCCTTGCGAACTGGCCTCTGCGGAAGCTAGCATTTTTACTTCCGTTTTACAGATGGGGAAGTGAGGCTTAGAAACATGACGAAAAGCGGCCAAGGTCACAGAGGTGGCGGAAGAGGGACTGGCATCTGGTCTGAGTCCGCACCCAACATTCTCCACCACTGAGAGACCAAGGCCAAGCAGGCCCCAAGGAGCCCGGCTCTCTGACCGAAGCGGTTTGACGAGGCCCCCAGGGGGACCCCCAGTGTGCCCTGACTCATCACTCGGCCTGAGAAAGCCTCCATCCCCGCCATCCCTCCCTCGCACACAGGCACATGTTGCCGAGGCCGCTTATTCACAGCTTAACATATGTGCTCATCCAAAGTCAGATTACAAAGCAGGCTGGGCAGGTCACCCAGCACGACTCGCATGGCACTCGTCGTGTACATAGTCACCAGCACATAATGTGCACAGATACACGCTAACTTGTTCCCACAAGGGGTCACATACTTCTGCACTTTTACCCAACGGACAGTGATGCTTGTCCACACGGAGGCTGCACAGGTACAGACCTCACATACCCGCTCACTCACGTGCTTACCCCACACAACAAATACATCTGTGCGCCCCACATCACGCAGGCACCCACATCTGCTCAATGTCATGCACCAGATCCTCCCCAACAAGACTGTGTCCATTGTTCCCAGACCCTGTACTAGGTCCAGGTGAGCAATGATGCTCCCTCCCTCTGGGGTTGGCCAGGAGGCCCTGAAAGGGGAAGAAGGCTCAGCCTGCCTGTGATGGATGGAATTAATCTATTGAGCTGGAGAAACTAAATAATTAAATCCCTAATCACCCCCCAAGCCGGCCCAGGCCAATATAGCCGAGGGAGGGAGGGGGCTCTGAGGCCCAGACCAATATCGTAGAGAGAGGGAAGGGCTTGGGAGGGGAGGCATAGAACAGAACCCTCTAGGAGTTTCTCTGGGAGGAGCTCCAGCAGGCAGGCAGACAGACAGACAGACACAGTCCTCAAGGGCCACAGGCTGTCCCTTTCCACGCTTAAGAAGAAGCACAGCACCACCCACTCATACAGGGCGGGCCTCCCCCAGCTCCCCAGGGCCTTCCTGTCCCACCACGGATGCGTCCCGCGCGGGTCTGGGGGTGGCAGGCAGGACGCTCAGGCTGCCTGGGGCTGCGGCTGCCTCTGGGGTCCGCCCAGGTGGAGCCGAGGTGGGGTCAGCAGGGAAGGACCCTCCGCACAGATGCACCTGCTTCCCTCTGGGGGCGGGTCCAGCACGTGGCCGGCAGGCTGAGGCCGGGGCAGAGGCCTGGGCAGGGGGGCTCGGGATCGGCCTGGGAGCAGGCCCCAGTCCCATTGGCTGAAAAGTGGGTCATTTTCCTTTTGAAAAATAGTGAGAAAATGGAGAAGTAGGTCGGGCTCTCATCCCCTCAGCCCCAGGCGCCGGCCTGACTTGCAGGGCGGAGAGGACTTGCAGGGCAGGGGAGGCGACACCTGCACATCCACAGCCCAGCTCCCCCAGGGCACGCTCCCCCCCCCACAGGCCGAGGCCGTCAGCAGCCCCCAGGCCCCAGGACTGCACTCCGCAGCGGCTCCTGCCCCCTGCCCGGCGGGTGAGCGCCCAGGCCGGGAGCCTCCTCCCATCCTCCCGGCTGTCGTGATACCTCCTCTCTTCTCCCTTCCTCTGCGTCCACGTGGGCAGAGTCGTTGCCATGACACCGCGGGCAGGTGGGCGGCTCTGGCGGCAGCTTGAGCCCAGCCCCCAGCCCCGAGCCCAGGTGGGGGGAGCGGCGCCCCCGCCCCAGCCGGATGCAGGAGCCTGGCCGAAGGCCCTGCGACTGGGCCTAGGGCACCCAGTGGGCACCCGGCGGGCACCCGGCGGGCACGGGCTGCGGCTGTGGGGCCAGTCCTCCCACCACCGCGGTCCCCTCCCGGCTGACATCCAAGCCCGTCCTTCCCGAGCGACCCCAGCGCGACCCCAGGCCTCTGGGGAGAGGCCGGATGGCCCAAAGTGGAGCCGCCCCAGAGCCCCCTCCCTGCCCCCTAGCCCCGGCTGGTCCTCTGGAGCGCCGTCCCTTTCCCCAGGGTGTCCCCACACGACTGAATTCACGTCACAGCCTGGGGAGGCCCAGTGCTCCTGAGCCCACACATGGCCCAGTGCGACCAGGGGTGTGGGCCCAGGACCCAGGATGGCGCAGGGAGGACCCAGGACGGCCCCACCGGGCACACCGGGCCCGCCCACCCAGGCCTGGGCCCCTGGGCCGGGCCTGAGCTGAAGGTTCTCAGGGCTCCGGTCCGCTCCAGGGTGGGCCCTGGGTCCCTGGGTGTCCAAGCGTCCGTGGCTCTGACTCCCTGAGACTCTCCCATGAGGTTGCCCATGCTGCTCCCCAAGGCGGGAGCCCTGTATCACTGAGCCCCCCCGCGCACCGGCCACAGGGGTGGGTGCATGGTGCGGTGGTGACGGGATCCCAGAGGAAGGGAGAAGGGTCAGCCAAGGTCAACCGGAGGGGGTCCAGCTGGCAGCGGGCTGTCCCCGACCCACACTCTGCGGACGCACAGACCTCTTCACCCCCCTTAGGCTCCTCCGGCCAAGGCAATGACCGGGCTGCCCAAAATACCTCCGTGTGCCCGTGTGTGCTCGCGTGTGCTCGCCTGTGCACGGGGGCGCACGCGTCCCATCTCCTTTCCTCCACTTCCACCGCCAGGGTTGGGCATCGGGGCGGCCCTCGCCCTGGGTTCTCTCGGAAGCCACTGCAGGGGCTCCCAGCTGGGCCCCTGCCCCACAGCCTGGCCCGACCCCAGCCGTTCCCCTCACTGGCCGCCTGCGTGATCTGCCAACTGCGGGCCGGGGACCCGCGGGCCGGGGACCTACAGGGCCACATGCTCCTCTGGACGCCGCAGGGGCGGCCGCGAACACGACTCAGGAAGCTCCCACTGTCGGGAAGTTCGCTTTCTGGTACAGGACGCGTATTAAGATGGAGAGGATGCCTGTCCCCTCGGGGCGCCCAAGCCCCCCAGCGTCGCACGGGCCCTGGCCTCGGCTCCCTGCCTCAGAGAGAGAGAGATGATAAGAAATAGATTGGATAACGGAGTGCGGGGAGGGGACAGAAAGGCAAGCGGACGTCTAAGGTAAACGGTGGGTGAGGCCTCTCCAAAAAAAGTGACTTTTGAGCAAAGACTTGAGAGCAAATCACATGGATATCTGGGGGAAGAACAGCTCAAGCTGAGGGAAAAATTAGCACGACGGCCTCGAGGTGGGACTGTGCTTACCGTCTTGGTGGCACCGAAAGGAAGCCCTGGCTGGGGTGGCACCTCGGATCGGGGAGGTGACTGGAGCTATTTTACATACGGCAGTCGTGCCACCCAGGCCCCACTGAGCATATGGACCTCACCCCGAGCCGAGAAGCCATGGGAGAGGCATGACCTCATCTCACTGCTTTTGCAGGGGAGGATCTGCGGAGGAGGGGCTGGCAACGGTGGAAGTAGGGAGACCAGTCGGGACATTTACTGCAACCCCTTTTCCTACCGTTGCCCACCTGGGGACCACCCGTTCTCACGTTGCGCAGCGGCTCGGAGGCCTCCTCTCCTGTGGACGCTTCACCAACCCCTCCCGTCCCCGCCCCAGGACTGACCGAGCCCTGTCTAGGTCTCCACGCCCCCACCACCCCCGTGAACACTTGCGTCACACAACCTTCCCTAACGCTCTCCTTACTTGGTGCGGGTCTCTTACCTTCTCTAGATTATAAGTTCCCTGAGGTCGAGGACCCTCCCCGGTGTTCAGCACAGAACGTGGCAGATCATGGGCATGGAATAAACGTTGGCTGAATGAATGGAGGTACTGTGGGGGGCACCGGGGGGGTGGCAGGGAAACCACGTGCAGGCCGCTGCTAGTGTGCGAGTGGGTGAGTGAGGTAGGTGCACACGGATGCGCTCACGGGTTGCAATCAGGCCGCTGTTAGCACATGCCCACATACTTCTGCACGCTCTGGTCATGTGTACGTGTGTTAGCAGGCGGGTACGTGCGGACAAATCCCCGTGTTGGTGCACACATTCCTGCCAATCCGTTCATGCGCGTACACCTTAGTGCAATTATGCCAAGAGCGGCGTATGAAAACTCGGACAGGTGGTATGCACATGCACACGTACACACATACCGCCACCTGCCCCGCGAGTGTGAGGCTCATGCACACTTGGGCCTCTCTATTATCCTTGCCCCCTTCACCCACCAAGCCCCACTCGTTCCCCTCGATTCTCAAAATGTCTCGAGTCATGTCGAGGTTTAAGCTCCCATACTCTTTCCCCACACACGCTTCTGAGCACCCCAGCCTCCGATAGCCTTGGGTTGGGCTCCCCCACTCAGCTGTGTCCAAGGCCTGTGTAGGCTTCTCCTCTGCAAACCCCCACCATGTGGATGGTAGTGAGGAACAGTTGGGTCCCTGTGACCTGAGAATTGGAGATACCTCAAGGAGGCTGCTTTCTGGAGAAGAGCCACAGGCATCAGGGTGGATCAAATTTAAGCATGTGGGAAAACAGCTTCTGGGCAGCTCCAGTGTTCAGAGCCTCTCTCTCTCCCTCCCTCCCTCTCTCTCTGTGTCACATTTATTCACATGACCCAGCTTACGTACATAATTCACGTGCTACTAATTCACGTATGCACATGTGTGTCCCCATATGTATGCCCACATGCAAACTTCCACTCCCATATATGCATTGTTGGGTGAGCATCCCAGCACACACACACACTCTCTCATGTGCAGGTTTAATTAAGTCATTGCCTTCAAAGTCACATATATATAAGGATGCACGCTAGAGTCGTGCACACATACACCTACGTATACACGTGTCCACGCTTCTACACGAAATCATAAGTGTTTGTACACATTTATACGGCATGCTCACACGTATGTGTGTACCTATGCACAGTCACATACCCCCTCACAGGCACGTGCGCCGGAACAGCAGAGCTATCCAGCCCCTCCCCTGGCTTCTATCCCACGCACAAAGCCAGGAGTCCATATCCTCTCCAAGGGACATCACAAGTTTGCACTTGCTCTCTTTCTTGCCAGTCTCCCACTTCTCCATTTGGAAAGTTGTTCCTACTATCAATAGGATATGCCCCACTCCTGGACACACCCCATTCCCACCCACGCTCAGGAAAAACAAAACAAAAAAAAAAGTCATTCTAAAAATGGGCTGTTATCCCCTTGTCCCATGCCTGTAGTAACCAATATTTCCTCAGACAACCTGGGGAATCGGTACCAACGAAGCAGGTGCACCCATCCCAAGGTGCACTTTTTCCTCCACCTAAGAGGCCACCCCCACCCCGCCCCCATATACACATACAACTCTTTAATGCAAAAGGGGGACATAAGAAGAAAATATCGAGACCCGAGTTTTTCCTCCCCATACCTCTGGGTATGGCCCACCACTCCCAGACTCCAAAACAGTTATTGGGGCGCAGGAAGGAACAGTCAGAAAATTATCTCTGGGCTCTAAAACCTCCTGGGATCCCTCTCTTCCTCCCTAGAGGGCAACTTCATGATGTCCAGCGAACCCCTTCCATCCCAGCCCAAGGACCCTGCCAAAAAGAGGCCAGACCTTAAGGCTTAAAAATGTAAAGATGGTGACCTTGGCTCAAGATAACAAAAGAAGTATTTAGAAAAACAAAAAACAAAAACAAAAAACAAAAATAAAACAAACCATGAGCTGGGTAGGGAGCAGGGAGGGGAACTGAAGACACCTCCTAGCAGGAAAGTGGCTGCTGGAACATTAGATCATGGATAGCAGGACTCTCCAAGGGGCCAGGGAGAGGGGGGTGGACATCCAGCATTGCATGTGGGGGTGGAGGGGTGACTGCTTCAGGCAGTAGCAGCAGCTCCAAAGTAAAGTCTTATCAAAGCTGTTATGTAACGGAGGGAGCTGAGTGGAGCACAAACACCTCCCCTCCCCAAACAGGCACCCACACCCACACCCACCACCTCCCAGCACCCACAGCATAGGAAAACTCGGCTCCTCCCAAGCAGCGAGAAGGGAAGAATCATCCTGATGAGTTACATCAAAAACATGATGGGTGATGGGCTCCTTATTAACTACAAGTCACATCTGGGAAAGAACAAACTGGCTTGGTTTGGGGTCCCTGGATACGTCCCCCCTTTCCTTGAATTCCCTGCCACACCCAGTTTCTGCCCAGCATCATCTGGAAACCTTCTCTGCTCTCCCCTCAAGAAGGATCCCATTTGAATATTTGATTGTGCTCTTGGGGCTGGGAGGTGAAGCTGCCATCAACCCTTCCTGCCTGTTGTTCCCCACAGTCTCATCTGCATGTCCTGACATTTGGCTCTCATCCCCCTGGGATGACAAGGGAAGGGACCTGGAGAAATGACTCCTTGCTCTATTCCCTTCAGAGTTACAAAGACAAAGCACAAGAAAATTGAGACGCTAGGTTAGTGGGGAAAAGATTTCCAAGGAAGCTGAGGATCGAAACCTGGACCCTACCCCCTAATTTGAAGGGGTTTTTCTTCCTCTAGATCTTCCTCTTTCCCCATTGCCCTGTCTCCAGTAGCCTCCTCCTCTGCTCCATGGCACTGAACAACCCCACCCACTCCTTGAATCCTCTGCTTGGAAATCTTCCTCCCCAACAAAAGTCTCTCCCAAATGCTGCTCCGAGCTGTGGTTAGGGTGGGCAGAGAACAGGAGGCAGGCTTGCAGAATATTTCGCTGTCCCCTGTCTCGATTCCAAGTATGCTGGGCAGAGGGGTGCCACGCAGTGGAGCAAATTGTCCCGAACTCCTGGGCTCTGTGTACCCCCAGGCCTAACTCGCAAAACCTAAGCTCTCCCAGTCCAGAGCTGCCTTGAGCCTGAACTTCGGGGGCCCGGGAGGAGAAAAAGCCAGTGTCCATACCCCTAAGCTCATGGCACTAAAAACTATGCAGAAGAAGAGTGAGCTCGCCCGCCACGGTACCCCCCTCCATGGCCACCCCCACACTCACGGAAAAGTGGTCTGGGAGAGGGGTGAGGGGACTGGAACAGGAAGAGAGGAGGCCTCCCCCCCAAAATACGGCTAATAACTAACCCTGAGGCCTAAAGCCCCAGGGAGGACCCCAAAATCTATCTCCCCATGCACAGGCTCCGTCCTTGGAAAGTGGGTCATCCGGGAGAATTCTGCTAGTGAGCCCCGAGCGCCGCCAGGTCCCCTTCGGTCCCCTTCCCGACACGGGCCCCAGCGCAGCGCCGCTCAGCCCTGAGGCCGAGGCCAGGAAGGAGCCAGTCCCCACCGAGCCCGTTCAGCACTCGGGACAGCTCCCAGAGAGCCTGCGCCCCGGGGCGCCCGCCTGACACCCCCACCGCGCCCGCCGAGCCCCCGAGCCCCTGCCCACCCCACGCTCGGCTCCTGGCCACCGGGAGCACCTGCTGTCGCTCCCTCGCCTCTGTGTCCAAAGAGAGAAAGGAAACCCAGCCACGAGGCTTCCCTGAGGGAGCCCAGGGAGAGGACCCCACCCACCTCCTTTTCAGCCCAGAGCCTCTCAACGCCACTCACAGCTGGCTCTAAAAACCACTTTTTCCTTCTTAACCACCACCCCGAAGATAAGAGAAATACTCACGTGGGGGCTCCCAGCCCTGTAGGCAGATGTGGTGGGGGGAGGCCGAGAGAGGTAGCTCCCCACACCCCGATCGGAGCCCCCTTTCTGAAGGAGCCAGCTCCCATCTGGACTGGGGGGAGGAGAGACATGTGGAAGCACTGATTGAGGGGAGGGGAGAAGAAAAAGGGGAGGAGGCAGGAGCGGGGGACTGCAGGGTGGGGGTGTCGGGATGGGGGCAAGGGAATCCTTTTTAATTTCATTCTCTCCCCATGTCTACATCAGCCCTGCAGGCTCAGCTCTTTAATATTTACACATAGGAAGAGGAGAGGATGGGAAAGAACAGAGAGTGAGGGGGGCAGGGGGTACCTGAGCTCAAAGGACACAGAGGCAGGAGCCTGCAGGAGCTGGGAGCTTGAGCCCCCCGCCTCCTTCCTGGCCCGCTCCCATTCTGAGCTCTTGGCTGGGAGGAAGAAGGGACCCCGGGACCATTCTGGCCCTTTGTTAACAAGACACTTTGAAGCCGCATCAGAAAAAAGGATCAGATCCCCACCCACATACCTGGACACCCCCACAAACCCAGATTTCTTGGGTGCCTTATGTGCAGATGGTAGAAGCAAGTATTCAGGCGCAAGCATGTTCTGATGCTCGGAAGCATGTTTTGCATGTGGGCTGCTGGGCAAGCACATGAACACGTCAGCTAGCATGTGCAGGTCGGTGCAAGTATGTTCTGGGTGGATTCCCATGTCACAGCCCAGGCGAGATCCTACACAAACTTATGTAATCCCACGCGTAAATCGGCCCCCAAGTGACCCAAGGGCAAGGCCATCCTCTCCCCCCAGACACCCTTACTCATCGGCCCTTCTCTCGCAGCCTCACTTTTCCTTTCTGTGACTTGGGGACAAGGGCTGGTGGGGAGGCAGGCTGCCTCGGAGCCCAGGGACTTGACGAGTTATTAGCAACAATGAGCTAGCAGCTCGTTACCATAACGATGGTGCCGCTGCCTCGCCCCAGCTCAAACCCAGACTCCCCAGGCGGCAGGAGGCCCGCTGAGCCAGCAGTCTTCAGACTGGGGCTGGGGTGGGGGGGCAGGCGGGCAAAGAAGGCAGCAAGACACGATGCTTGTACAGCGGAGGGCACGCAGCTGGTCCTCCAACTCCCACTGAGACAACAGTTGACTCCACCAAGTGGGAATCAAATCAGACTCTGGGAAGGCTTCCTGACGGCGGAGACGGCAAGACCCTGGAAGGGGTCTGTAGGAGCCCCTCTAGGCAAAAGATTCGCCTCGTCCCCTCACTCCAAGAAACTCTTCCACTGATCTTAGCAGATTAAGAGAAAAAATTAAAAAAAAAAAAAAAAAAAAACACCAAATAGAACACCAAAAAACACCAAATAGAAGGCCCCTCTCTGGGATCCCTGGGTGGCGCAGCGGTTTGGCGCCTGCCTTTGGCCCAGGGCGCGATCCTGGAGACCCGGGATCGATTCCCACATCGGGCTCCCGGTGCATGGAGCCTGCTTCTCCCTCTGCCTGTGTCTCTGCCTCTCTCTCTCTCTGTGACTATCATAAATAAATAAATTAAAAAAAAATTAAAAAAAATAAAAAAAAAAAAAAAAAAGAAGGCCCCTCTCTGAATTCCAGTCTTCCCATCTGGCAAATGGGGACAATTATCTTAGCGTTTACCCTAGGTTTCTGGAAAGTGTGATTCGAAAGGGTTTAAGGGTAACTACAGACCCTCCCCAAACCAGAAAAGCCCCAGAAGTTTCTCTACCCAACAGGAACCCATGAGATAAGGACTGTCAGGCCAGCTAGAGGCGGAATGCATCAGAAACTGGGTGGGATGAAGGAAGATGGAGCCCGGCCAGCTCGAGCCCCAACATCAGCTGGAGAGAGATGATGTGAGGTGCCAGGCGGCAGCTGAAAGAAAGCAGGCACCGCCACGGAGAGTCTAGGAGTCTGGTCTTCAGCAGATCCGGCCCCTCACACGCAGGAATCCGGACAAGCCCGTGGCCTACTCCGCGGTGGGCATGGCCGCGAAGCCACCCCCAACCCCTGGCCCTCTCTTTTATAAAGGGTCCCAGGCTAAAGGATCTACAGCCTCGGGCTTATTGGGTCTTTGAAACCCCCTCTGCTCGGCTCTGACGGGCATAGACTGGGGCGGGCAGGGGGTCCAGGAATGGAAAGCAACGCGCAGGGTTGGAAAGTTTCCGGGCTGAGACTCGCCAGGAACACGCAAGTTTGCTGTTTGACCTTGGGCAAGTCCGCGCCCTTCTCTGGGCTTCGGTGCCCTCACTTTAGAATCAAGAGGTTAGAGCAAGTCAGTCCCAAGGTTCCTCTCCCGGCCGCCGTTCCACAGCTCCGTGCAAGCGCACCCCTTGGACGGGAGCCCCCTGGCATAAAATGCAGTGGGCACCACGTGCAGGATCAGTGGGGGCATTGAGGGTGGGGGCTGCAGGGCTTGCGTCTGAGGCTGTTCATCCTATGCTCATGTTCCTTTTAGAAACACCTGCCACCCTAGCCCTCCCAGCTCCCTTTTTAGACCCTGATTCACTGCCAACTCACGAAGCCTCTCCCTTCCCTCCCTCCTCTCTTCTCCCCCAATCTCTCTTTTAGGCCTTGGCAGCTGGGTGCAGAAGTAGCCCCGGCACTCAGGGAACGCTGGGTGGGGGGAGACACGGCGGCCCAGGGTCTGAGAGAAGACGCCGGGAAGCGCCACTCTTTCGCCTTGGCCCAGCCCAACTCTGCGAGTCACCCCAAGACCTGGGTTGGAGTCCTTCTGCCCCGCTGGTTAGCAGGGGGCAATCCGGAGAACCGCCATTCACCTCTGAAGCCTCAACACCCTCATCTGTCAACCGGCATCATACTAAGCCAAACTACGTGAAATTGCTGCTCTTGTAGGCAAAAAACAAAAACAGCTGAATCCTGGCCCTTTCAGAGCCTTAACCGGGCCTGCCTGCTTCCTGAGGCTGTTGGGGGGATAAGAGGAAGGAGGTGAGGGGGGGTTAGTTTTTCAAAAGCCCTGCACTGATACAAAGGCACTGTTTTCTTACTATTCTTACTTCAAAAGCTTTAGCACAGACCCACCTGGAGCCAAGGGCCTGAACAAATGACCCAGAACTTGGAAATTTAGGACTTGGAAGTCTGGGAGACAGCCACCTGCTCTGATGACTAACAACAGGACAGCAGCTTCCACCTGGCCTCCTCAGCTCCTGGCACTAAGGGGCCCTTGGTGAGCGTCACGGGGGTGACACAAGTTCCTAGGCCCCAAGATTCTTAGCAGCACACACACTCCCGCGCCCCCCGGGCCCCCGACCACCGGGGCCCCACAGGCAGCAAGGACCCAGCCGTGGCATCGTGGGGGGTGGCCCCTGGGGAGGTGAAGGTGAACCTCAAGGTGGGGAACGCAGCGCAGCCCTTGCCTGAGTCAGGGGCAGGAGTCGCAGGCGCGGAGGGATGACCCGACCTGGGCCAAGTCTCATCTCCCAGCGCCAGGCCTCCCAGCGCCCGCGGTGTCCCCGTCCCCGTCCCCGTCCCCGGGGAAGGAGGGACAAAGCCCGGGTGCTGTGATTCAGAGTGAGCCCTGCTCACATACAGCCTGACACACACACACACACACACACACACACAGGCCACGGATGCCCGGACCACTCACGGAGACACAGGCACACGGGCACACACACATCCTGTTCGCAGGGACATACACAGGCACGCGTGGCGGCCGCGCACACGCTCATTCACACACATGTCTACAGACACACACAGCGACACACTCCACGCTCACACCGCACACACCCGCGGACACGCTCGCGCCGCGCACACGGCCGCCCGCAGACCCACGCGGGGACACTCGCACACTCACCGCGGGCACCGTGACACGCACGCACACTCGCGCACCTGCAGGGGAAACTTCTCTCCGGGTCTCCCCGACACCACCGCTGCCCCCGCGGCCGGCGGGCTGCCCCCCCCGCGGCCCGAGCCCCCCGAGCCCCCCGCGCCGGCCCGCAGCCCCCTCGGCCCCGCGCGGCCCTCCCGCCGCCCCCCTGCTCGGGGTCAGGCCGCGGCCGCCTGCAGGGGCGGGGGCGGGGGGGGCGGCCCAGGGCTCCCTCCTTCCCTCCACCCCTCCCCTCCACCCCAACCCCGTCCCTCCCCCCTCCCCTCCCCCCGCCCCCTCCCCCCTCCCCGGGCCCGGAGCCGAGGCCGCGGGCGCCCGGGGCGTGGGCGGCGCCGGGGCCGCAGCCAGGCCGAGGCTGGGGGGCGCTGCCGAGGGCGCGGCCCCGGCCCCCCGCGCTTACCTGGCCCGGCTGGGGCTCCGGCCGGGGGCCATGGTGCGGGCGGCGGGGGGGCGGCACTGCGGAGCCCCCGGCGGAGGGGCCGCGCCGGCTGCGGAGCCCCGAGCGAGCGCCGGGCGGCTGCGGGCGCGGGAGCGGGAGGCGGCCAAGCCACGGAGGCTGGATTTCCCGGGGACCGGGACGGGGAGGCGGGGGGATCCCGCCCGCGCGCTCCGCCCCCGCCCCCGCCCCCGCCCCCGCCCCCGCGCGCCTGCCCGGCCCGAGGCGGCCGCGCTCCTGCCCCCGCAGCGGCCCGGGCTCCCCGCCAGCCCCTCCCCCCGGGACCACCCGCGCCGCGGGCCCGGGCAGCCACCGCGGCGCCACCACGCGCAGCCGGGGACACGGTCGGGCAGCCCCGGGCACAGGGCTCGCGCCCCCCGAGGCAGGTCACAGCCTGGGTGTCACCCGGGAGCCCCCCCGCATCCCCTCGGGAGGCTCCTCGGGCCCCCCCGTATCCCCCCCGTATCCCCCCCCGCATCCCCCCCCGCATCCCCTCGGGCGGCTCCTCTGGCCCCCCCGTATCCCCCTCCCCGCATCCCCTCAGGAGGCTCCTCGGGTCCCCCCGTATCCCCCCAATCCCCTCGGGAGGCTCCTCGGGTCTCCCCCCATCCCCCCCCCATACCCTCAGGAGGCTCTTCGGGTCCCCCCATCCCCTCGGGAGGCTCCTCAGGTCCGCCCCCTGCATCCCCCCCTGCATCTCCCCCATCCTCTCGGGAGCCTCCTCGGGTCCCCCCGCATCCCCCCCATCCCCTCGGGCGGCTCTTCGGGTCCCCCGTATCCCCCCCCTGCATCCCCTCGGGAGGCTCTTGGGGTCCCCGCGGGCCGCCCCCCAGCCGCGGCCGGGGAGGGGCGCTGTGCCCGGGGGCCCCCCAGCCTGACACCCGCGCGGCCCAGGCCACCTGCCGGCCGGCGGCCCCCCAGCCCCTGTGCCCGCCCACCTCGGGGCCCTGGGCCGTGCGGGGCGCTGCGGGGAGGGCAGGGGACAGTCCAGCCCGGAGGCGGAGAGCTGACTGCAGCACTTCCCGGCTGGAGTCGGTCCCAGCGCCCGGGAGACGCTGGGCGAGGCGGGGAGAGGGGGGCCTGGGGAAGCCGCAGGGGGAGGGGCTGGAAGGCGGGGGAGGGGCTGGTCCTGGATTCGGATTCCGCGGGGTGCGGCGGGCGCCGGGAAGGGGGAGCCTGTGCTGCTTGGAGCCCCCCTCCGCCCTGCCTGCCTCCGCCGGTTCTGGTCCCCAGCCAGGGCTCGGGAGCCTCGGAGACCAGCTGTCCTAGCTGTCCTCCTCTCCAGGGACACACGTTCAAGTTATTGTGACTCCACGTTCACCCAACTACCCCCTTTGCCCGGTCCCCCTCTGGGGTTGCCGGCTCTCTTCCTTGTATAAAGGGAGAAACTGAGGCGGGGAAAGTAGGAGTCACAGGCTCCAGAAAAGTTAAAACTGGGAGTAAGCCCTTTCCCCTTCCTGCAGAGAACTGTTTAAAGATCCCACATGACATAAATGACAAAAAGGAATGTGGAGGGATCCCTGGGTGGCGCAGCGGTTTGGCGCCCGCCTTTGGCCCAGGACGCGATTCTGGAGACCCGGGATCGAATCCCACATCGGGCTCCCAGTGCATGGAGCCTGCTTCTCCCTCTGCCTGTGTCTCTGCCCCTCTCTCTCTCTCTCTCTGTGACTATCATAAATAAATAAAAATTAAAAAAAAAAAAAAAAAAAAAAGAAGGAGTGTGGAAAGCCCTTGCCCAAGGAAATCTAGACTCTGGGATGGGGGCCGGGCAGGACGGTTACCTTGCCCTGCGCTGCGGCCCACGGGAGCGTTTCCATCAGGAATTTTCAATCTAAGCTAAGGTTGCAGCTCATTTCCAGCCCAGGGACCAGGCAAAACCAGATACAACAGAAAAGAAAGTGGAAAGTTGGTCCCAGGAACCCACCTTAGAACTGAAAGAACCACTTTGCTTTCCGTGGAGGATAAGACCAGCCATCACATAGGACATCCAGGGCACCACCGTGGTTTCTGAGTCCTAAGATGAACGTTTTGTTAGCTATTCTGAAATTGGAACGCGTCCTGCAACCGATAGGGACCTTCAATACGGTTTTCTGCTTTTCTCTGAAGGCTGTTATCCAAGGGTTGACGTGTTTTAGAATTGAGAACATGATGTAGTTTTCATCTGTTAATTCAACAACCATTTACTGATTAAGATTAATCAGACAGGTTTACCCTGGGCAGTGTGCTTTCACAGCCGTCCAGTGATGTGTAAGGGAGACAGAGATGTAAACCAATAATTACTTCCAGGGCCAGCTTCGAACGAGTGTGAGCTGTGCAGTCACACAGAGCCCCACACTTAAAAAGGCCCCACTCTTGGTTTAATGCTCTCCTGTCACCGTCTCGAAATTCTTAATGATTTCTTAACAAGGGGCCCTGCACTTCACAAATTATGATTGCTATGTTAGGAATTCCACGCCTCCACAGAGATGGGCACAAGATACTCTGAGTCTAGAGGCAACAGTGAGCCCTGCCTCAGTGAAGAGGGGCAGGCAGAGAAGTAAGGAAACGTAAAGGAGGCACTGGAGACTTCCAAGCCGGGAGAGAGAATTAGGGCCGAGAACCCCACACATGCAGGGACCAGAACTCCTCAAACGGTCATTCTAGCAATATGACGGGCTGGTGCTTATTGATCCTTCCACCGAAAACGTGGTAAGTGTTAAACAATGAGAGATAAAAAATTGTTTTAATTTTCTTAAATGCATCAATGAGCTGGCAAGAAAATAAACACCCCAGCCAAAATCTAAGCAAAGGCATAATCAGAGAAGTATGCAGAACACTGAAGCCGACCTTAGTCTTGGGGGCTGAGATCCACTGATTGTAAAAATGGCACCAGTTCACTCCTCCCTGAATCCGGGTCCTTTGCCATAAGACTTTGGAACTCCCTGCACCAAGAGATAGTCTGTTTTCCCACACCTTCAACCTGTCTGACTTGTGACTTGCTATGACCGACAGAACAGGGAGGAAATCCTAGTGGACCAGTTCTAAGCCTAAGCTTCAGCGTTTGCATACTTCTACTCTTTCTCTTTAATTCTTGCTTCCGCTAGGAGTATAAGCCTAGAATAATCTGCTGGAGACAAGAGACAAGGTGCAAGAGAGCCAGGCTTTCCAAGCCAAGACCATCGGAGCAATCATCTCACGGTCAGGTATAGCCAGCTGACCCCCAAACACAAGAGGGCCCAGCCAGGAGCAAGAGGGGTAGATACCTGACTGACATCTAAGTGAGATCAGAAAAAAAAAAAAAAAAAATTAGTGAGATCAGCTGAATGAGAAGAACCGTTCCATGGATTTGATGGCTCTTGCATTATTAATTTAAGCCACTGAATCTTTTAATGCTATGTTATGCCATAATATTGTGGCAATAAATAACTGATATAAGGGTACTTGTTAACAGATGAAATTGAACTTCAGTTCTCATGATCTCTCAGGGCATATGGGAAAGAAGATGAAGCAAAGGGTCTGCCCAAGTTGGGCAAACACTCCCCTGCATTTACTTAGAATCCCAAAGAGCACGCTCCCAAAGAGCTCCTTCTACTCTAAGGTACAGGTGAACTAGAAAAAACTTGCCCCAACCTACACCCAGGAAATTGCAAGAAAATTACTATTGGGTTTTGTTGGGGTTTTTTTTTTAAAGATTTTATTTATTTGTTTGTTTGTTCATTTATTTATGAGAGAGAGCAGGGGAAGGGGCAGAGGGAGAGAGAGAATCTTAAGCAGACTCCCCACAGCAGGGAGCTTGATGCAGGGCTCTATCTCATGACCCTGAAATCATGACCTTAGACGAAATAAAGAGTCCTACATTTAAGCCACTGAACCACCCAGGTGCTCCAGAAAACTACTGTTTTAAACCATAGCAATAGTGATGAATGTAGGAAAGAAGGATCACCTCCTAAGATTCCAAACCTACAACTTAGACTTCACACCATAGGCGATCAGATCTAGGAGATCCAGAAAACCTCAAACCAAGAATTTAGTATAAAATGGCCCCAAACTGCTAGTGCCCTCAGTGCCTTGCAGAAGCCAATATAAATCCCAGGCTTCAAGTAAATTCCACAGATAAAGTTCCAAAGGAAATGAGCTAACACAATCAAATATCACCAAACACACAAGGAAACATGGCATCAAGAACAAGAACCAGCTAAAACAACAAATAGCAGAAAGACATCTGCAAATAACTCAAAACTGTGAGACACAGAATATAAAATAATTATGTTTAATATATTTAGAGAAATAAAATAAAACTGTTGCCTTTGGCATATTTTCCTTTTCTTATTGCTCTGGCCAGGTCCTAAAGGACAACGTTAGAAAGAAGGGGGTGATGGTGAGTATGTTTGTCTTATTTGTAATTTTAATGCTCTGACATTTCTTCTCTAGGATGGTATTTCTTCTAGTTTTTGGAGACCTCTCTTGATCAAGTAAAGGAAGTTCAATTTTGGTTCCAATTTACTAAAATTTTAACTAAATGTACATTGAATTTTATCAAGAGCTTTTTCTGCATCTTTTAAGGGACCATATATATGATTTTTCTCCTGTAATCTGTTGTGATCAATTACATTTAGAGATTTTCCTGATATTTAAATTTGCTTTCTTGAAGTAAAATCAACTTAATCAAGGAACTTTATGATTTATTGTACACATATTATATAGATTGTTGCATCTATATTAATGAATAAAACAAGCCTGATGTTTTCATTTTTTGTTATTAGAATTTGATATTTAAATGATTCTACTTTTATAGAATGAGTTGGGAGAGTACTATCTTATTTTTTTTTCCTCTGAAAAAATGTTTATTTAAGGTTGGAAGGATCTGATATTTCTAAGTTTGGTGAAACACATTGGTAAAACCATCTGGAACTGATGTTTACAGAAGTTTTTTTGTTTTGTTTCACTATTGCTTGTTTCTTTAACAGGACTATTTAAAGGACTATTTCAGGTGTTCTATTTCTTTGTGAGTCAGTTCTAATAAGTTATAGTTCTCTAATACTATGTCTGTTTTGTCTAAGTTTTCAAATGTGTTTCCATAAAGTTGTTGACAAAATTCTCTCATTATCATCTGAATCTCTGCTTCCCCTGTAATCGTGCCCACCTTGTAATATTTATGTGTCTTCTCTATTTTTGTGATTCCCACTGACAGAGATTCATCCATATTTTAATAGTTGTAAAGAGTCAGTTTGTTAGTTTTGCTGATCTTCTCTACTATAGCTTTTCTAATTGCTTGATTTCTGCTCTTATTTTTATCACCTACTTTCTTTTACTTTCTTTGGGTTTACTCATTCTTCAACTTACCACTTAAATTGGAAACTTAGATTCTTAATTTTCAGCTTTTCTTCTTTTTTAATGTAAATATGTAATGCTATAAATTACCCTTGAAGAACTATTTTCACTGTATCTCACATGTTTTATTATCATTCAGTTCTGAGTACTTTAAAATATCCATTATGATTTCTTCTTTGACACGAGTTATTTGAAAGTGTTTTTCACTTACAAATAGTATTTAGTGTATATTTTTGTTACTAACTTCTAATTTAATTGCACTGTGATCAAAGAACCTTGCCTGTATGATCATTATTCTTTGAAATTTATTGAAACTTGCTCTGTGACTAGTATATAATCAGTGTTTGTAAATATAACACATGTGCTTGTGGTTATCAGTCTTTAAGGTGGCCCTCAATTATTCTCATCTCGAGGCATTAATGGTCTTGGGTAGTCCCCTCCCACATTGAATAATAAGGCTGATATGGACAAGCAATAGGATGTTGCAGAAATGATAGCATGTGGCTTCTGAGGCTAAGCCATAAAACACCTTGCAGCTTCCACTTTGCTGTCTGAAGTTGCTCACCCTAAGGGAAACCAGCTGCCATGTCATGAAGATATTCCAGTAGACCTGTGAAAAGACCTACATGAGGAGGAACTGAGGCTTCTTTCCAACCACTAGCAACAACTTACTAATTATGTGGATAAATCAGTTTGAAAGCAGATATTCTTGCTTCAGTCAAGCCATCAGATAACTGTAATCACTAACAACATCTCTGTGAATCTCATGAGAAATATTGACCTAAAACCATCCAGTCAATCTCTCCTGAATTCCTCACCCATAGACATTGAGATGTTTTTTAAATGCCTTTTTTTTTTAACACTACTGAGTTCATGCAACAATAGATAATTAAGACAGTTCTGGAGAATGTTTTGTACTCTCTAATTGTAGGAAGCAGAATTATGTATACGTCAAGTCTCTGCTGTTCAATTTTGTTGTTCACATCTTCAACATCATTTGTGGATTTTTATCTGCTTGACTTATCAGTGATTTAAGGAAAAGTATTGCAATCTCCCACTATGGTGGTGGATTTGTTTTTTTTCATATCTATTGTAGCCCAATAAAATTTTCTTTAAGTATTTTAAGACACTTCATCAGGCACATGCATGTTAGGATTAAAGAGGGAAAATAAAACCAACATTATTTTCAGATGACATATTGTTTACTTGGAAAATACAAAAGAATCTAAAAAATTGTTAGATGAAATTGTATTTAGGGCAGCCCAGGTGGCTCAGCGGTTTAGCGCTGCCTTCGGCCCAGGGCATGATCCTGGAGACCCGGGATTGAGTCCCACATTGGGCTCCCTGCATGGAGCCTGCTTCTCCCTCTGCTTGTGTCTCTGCCCCTCTCTGTCTGTCTGTCTGTCTCTCTCTCTCTGTCTCTCATGAATAAATAAATAAAATTTTTTTAAAAAAAGAAACTATATTTAGCAAGGTGCCTGAATAGAAGATCAATATACAAAAGTCATTTGCATGTTTTTACATTAGCACATTAGCAAAATATGTCATTTGCAAATGTACATCATTTACAATATCTACAATGATGTTATATATTTAGAAATAAATCTAAGATACAGAAAAGTATAGATAGTTACTGAAAGTCATTTTAAAAGACCTAATCAATGGAAAGATAATTCACATTCATGAATTTAAAAATTATAACTTTATAATGATATTGATTCTTTTCATATTGATCCTCAGATTCAATGCAATTTCAATTAAAAAACCATGTAATTTGATAAGCTGGTTCTAAAATCAATATGGAAAAGTAAACAATCAAGAATGATTAAGGCATAGTTTTTAAACTTTCTACCATGATAAATTTCAAACACACACACATACACACACCAAAAATGTAGAAGACAGAATAATATAATATAATTATTATTTATAATAATTCAATTATTAGAAATTCCAAGCCAATCTTGTTTAATACATATCTTTCACTCCCCTCTCTCTTTGTATTATTTTGAAGCAAGTCCCAGACATATCTTGTTAATAAACATTTTAGTATGTATCTCTAAAATACAAGCATTTTTGTTAAATATAATTACAATGTGATAATCACATCTAAAAATTTAACAATAATCCCTCGATATCATCAAATATCATCAAAAATCTATTAAAATATGCGGTCAAATTTCTGATTTTTCTCATATACTGTAATTGAGTGATGTCACTTAAGTCTTTTTAATATATAGATTCCCTCTCTCCACTTTTTTTTTTCAGCAAATGTATTTGTGGCAAAAAGAAGTTTGTCTTGAGAATTTCCTATAGTTTGTGGGTTCTGCTTACAAAATTATTTATCACATTTCTCTATCCCTCCTTTTTTTTATTAATTGGCAAGTAGATCTAGAGGTCTGATCAGATGCAACTTCAATTTGAGGGCAAATTATATAGTGTTGTCTGTTTCCATCAGCAGATATATTGTGTCTGGTAATCTTTCCTTTCATGATGGCTCTCTTATGCATTAAAGGTTGCAAAATGGTGGCATGCCAATTATTTAATTCCCTCCTCAATTATTAGCTGGAACACTTCTATGAAGAGAAACTTCTCAATTATTTTATTACTCTAATGTATAGTTCATATAGGAAAAGCAAGAAAACGCTTGATTTGTTTCCTTTAGTTTTAAGGTCGAAAAACAATGAGGGATCCCTGGGTGGCGCAGCGGTTTGGCGCCTGCCTTTGGCCCAGGGCGTGATCCTGGAGACCCGAGATCGAATCCCACATCAGGCTCCCAGTGCATGGAGCCTGCTTCTCCCTCTGCCTTTGTCTCTGCCTCCCTCTCTCTCTCTGTGTGACTATCATAAATAAATTAAAAAAAAAGAAAGAAAAACAATGAGTTGGTTAAAAATAAACCTTGACCTTAAAAAAATATGAAAAAGAAAAAAACAAAAAACCTGACTACAAAAAAAAAAAAAATTCAAAAGGGATTGCAGACCTAAATATGAATGGTAAAATATTAAAGCTTCTGGGTGAAGATATAGGTGAATATCTTTATGACTTTGAAGTGGGCAAATCTTTCTTAAGCAGAATGCAAAAGATAATAACCATATAATAAAATATTGACAGAAGGATTCTGGGAAGATGACAGAGTAGTAAGCACCAAAAACCTATCTCTTCAACCAGGCAACAATTGCATTGGTGAATCTGTCTGATTTAACAATTTTTGGAATTCTGCAGTTTATTGAAAGGCTTGCAACTTCCAGGAAAAATGTAGACAGTAAATTGCTATCAATTTCAGCAATTTTAGCCCAGTGGCATGTGCCTATCTCCTATCTCCAGCGACCTGATGGGCAGCAGTGCATATGTTCTTAAAGCAGCCTGAAGGCGCCAGGGTGCCAAAAGGACCCTTTCCTCCAAATATCAGCAATCTGTGCTCTGACCACTGAAAGTTCCTTCTAATAACAGGATGTAGACAAAGGGGAGGTAGCCGTTGTTGTCGGACCTCCCCCCATTGTTGCAAGACACGTACCCCCATACCCTGGTGAAAGTGACTTCTAGGGATTTTAAGGGGCCTTTCTCCCCTTCATTTTCCTCTTTTCCCTCTTTGGGAACCAGACATTAAAGTCTAAGATGTTCAAAAGCAACTACATATACAGGAGAAACTAGATAGTCACTGTGCATGTTCCAAAAAAGACACAGGCTCAGAAAATGGCTGAGAAGACCTTAAGTTTACTTCTCAGGTCGATCCTTGATACAGAAACAGCTTATAAGGATTTATTTTTTAATAAAGGGGAGAGCGTGTGCCTGGGTGGTTCAGTCTGTTGGGCATCTGACTTGATTTTGGCTCAGGTCATGATCTCAGGGCAGTGAGACTGAGCTCTGCTGGGGTCTGTGCTCAGCATGGAGTCCGCTTAAGATTCTCTCCCTGTTCCTCTCCCCTTCACCCCCTCCCCCTCCCCATTTGCACTCTCGAAAGAAAAAAAGGAAGGAAGAGAGAGAGGAAGGAAGAAAGGAAAGGAAAGGAAAGGAAAGGAAAGGAAAGGAAAGGAAAGGAAAGGAAAGGAAAGGAAAGGAAAGGAAAGAAGGAAAGGGGAAAGGAAAGGGGAAAGGAAAGGGGAAAGGAAAGGGGAAAGGAAAGGGGAAAGGAAAGGGGAAAGGAAAGGGGAAAGGAAAGGGGAAAGGAAAGGGGAAAGGAAAGGGGAAAGGAAAGGGGAAAGGAAAGGGGAAAGGAAAGGGGAAAGGAAAGGGGAAAGGAAAGGGGAAAGGAAAGGGGAAAGGAAAGGGGAAAGGAAAGGAAAGGAAAGGAAAGGAGGAAGAATGAATGAAAGAAAGAAAGAAAGAAAGAAAGAAAGAAAGAAAGGAAGGAAGGAAGGAAGGAAGGAAGGAAGGAAGGAAGGAAGGAAGGAAGAAGGAGCAAACTCTAGGGTTAGGGGAAAACTCTGATTTCCAGAGTTACCACATTATTAGACACAAATGTCAAGTTTTCAGCAATATATCACAAAGCATACAAAGAAACAGAAAAGTATGATCCATTCAAAGAAAAATTATAAGTAAAAAAAATTATAAGTCAACAGAAACTCCCTGAATAAGATCTAATGGTAGATCTACCGGACAAAGACTTTTTTTAAAGATTTTATTTATTTATTCATGAGAGACATGGAGAGAGAGAGAGAGAGAGGCAGAGTCACAGGCAGAGGGAGAAGCAGACTCCATGCAGGGAGCCTGATGTGGGACTCGATCCCAGGACCCCGGGGGCACGCCCTGGCCTGAAGACAGATGCTTACCCCCTGAGCTCCCCGGGCGCCCCTAAACAAAGACTTTATTTTCTTTTAAAGATTTATTTATTTATTTATGATAGACATAGAGAGAGAGAGAGGCAGAGACACAGGAGGAGAGAGAAGCAGGCTCCATGCCGGGAGCCCGATGCGGGACTCGATCCCAGGACTCCAGGATCGCGCCCTGTGCCAAAGGCAGGCACCAAACTGCTGAGCCACCCAGGGATCCCCTAAACAAAGACTTTAAAACAACGGTTTTAAAGATGCTCAAAAAACTAAAGAGAGATGTGGAGAAAGTGAAGAAAATGATATATGAACAAAATGGAAATGTCAATAGAGAGAAAACCTAAAAAGATAATCTGGAGATAAAAAATACACTAACTGAAATGAAAATTTCACTAGAGTCAATCAAATACAAATTTGAGCAAGCAGAAGAAATAAGAGTGAGCTTGGAAGTAAGACATGGAAGGGATTGAGGCTAAGGGAAAAGATGGAAGAAAAACGAACAGAGCCTGAGGGACCCGTGGGATGCTATCAAAGGAACCAACATATATATTGGGGCGGGGGGAGTCCAGAAGGAGAGAAAGAAGAGAAAGTCGTTTGAAATATTGAAAATATTGGAATAAATATTGGCTGAAAACTCCCCAAATCTGGTAAAAGACACGCATATAAATATCTGAGAGGTTCAACCAATCTACAATGAGCTCAAAGAGGCCCATACTGAGACACGTTATAGTCACACTGCCCGTAGATAAAGACTAAGAATTGTGAAGGCACAAGAGAGAGGTGACCTGTCACATTACAAGGGGTCCTCAATACACTCCTAAGCAAATTTCTTCTTTAAAAAAAAAAAGTCTTATTTATTTATTCATGAGAGACACAGAGAGGCAGAGACACAGGCAGAGGGAGAAGCAGGCTCCATGCAGGGAGCCTGACACGGGACTCGATCCCAGGACCCCGGGATCATGCCCTGAGCCGAAGGCAGGTGCTCAACTGTTGAGCCACCCACGCGTCCCCTAAGCAAATTTCTTATCAGAAACTCTAGAGACCAGAATAGAGTGGTCAATATATCAGAAGTGTTAAAAGAAAAAAAAAAAAAAAAAACCTGTCAATAAAAAAATCTTATATTTGGCAAAACTATCTTTAAAAAGTGAGGAGGGGCAGCCCTGGTGGCTCAGTGGTTTAGCACCACCTTCAGCCCAGGGCCTGATCCTAGAGACCCAGGATCGAGTCCCACATCGGGCTCCCTGCATGGAGCCTGCTTCTCCCTCTGCCTGTTTCTCTGCCTCTCTCTCTCTCTATGTCTATCATGAATAAATAAAATCTTAAAAAAAAAAAAAAAGTGAGGAGGTGAGGGCATCCGGGTGGCTCAGCTGGTTAAGCATCCGACTCTTGGTTTGGGCTCAGGTCACGATCTCAGGGTCATGAGATTAAGCCCCACTTCAGGCTCTGCGCTCAAGCACAGACTCTGCTTGTCCCTGGCCCTCACCCTGTGCTCACTCTTTCTCTTTCTCCCTCTCTCTCTCTCTCTCAAATAAATAAAAGATTTTTTAAAAAAATAAATAAAATAAAAGTGAAGAGGAAATTACAACAGTCCCAGATAAACAAAAGCTGAGGAAGTTTGTCACCATTAGACCTTCTCTGAAAAAACAAACAAACAAACAAACAAAAAAACATGCTCAAGGGAGTCCTGCAGGTTGAAATGAAAGGAACTCAAAGCTGGTATTATTGTAACAACGGTTTGTAACTGCATTTTTTGTTTGTTTCTACATGATTTCAGAAACCAATACATTTAAAGAAAAAAGTATTAGTGTAAAAGCTAGTATTACTAGAACTTTAGTTTGTGACTTCAAATCTTGTTTTCCATGTAATTTAGGAGACTAATGCATTTAAAATAATTATTAGTTCCTGTTTGGGGATACACCGTATGTAAAGATATAATTCTGTGATATCAACAACCTAAATCAGCGGTGACAGAGCTTTTTGTATATCATTAAAGTTAAGTTGGTATAAATTCAAATTAGAGTGCTGTCCCTTTAAATTTGTAAATGAAATCCCCATAATAACCGCAAAGAAAAGAGCTCTAAAATATACACAACAGGAAATGAGAAAAGAATGGCAAGCATTTCACTACAAAAAGCAACTAAACACAAGAGAGGACAGTCGGTGTAAGAGCAGGAGGGGCCATGCTAATATCAAAAACATTAAATCAAAAAACATTACAAGAGACAAAGAAAGATATTATGCTAAGTGAATAAGCCCGTCATAGGAAGACAAATACTGTTATTGTCCCCTAAGTGTCAGTGTCTGATTCCACTTACATGAAGTACTAACAGGAGTCAAAATCAGAGAGACAGAAAGTAGAAAGGTGATCACCAGTGACTGAGGGGAGAAAAGAATGGGGAGTAGTTGTTTAATGGGTATGAGATCTCAGTTTTGCAAGGGGAAAGAGTCCTGGAAACGGATGGTAGTGATGGTTGCACCACAGTATGAATGTGCTTAATGCCACTGACTGTGACCTTAAAAATGGTGTAGATGGCACATTTGACGTGATGTGTATTTTACCACAACTTTCAAACATTGAAGAAAAAAATACAAATTGAATTTTGTTAAAATTAACTTTATGTTCATTAAAAGATCGTTAAACCAGACTGGGGAAAGATATTTGTAAGATATTTGTAATCTAATAAAAAAAAACTCAAATACAGAATATATGGAGAATCTCTACAAATCAATAGGAAACAAAAAACAAACAAACAAACAAAAAATAAATACAAAAGGAAACAACAACAACAAAAAACAAGCCCAAATTTTAATGGGGGGGGGGGGGGACTCGAGTGGGCATTTCTGCAAAGAGGATCTTTCACTAGCCAAAAACTTCAACTGGATACCGCCGTACACTCAACAGGATGGCTATATTTTAACAAGAACGAGACCAAGTGTTGGTGAAATGTGGGCCAACCGGAACCTGATGCCTTACTGGTAAGAGTGAAATGTTACAACCATTTTGGAAAACCGTTTGACAGCATCTATCTACTAGAGATAGCTATATGGAGACCTTATAACCCAGCAATTCTACTCCTAGGTCTATCCTCCCCACCAACCGAGTGCACCTAGCCATGTACAAGGATGTTCACAGCTATCTAATCCATAAGGGCCTAAAACTGGAAACACAAATGTCCGTCATCCATATGGGTACGAATATTCATTCCTTTAACAGATGAAAATCATTCAGCACCAAACAAACTATTACTATAAACTACAACATAGGAGAATTCATAGCCTTGCTTCTCGAGTGTGGTCCAGAGACGAGCAGGAGCAGCATCACCCAGGTGCTTGCTAAAAATGCATCACCTGGGACGCCCAGGTGGCTCAGTGGTTGAGCACCTGCCTTCGGCCCAGGTTGTGATCCTGCGGTCCTAGGATCGAGTCCCGCATGGGGCTCCCCACAGGGGCCTGCTTCTTCCTCTGCCTCTGTCTCTGTGTCTCTCATGAATAAACAAAAATAAAATTTTTTAAAAATGCAGGACCTGAGGGCTCACAACAGTTCTACTGAATCAGAACTTGAAAACCACCAGTTGATGCATATGCACATTAAGAGTTGAGAACTTGGGACATCTGTGTGGCTCTGCGGTTGAGCGTCTGCCTTTGGCTCAGGTCATGATCCTGGAGTCTGGGAATCGAGTCCCACATCAGGCTCCCAGCATGGAGCCTGCTTCTCCCTCTGCCTGTGTCTCTGCCTCTCTCTCTCTTTCTCTTTCTTTCTCTCATGAATAAATAAATAAAATCTTTTAAAAAATGACTTGAGAACTTTATACCTTCTTTCGAGTGATAGTTACATAGACATATATAAATGTAAAATTTCATCAATTTACACATTTAAGGTTGTACATTTAGGTTGTACATATTAAGATCTATATATTTAAGATGCGTTTTACTGTGTCTTTTTTAACCCAATACAAAATTAAGATGATCAAATAAAAGTAATGGTTCACTAGCATATTCCAAAGGTAACCAGTGAAGGTTTTTTAGGATCATTACAAACTCATAGATTTAAATGTATTTTATATATTTTAATCCATTGAAATTATTCTATTATGTTTTATTTTTCTCATCTTTAACAGGGTTCAGGTTGGCTACTGAGTCATTTGTAATCCCAGAAATATTTGTAATCTCCTCATTTTTTAATATTAGAAACTGTTTCAACTCATTTTGTACATTTTCTGTCCAAATATGAAAAATAGTCATTTTTTCCAAGAATCCAGGGTCATTTTTAAATTAAATCATATTAAAAGCTCCAAACTGGGTACTAAGAGATCTAATTAATTACTTTAAACACTTCTACAGAAGAGAATAAAGAGATGTGATTTGCTCTATAGATACCAAGACTTATTAAGAAGGTATAAAATCAAGACCAAGTGGTACTGGCTCAGAGAGACAAAATAATCAGTACGATAGACTAAGTTGTTTAAAACAGATTTATATACGGAACTTAGATGTATAACAGAGGTGGCATAGCAGGTAAGTGGAAAAATGAGGGGAACTGATGATCTATTGAGAAAACTAATTAATTGGATCCCTATTTTATATAACATACAAAAGTCAACTCCAGTTGGGTTAAAGACTTAAATGTCAAATTAATTCAAATGCCGTAATAGAAACTGTATTAGTCAGGGTTCTCCAATGAAACAAAGCCACAGAACATGAGAGACTCCTAACTCTGGGAAACGAACTAGGGGTGGTGGAAGGGAGGTGGGCGGGGGTGGGGGTGACTGGGTGACGGGCACTGAGGGGGGCACTTGATGGGATGAGCACTGGGTGTTATTCTATATGTTGGCAAATTGAACACCAATAAAAATAAATCTATATAAAAAAAGAAACAAAACCAATAGGAGATAAATATATATACATACACATAAATATACATTTACTCAATTTATTAAAGATATATAAGTATATGGGGCACTTGGCTGGCATAGTTAGTAGAGCATGAGACTTTGATCTCGGGGTTGTGAGTTCAAGCCCCACACTGGATGTAGAGATTACTTAAAAATAAAAAATCTAAATAAATATATATTGGGCAGCCCGGGTGGCCCAGCGGTTTAGCACCACCTTCAGCCCAGGGCCTGATCCTGGAGACTTGGGATCGAGTCCCACATCGGGCTCCCTGCATGGAGCCTGCTTCTCCCTCTGCCTATGTCTCTGCCTCTCTGTCTGTCTCTGTGTCTCATGAATGAATAAAATCTTTAATAAATAAATAAATATTTAAGTACATATTTACTATGTTAAAATATATTTCAATATTATATATTTATATAAATATATTGTTTATGAGTTATAGAAATATATGGGTATGGATATATAATTACATGATTTACATATTTATTTAACTATTTACATAGTTATAGAAATATATGGGTATGGATATATAATTACATGATTTACATATTTACATATTTATTTATTACATAAATAAATATTATTTATTTTAATATTTACATATTAAAAAATATACATATATATTTATTATAAGGCATGGGCTCATGCAATTATTGAGGCTGAGAGGTCCCAAGATCTGCTGTAGACAAACTGGAGACCCAAGAGAACTAATGGTATAGTTCTAGTCCAAGTTCAAAGGCTTGAAAACCAAGAGAGCAGATGGCATAAGTTCCAATTGGAGTCCAAGTTCGAAGGCAAAAGACTCATGTCCTAGCTTGAAGACAAGCAGACACAGACAAATCTTTCTTACTCAGCCTTTTAGTTCTGTTCAGGCTGCAATGTATTGGATGAGGCAATCTGCTTTACTGAAATGTTAATCTCATCCAGAAACATCTTCGCAGACACATTCAGAACTAATATTTAACCAAATATCTGAGTACCACATGACCCAATCATGTTGACAAATAAAATTAATGTGACACCTCACAGAAGTATAGGTAAATATCTTTCTGAACATGGATTAAGAAGATTGTCTTTTTTTTTTAAGATTTTATTTATTTATTCATGAGAGACACAGATTGAGAGGCAGAGACACAGGCAGAGGGAGAAGCAGGCCCCATGCAGGGAGCCTGATGCGGGACTCGATCCTGGGACTCCAGGATCACGCCCTGGGACTCCAGGATCACGCCCTGGGCTGAAGGCAGACCGCTGAGCCACTCAGATTTTCTTTTTTTGAGAGAGAGAGAGAGAAAGAGTGTGTGCCTGTGCGTGCAAGCATGCACAAGGTGGGGGGAGGTGGGGGGGAAGAGAGAGAGAGAGAATCCCAAGCAGGCTTCATGCTCAGTGTGGAGCCCAATGCAGGCTCAATCTCACAACCCTGAGATCATTACCTGAGCTGTAATCAAGAGTTGGTTGCCTAACCAACTGAGTCACCCAGCACCTGTAGGAAGACTTTCTTAAACAAGGCATGCAGAAAGCACTATCTAGGAAAGAAAAAATTGATACATTTGACTATATTAAAGTGAAGAACTTCTATTCATACATAATCTTTTGTTCATTTTTTGATTATTTTTTTATTTCATAATCATCTTACAATGAAAGTGAAAAGGTACAAACGGGGCAGAGATATCCATAACACATAACTGACCAAGAACTGGCATCAAGTATTTTTAAATGTCTTTAAATAAACTCCTTCAAATAAATAAGAAAAAGACAATCAAATATAAAAGCACATGGTACATGAACAAGATATATGAGCAGGGAATTCTCAGAGGAAATGCATATGGCCAATACATTTGAAGAGATGCTTGAACAGGAAATGCAAGTCAAGACCAAAATGAGATACCAATTCATACCCAACTGACTGGCAACAATTAAGATGCCTGATGATTCCAAATGTTGGAAACAATATGGATCAATGGGATCTCATAGATTTCTAGTAGAAGCATAAATTAGACCAATCGCTTAAAATAATTTGGCATTAGATTATGTTTGCCATTCATTGACCCTTAAGGATAATATTCAGAGTATTAATAACCAATACCACATGGATCCTGATCAATCAGAACAGATGCCTGGCCCATCAGATTGGATGCTAGCCAGTAGCTCTACTGGTGTGTACCAGCTACTTACCTTATGTACACTACCACCTAGCATTCCACGTCTAGTTATGTGCCAGTAGAAATGTCTCGTGTTTATCAAGAAACAGATACAGGAATATTCACAGCATGACTCTTGGTAGTAGCAAAAAATAGTAACAAAAAATAGAAACAATAGAAAATGTTCATTAACAGAAGAATGGATGAAATAATCATGGAATAGTCACACAATGGAAATGATATAGAATGTGCAAAAATATGGAAAAGTCTTAGTTAATATAATGTAGATATTTTTTAATGTCCTAGAAGAGGGGCTCCTGGGTGGCTCAGTGGTTGAGCGTCTACCTTTGGCTCAGGTTGTGATCCCGGGATCCTGGGATCGAGTCCCACATCAGACTCCCCCCGGGAGCCTGCTTCTCCCTCTGCCTGTGTGTCTGCTTCTCTGTCTCTCTCTCTGTGTGTCTCTCATGAATAAATAAACTATTTTAAAAATAAATAAAGTCCCAGAAGGTTATGTATGCCATAATACTCTTTTCTTAAAATTCAGAAACTAGGGATCCCTGGGTGGCGCAGCGGTTTGGCGCCTGCCTTTGGCCCAGGGCGCTATCCTGGAGACCCGGGATCGAATCCCACGTCGGGCTCCCAGTGCATGGAGCCTGCTTCTCCCTCTGCCTGTGTCTCTGCCTCTCTCTCTCTCTCTCTCTCTGTGACTATCATAAATAAATTAAAAAAATTTTTTTTAAATTTCAGAAACTATTCAAACTGAATATACTTGGGTCACAAATATATTTGGTCTAACTATAAAAAGAAAAAAAAGTGTCTGATAATCACAAACTTTAGGAGGGGGAAGCAGAATTATAGGATGCCAAGAAGCAAATAGATAGCTTTTCTAGCTCTTGGGTTGGATGGTGGGATTACAGGTATTCATTATAGTCTTTTATAAATACACAGACACACATACATGCATACATTCATATACAAAATAAGATGTCTAAAAAAAATTTTTTTAAATAAGATGTCTATGTCCAATGATGACAGTGAGTGACCATGAACCAAGGATTAAGATTTATCTAATTCTGTGTGTCTCAGATTCATTAAAAAATAAAAGACAATTTTGAAATATGAGCAAAGAACTGGAATTTTAAAGAATGATCAAGTAGATAAGAAAAGAAACTATATATAACTTCCAGAAATGAAAAATATAATAACTATAATTAGAGACTCAATAAATGGGTTTAACAGCCAACTAGATGCAGGTCCTAATAGAATCAGTGAACAGAAAGAGCTGAATATATGTGGAAGGCATCATAGAGAGAGAAAGCTCTGAGAGAGAGGTCACGAAATATGAAGGGTAATGTGAGATGACCAAGCACACACGGAATCAGAAGCCCCCCCAAAAAGAGGGACACAATGGGACAGAGGCAATATGTGGAGAGAGAGTGGGTGATGATTTTCCAGAACTGATAAAGATATCAAATTACAGATGCCCAACAAATTTCAAATAGAATAAATCGAAATAAATCTACAACATCATGTTAAAACTGCAAAATCAAGGGGCACCTAGGTGGCTCAGTCGGGCAAGCTTCTACCTTTGGTTCAGGTCATGATCCCAGGGTCCTGGGGTCGAGTCCCACATCGGGCTCCCTGCTCAGCCGGGAGTCTGCTTCTCCCTCTCCCTCTGCCCGTCACCCCACTAGTGCTTTCTCTCTCTCTCTCTCAAATAAATAAAATCTTTTTTAAAAACTGCAAAATCAAGGATACAAAGAAGAATTTAAAAGCAGCCAGAGAAAAGAAAGTTTGCTTTCAAACAAACAATAGATAAGCTGACAAGTGACTTCACAAAGCAGCCACAGACACCCTGAGGACAGTGGAATGGTCTGTCCAATGTGCTGAGGGAACAAAACAGTCAACCTAGAGATTTACGCACAGTTAAAAAGACTTCTTGGGAATCATGGTGAAATAAAGACCTTGCGGAAAAGAAAGAAATCGAAAGACTGCCTGCCATTAGCCCGCCCTCACTAAAGAAAATTATAAAGGAAGTTCTTCAGACAAAATATGATCTCGTGTAAGAAGTGATCTCAGATGGAAGGTCTAGGATGCAAGAAGTAATAAAGAACAAAGAAAATGGTGAACATGTGAATACATATAAATAAACCATGACTGTATAAAATAATAATAATAAGCTCTGGTGAGTTTTTCAAAGGTAGAATTATTTTTTTAAAAGATTTTTATCTATTTATTTATTCATGAGAGACACACAGAGAGAGGCAGAGACACAGGCAGAGGGAGAAGCAGGCTCCATGCAGAGAGCCTGATGCGGGACTCAATCCCAGGTCCCCAGGATCAGGCCCCGGGCCAGAGGCAGACACTCAACCGCTGAGCCACCCAGGCTGCCCTCAAAGGTAGAATTAAAACAGGTGACAGAAGCCTGTATCTTTGGGAAGGAAAAAGTAGAGTTCAAGTAAGTGTCTAAGGTCCTTGTATTTGGGGGAAGGAGGATAAGGAGATTAACTTCAGATTCTGATAAATAAATATGTTAAAATTGGTGGAGTAATCAATAAAAGAACAGAAAGAGAGTATATAACTTCCAAAGGACCTAATGTCTCCGCACAAGAGTCACACGCCTGTTAACAGTCCATTCCTACGGACCTTACCCCCACCACCAGCCCTGGGAGCCCGCGAAGCCCCAACTCGCTCAGCTGGGCCACGTGCTGGCAGAGCTAGAATGCAGCTATGGCCTGAAGGCCGTGAAACTGAGACACTGCACTGCAGTCGAGGCAGAAAGCCCATGTCTTTGCTCCTTGGAAGCAAGCAAGAGACTCTGCTGAGAAACGCTCAGGGGAAGAGGAGAGGAGCCCAGCAAGGCAGATGGAGCCCCGTGGTGTCTTCGAGATCGATGACCTAACTCTTCCGATTCAAAGTCTTAATCCACGTCTCCCAGGATGCACACCTGCCACTAGAGCAGTTGGACCGGAACCGCTCTTCTCCCTTACTTGTGACTTAGCATGAGAGCTGGTTGAGGCACTCGACAACTCTTCCCATTTATCGAGGCGGTTTTCCCTCGGTGACTTCCAGTCTCCTTCCCTATACCTGGCTTCTGGTAGGGTCACCCGTCCATCAGCCATATCTGTCTATTCTGAAGAGTTCAGGGTCTCTCTCCGGGGCTTCCTCGGGCCTTGTGCAAATCACTTGATGTGAATGGGTACAAAGAGAGGAGGATTTGCCCAACATTCCTCAGAAACACCTGAGCCCCAGGTCACACCCAACCATGACATTCTGTGACATTTATATCATTTTAAAAGTTTTTAAAATACTTTTGAGGGGTGGCCAAGTGGCTCAGTCAGTTAAGCGTTGGTCTTCAAGCTCAGGTCATGATTCTATATCAGGCTCCCTGCTCGGGGGGCGGCGGGGGGGAGCTGCTCCTCCCTCTGCCTCTGCCTGCTGCTCCCCTTGCTTGTGCTCTTACACTCTCTCTGTCAAATAAATAAAATCTTCTGAAAAATAAAAATACTTTTTAAAAGTACATTTTTCTTGGGGCATCTGGGTGATTCAGTCGGTTAGGCACCTGACTCTTGGTTTCAGCTCAGATCATGATCTCAAGGTTGTGGGGGCGAGACCTGTGTCTGGCTCCACACTTGGCATGGAACCTGTTTAGGATCCTCTCTTTCTCCCTCTCCCTCTGCCCCTCCCTCTCTAAAAAAAAAAGAGATGAAGTAAAATTTTCTTTTTAAAAATCAATTAAAATGTTAAATAGATTACATTTTTAAATCTATAAAATGATTCTATTGATCGCAACTGGATTGTATATAATATGCACACATACATATATACTGCATAAATTATAAGGGTATCACTTGATGAATATGTCACAGAGTAAACATTCCTATAGCCAGTCCTAATCAAGAAACAGCACATTATCAGCACGAAAGCATATGTCCAAATAAGGAGGACTTGGTAGGAAAAGAAAGGAAGAGCCTGAGATCATGCCAGGGTCTGGCTCAATGACTGAGCAGTGCCCATTCACTGAAATAGAAATCACAGGAGGAAAAGCAGGACTGGAAGAGAAAGATATTCATATGATTTTAAACATACTGAGTTGGAAATGCCCGTGGGACTCCCAGGAGACTATCTCTAGTACTCAGGTGGACCTACGGCATGAGAACTCCAGGAAAAGGTAGGAGATAGGTAGATTAGATATATTTGATTTTTTCTTTCTTTTTTCTTTTTTAAGATTTTATTTATTTATTCATGAGAGACACAGAGAGAGAGGCAGAGACCCAGGCAGAGGGAAAAGCAGGCTCCATGCAGGGAGCCCGATGGGGGACCCAACCCCAGAAACACGGGATCACGCCCTAAGCCGAAGGCAGATGCTCAGCCACTGAGCCACCCAGGCGCCTTCTGATTTATTTTCTGAAACAAGAAATGGGAACCATGCTATGAATTTTTGTGCTCCTCCAAGATTCAAGAGAGAAAATTTTGATACCAAAATATTGACATTCTGGGATATCTTCATGTTTTAGGCAATCTGCTTAGCCTCTCTAGCCTTAGTTTCCTCATCTATAAAATAGGGATAATAGTGGTATCTACTTTATAGAGCTCCTGTGAGGAAAGACTTGACTTTACTAATTTCATTAGAAAATAAGTATAAAATGGGTGGAACAGTGCCTGAGATGTAGGAAACCCTCAGTAAATGTTGGCTATCCCCATTTATGGGGACAACAGGTCTAAATATTTGAAAAGAAGAGTGTTCTGAACATTGGGACACTTAAAATTTCCTACTACAGATCAAATGTTAGGAAAGAAACAGATGGGTCCAGACAGTATCCTCCTTAAATTGAAGGAAGAGGTCCATCTCTGGTCCCTGTGTTTTGGAGAGTCAGGCACATCTCACACACACACACACACACACACACACACACCACAATTTATTAAAGAACACATGGATGCCCCTAGTACTGTTGAAATTACATCTAACAAAATGTCTAGGGAAAAAGCTAAAAAAAGGAACAATTGATAGCACTAAACAAATATGAACTTTGGGGTAACTGGGTGGCCCAGTTGGTTAAGGTTCTGCCTTCAGCCCAGGTCGTGATCCCAGGGTCCTGGGATGGAGGCTTGCATCGGGATCCCTGCTCAGTGGGGAGTCTGCTTCTCCCTCTCCCCCTCCCCTTGCTCCTTCTCTCTCTCTCTCTCTCTCTCACTCAGTCTCTCAAATAAATAAATAAAACCATTTTAAAAAAGCAAATAAGAACTTTGATAAAGAATGTTGGCATAGTATTCTTAAAAGAATAATATGACATCTTGATATACTACTAACAAAAGCACAATAGTTGCTGAAGTTAATAGATATTTTCTGGGTATAGTAAAGATGATTTGGAAATTTGATTATAGAATGGACAAATATGTATGATGGATAAACAAAAGTGATGAACAAAGTCAATAATCACTTCTGAGATAGAGTTCAAAGTGAGATTAATAATGTAACAGCCAATATCATGAGAGAAGAAATTACATATAAAATTTCAAAAAGTAAATACTACTTCGTTCAACTACAAGAGTCAATTGAACAACAAACTTTTTTTCCTTTTTTACAGGAAAATACACATAATATAAATTCTAAAATCTTAACCATTTTTTAGAGTACATTTCAGGGATATTAAGTACACCGACCCTGCTGGGCAGCCTTCACCACTATCCATCCCCATAACTCTTCTCATCTTATAAAATTGAAACTCTATACCCATTAAATAGTAAGTCCTTCTTCTCCTTTCTGGAAGGCCCCTGGAAACCACCATTACACTTTCTGTCTCTAGGATTTTGACTCCTCTTTGTACCTCATGGAAGTAGAATCTCTCTCGTCACCTTCTTGTGACGGGTTTCTTTCACTTAGTATAATATTCTCAAGTTTTATTCATGTTACGGCATATTGCAGAACTTCCTTACTTTTCAAGGTTGCATGATACTTCATTATTATATATGGATAATATGCGTATATATCACATTTTCTTATCCTTTCATCTGCTGATGGACACATGGGTCACTCCCACATTTTAGCTATTATGAATAATGATGCCATGAACATGAGTGTACAACTATCTCTTCAAAACCCTGCTTTCAGTTCTTTTGAGTATATACCCAGGAGTAGAACAGCTGGATCATATGGTAATCTACTTTTAATTTTTTGAGAACCTCCATGCCGTCTTTCACAGCTGTATCATCTTATATCCCCATCAACAATGTACAAGGGTTCTTATTTCACCACATCCTTGACAACACTTATTTCTTGTTGCTGTTATTGTTTTTTGACACTAGCCATCCTACTGGGTGTGAGGTGGCATCTCATTGTCATTTTGATTTGCATTTCTCTAGTAATTAGTGATATGGAGCATCTTTTCATGTCCTTACTAGGCGTTCATATATGTTCTCTGGGAAAATGTTTATTCAAGGCCTTTCCTAACTTTTTTGAAAATTTTGACTTATTTATTGAAATGATCTCTACACCCAACATGGGGCTTGAACTCTCGATCATGAGATCAAGAGTCGCATGCTCTTCCAACTGAAACAGCCAGGCACCCTCCCTTCCCTAACTTTTGAATCAGCTTGTTTTTTGTGGTTGTTGTGTTTTAGGAGTTCTATTTATATTCTGAATATTAATTCCTTAGATATATGATCCAATATATCCAATAGATATATGATTTGCAAATATCTTCTTCCATTCTGTGAGTTGTCTTTTTATATCTTTTTCTTGCCTAATTGCTCTAAGATTTCCAGTACTATATTGAATAGACCTGGTGAAAGTAGGCATCCTTGCCTCATTCCTGGTCTTAGAGGAAAAGCTTTTAGTATTCCATCATTGAGCATGATGTTTGCTGTGGCTTTTTTTCATACATGGCTTTTATTACATTGGAGTTGTTCCCTTCTATTCCTAGTGTAGTGAGTGTTTTTATCATGAAAAGGTGTTGCATTTTGTCAAATGCATCAATTGAGATAATTATATGGATTTTTCCCTTCACTGTGTTGATGTTGAGTATTGCATTGATCAATTTTCACATGTTGAACCATCCTTGCAATTCAGGGATAAATCCCACTTGGTCATGGTGTATAATCTTTTAATATGGTGCTGAATTCTGTTTGCTAGTATTTTGTTGAAAATTTTTGCAGTAGCTGAGTGAAGTAAGTCAGTCGGAGAAGGACAAACATTATATGTTCTCATTCATTTGGGGAATATAAATAATAGTGAAAGGGAATAAAAGGGAAGGGAGAAGAAATGTGTGGGAAATATCAGAAAGGGAGACAGAACGTAAAGACTCCTAACTCTGGGAAACGAACTAGGGGTGGTGGAAGGGGAGGAGGGCGGGGGGTGGGAGTGAATGGGTGACGGGCACTGGGGGTCATTCTGTATGTTGGTAAATTGAACACCAATAAAAAATAAATCTTAAAAAAAGAAAAAAAGAAAAATTCTAAATTTTTCTAAAGAAAATTTTTGCAGTAGAGATATTGATCTGTAGTTTTCTTGTCTTGTAGTGTCTTTGGGTTGGTATCAGGGTTACTCTAGCCTCATAAAATGAGTCAAGAAGTGTTCTCTCTTACATTTTTTGAAGGGTGTGAGCAGGAATAATGTTGATTCTGTAATTCCTGGTGGAATTCCTCAATGAACCCACCAGGTCCAGGACTTTTCTTCATTGGGAGATTTTTTTTTAAGATTTTATTTATTTATTCATGAGAGACACAGAGAGAGGCAGAGACACAGGCAGAGGGAGAAGCAGGCTCCATGCAAGGAACCCAATGTGGGACTCGATCCTGGGACTCCAGGATCATGACCTGGGCCCAAGGCAAGTGCCAAACCACTGAGCAACCCAGAGATCCCAAGATTTTTGATTATTGATTCAATCTCCTTACTATAATAGATACCTCCAGATTTTTCTATTTCTTCATGATGTAGTCTTGGTAGGTTTTGAGTTTTTAGGAATTTGTCCATTTCATCTAGGCTACCCAATTTTTTGACATGCAATTGTTCATAGTACTTTCCTATAATCTTTTTTTATCTCCGTAGAATCGGTAGTGGTGTCCCCACTTTATTTCTGATTTAAGTAATCTGAGTTTTTCTCTTGTTTCCTTAGTTCATATAGCTAAAGATTTTTGTTGATCTTTCCAAAGAACCAACTTTTGGTTTCACTGATATTCTCTATTGTTTTCTATTCTCTATTTCATTTATCTCTGCTTTAATCTTTATGGTTTTCTTTACTTCTGCTTGCTTTGCATTTAGTGCACTCTTCATTTTCTAGTTCCTTAAGTTGTAAAGTTATGTTATTGATTTGCGATCCTTCCTGGTTTTTTTAATCTTTTTAAAAGGATTTTTAAAATTTATTTTTAGAGAGAAAGAGAGCGTGAGCACGGAGAGGGGCAGGGGGAGAGACTCTTTCAAACAGACTCCTCACTGAATGAGGAGCCTGACCCAAGGCTCAATGCCACAACCCATGAGATCATGACCTGAGCTGAAACCAAGAGTCAGACACTTAACCAACTGAGCCTTTCAGACACCCCAAGATCCTTCCTGGGTTTTTTAACTTGTAAAAATTTTTATTTATTTATTTATTTGAGAGAGAGTGGGAGTGAGGGAGCACAAGCAGGGGAAGTGGCAGAGAGGGGCCAGCTGCCCCATCCTTCTTGTTTTTAATATAAGCATTTATAATTATATAAATTTCCCCTTAGTACAGCTTTTGCTATGATTCATAAGGTTCAATATGTTGTATTTTTATTTTCACTCAACTTTGAGTATTTTCTAATTTCCCCTATGATTTCTTCAAGTCATTGGTTGTTTGGAAAATGTATTGTTTAATTTTCATAATATTGAGAATTTTTGTTTTCATTTTTTCTTAATTTTCACCTTATCTCATGGTGGTCAAAGAGAGACTGTTGATATCTATCTTTTAAAGTCTAGGGTGCCTGCTTGGCTCTGTCTGTTAAGTGTCTGCCTTTAGTTCAAGTCATGATCCCACAGTCCTGGGACCAAGTCCTGCATCGGGCTCCCTGCTCAGCGGGGAGTCTGTTTCTCCCTCTCCCCCAGCTCCTCTCCCCACTTGTGCTTTCTCACTCTCACTCACTCTCTCTCTCAAATAAAAAAAAAGTCTATTGAGATTCAATGTGTCTCCTAACATATGGTCTACTTGGAAAATGTTCCACATGCACTTGAGAAGAATATGTATGCTGTTGATGGGTAGAATGTTCTGTATACATCTGATGGATCTGTGTTGTGCTGTTTAGACTATTTCCTTATTTATCTCCTGTCTGGTTGTTCTATCCATTATTCAGAGTGGGATTCTGAAGTCTCCACTTATCATTATAGAGCTATTTCTCCCTTTAATTCTGTCCACTTTTGGTTCATATATTTTGATCATCTGTCACTATGTGTGGAAAGTTTTAACAGGCACACCTCAGAGATATCCAGACCACCACAATACAGCAAACATCACAATAAAGTGAGTCAAATGAATTTTTTGGTTTCTCAGCGCATATAAAAGTTATATTTAGGGGCATTTGGGTGATTCAGTCAGTTAAGTGTTGGGCTCTTGATTTCTGCTAAGATCATGATCTCAGGGTCAAGAGATTGAGCCCCATATCAGGCTCTGTGCTCACTCTGGAATCTGCTTAATATTCTCTCTCCCTCTCCTTCTCCCTCTCTCCCTCCTGCTCATGCTCACTCACTCTCTCTCTAAAATAAATAAATAAATCTTTTTAAAAATACTTTATTACTAAAAAACTGCTATCATCTGGCCTTGGAAAAATATATCACTGATAGACTTGCTCAATGCAGGGTTATCATAAGTCTTCAATCTCTAAAAACACAGTATCTGTGAAGTACAATTAAGCAAAGTGCACTAAAATGTAATCATTTTATCTTCTTACCATATTAAATCATTTACTAACATATAACGTCCTTCTTTGCCTCCTACAAACTTATTTTATTTAAGTACTATGTTATCTGATATTAGTATAGCCACTCCTGCTCTATTTTGGTTGTCATTGCATAGAATTGTTTCCCATCCTTTCACTTTTTTAAAAAGATTTTATTTATTCATGAGAGGTACAGGACTTGATCCCAGGACCCCAAGATCACAAACTGAGCCAAAGGCAACACTTAACCACTGAGCCACTCAGGCATGCCTCATCCTTTCACTTTCAAACTGCTTGTGCCTTTGGATCTCAACTGAGTCTCTTGTAGACATCGTATCATTGAGTCATGTGTTTTTATCCATTCTACCAAGCTCTGTCTTTTGATTGGAGAGTCTCATCTCTTTACATTTAAAGTAATGACAGCTAATGAGACTTACTTATGTCATTGTGCTATTTGTTTTCTACATGCCTTTAGCTTTTTGGTCCCTCATTTCCTGCATTGCTATGTTCTTTTGCGTTAGATGATTTTTTTTTGTAAAACATTTAGATTTCTTTTTCATTTCCTTTTGTGTATATTCTAGAGCTATTTTCTTTGTAGTTACCATGGGGATTACATTTAACATCCTAAAGTTATAACACTCTAATTTGTGTTTATACCAGCTTAATTTCAATAACATACAAAAACTGCTCCTTTACAGCTCTGTCCCCACCCCTCTTGGTTGCTGATGTCACAAAATTACATTTTTATACATTATATGTCCCCAAAACATAAACTAATAAATGCATTAGTACCCTAAATTATGTAAAAACAAGGTTTGGAACCACAAACTAAAGTTACAGTAATACAAGATTTACATTAAAAATTCTTTTCTTTAAATGTATTAGTGTTTGGGGGCACCCAGGTGGCTCAGTCAGTTGAGCATCTGACTCTCGTTTTTGGCTCAGGTCATGATCTCAAGGACTTGGGATTGAGCCCCACATAGGGCTCCACCGGGATGGAGTCTGTTTGAGATTCTCTCTCTCCCTCTGCCCCTCCCTCTGCTCTCTCTCTCCCTCTCTCTCTCAAATAAATAAATAAAAATGCTTTTAAAAAATAACATATTAGTGTTTTAAACCATGTGGAAAACTAATAAAACGTACAACTACAAACCATTGTAATAATAATACTAGAGCTTATAATTGCCTATGTATCTACATTTACTGGGATTTTTATTTCTTCATACAACTTTAAATAAATTATTGTCTGCTGTGTCTTTTCATTTCACCTTGCAGGACCCTACCTGTCATGCAAGACAGGTCTGGCGGCCACCAACAGCCTCAGCTTTTGTTTATCTGAGAATCTCTTAATTTCTTCCTCACTATTGAAGGACAGCTTTGCCAAGATAGGATTCTTGACAGGGTTTTTCTTTTAGCCCTTTGAATATATTGACTATTCTCTCCAGCCTCCAAATTTTCTGCAAAATCTGCTGATAATCTTATTGACAATTCTTTGTATATAATAGTTCACATCTCTCTTGCTGCTTTCAAGATTCTCTTTCAAATTTTGATTATAATGTGCCTTGGTGGGGGTGGCTGGTGTGGGTCTCCCTGAAGTCATTTTACATGGATTCATCTTACTTGGATTCATTAAGCTTCCTGGATGTTTAGGTTCATGTCTTTCAGGAAATTTGGGGATTTTTCAGCCCTTATTTCTCCAAATACTCTCTCTGCCCCTTCCTCTCTCTACTTCTGGGACTCCCAAGATGCATATGTTGGTCCACATGATTATATCTCACCGATCCCTGAAATTCTGTTCATTTTTCTTTCATCTCTTTTTTCTCGTTCTTAGTCTCAATCATTTCCATTGTCCTATCTTCAAGTTTTTTAATTCTTTTTTCTGCCTACTCAGATCTTCCTTTGAATTTCTCTAGTGAATTTTTCATTTCAGCTAGTGTACTTTTCATCTCCAGAATATCTATCTTTTGGGCTTCTTTTAGGTCTTCTATCTCTTTATTGAGATTTCATTTGTTCACACATCATTTACTTTCTCCACGTATTTCTTTAGTTCTTTGGGCATCTTTAAGACAGTTGTTTTAAAGTCTTTGTCTAGTAGATCTGCCATTAGGTCTTTTTCAGGGACAATTTGTGGTGGCTTATTTTTCTTCCTTTGAATGGGCTACACTTTGCTGTTTCCTTGTATGCTTTGGGACTTTTTGTTGAACACAGGAAATTTGAATCTAATATTGTAGTAATTCAGGAAACCAGATTCTCCATCTTCCCCAGGGTTTTCTGGGTTTTATTATTATTTTTGTATACTGTGGGTTGTGTTTGTTTGTTTTAGGCTGTCTCTGTGCTGAGGATCAGAATGAGGTGCAAGCTTAATGTCTTCTTAGGGTTTTTTTCTGAGCCTTTCTCTGGGAAAGTGTGGTCACTTTCTAATTTTCTCTGTACATGCAGTTACTTTTGAATGCGCTTATCTTTAATGTCTGGCTCCTAAAAGGAGAAAAGCAAAAAATGAAGGAGTAAAAAGGGACTCTGGCCTTTTAAATCCCCCTGCAGATCACACTTCAGCAGAGGAGATGTGTTCCAACAAGTGTAGGGCAAAAGGGGTGGGGAGGTGCAACAACAATAGCTGTCCATCTCTTTGTCTGCACCTCTTTGATCAGAAGCAACGATTAGTGATCAAAGCATGGATCCCACATACTTGGGTGACTGGATCATTGTTGCCCACCCTATCTCCCATGTACTGCATGCAGGTTGCTCCAGGAACATGTGCACAGCTGTCTGCCCTACAGCTGAGGGCTGGGGATGGTGCTATCATACTAAGAGCTGAAAGTGACCAAAATTAACCATAATTTACCATCCTAAGTTTTCCCTGAAAATTGCAAGCCTTCAATAGACTCCAGACTTCCAAAACAGTTACATCACACTGATTCCGCCAATGCAACTGTCCTCCCAGAGGGGAGACAGATTCCTGGTGATTCTTCCTCTGCCATCTTCTCAGAATCCTCAAGCTTGTATTATATATATTGCAACTACCAGAAGATAGAAGTCAAAAATAATTATCACAAAATAAAAAGCTACTGCACAACAAAGGAAACAATCAACAAACCAGAAAGACAACCTACTGAACGGGAGTAGGTATTTGCAAATGACATATCTGATAAGGGGTTAGTATCCAAAATATACAAAGAACTTACACAACTCAACACCAAAAAAACCCAAATAATCTCTTTAAAAATAGGCAGAGGACATGAATAGACACTTTTTCAAAGAAGACATCCAGATGGTCAACAGACACATGGAAGGATGCTCAACATCCCTCATCATCAGGGAAAAGCGAATCAAAACCACAATGATGTATCACCTCACATTTGTCAGAATGGCTAAAATCAGAAACACTAAAAACACCAAGTGTTGGCATGGATGTGGGGAAAAAGGAACCCTTATACTCTGTTGGTGGGAATGCAAATCAGGCCAGCCACTGTGGAAAACAGTGTGGAGGTTTCTCAAAAAAATAAAATTGATCCAGTAATGATCCAGTAATTCCACTATGATCCAGTGCTTCCACTACTGGGTTGTTACCCAGTAAGGGTATGATATGATCCAGTAATTCCACTACTAAGACTTTACCCAAAGAATATGAAAACCCTAATTTGAAAATCTATATTAACCCTTATGTTTATTGTAGCATTATTTACAATACCTAGTTTTGGAAAAAACTCAAGTGTTAGATAAACGGATACAGGAAATGTGGTGTGTGTGTGTGTGTGTGTGTGTATACACACACACACACACACACACAATGGAATATTACTTAGCCACACAAAAAATGAAATCCTGTCATTTGCAACAACATGAATGGATCTAGAGGGTATAATGCTAAGTGTAATAAGCAAGTCAGAGAAAGATAAGTAGGATATGATTTTACATACATGTGGAATTTAAGAAACGAAACAAGTGAACAAAGAAAAAAGAAGCAAACAAAAAACAGACTCTCAGAAATAGAAAACAAAGTGATGGTTACCACAAGGGAAATAGTTGAGGGGATGGGTGAAATAGGTGAAGGACTTAAGAGTATACTTATCATGACGAGCACTGAATAATGTACAGAATTGTTGAATCACTATATTGTACACCTGAAACTAATATAACACTGTATGTTAAATACGCTGAAATTAAAATTTTTTAAAAATATGTTTAAAGTGAAAAACTTTAGTTTTTAATAAAACTTTTTAAAAATTTAAATAATTATCACATCATTAGTTCTATACCTTTCTTAGAAGTGTAAGATTTTTCTCCCTTTTTATTGGGATATATATTTTATATGCAATAAATTGCACAAATCTTAAGTGTACAGATCCGTGAATTGTTCCATATGTACTTCCCATTCAGATGAAGATACAGACATTTCTAACACCCCAGAAAGACTCTCTTATGCACTATGCCACTTAATATATTCCAAGGGATAACCACTGCTTTGAAATTCTATCACCATGGAGTAGTTTTTCCTGTACTTTATATAAAAATAGAATCATACGGAGTGTAATTTTTTGTGTCTGACTCTTTTGCTCAACTTTATTGTCTTGTAATTTTTTTAAATTTTTATTTATTTATGATAGTCACACACACACACACACACACACACACAGACATAGGCAGAGGGAGAAGCAGGCTCCATGCACCAGGAGCCCGACATGGGATTCGATCCCCGGTCTCCAGGATCGCGCCCTGGGCCAAAGGCAGGCGCTAAACCGCTGCGCCACCCAGGGATCCCTTGCTCAACTTTATAACTAAGAGTCATCCATGTTATTGCATGTAGTTCAATCTTTTTCATTGCTATTTAATACCCCAGATATGAATAGATCATAATTTATTCTATTGTTGATTAACACTTGGTTTGCTTCCAATTTAGGGCTATAATGGAAGATGCTGCTGTGAATACGCTACATGTATATCTTAGTGGACATACGCATTCATTTCTCTCCAGCATATACCTAGAGCTGAGTTGTACAGTCATGCAGCACATGTTTGTTTAGCTTTAGTCCACGCTGCCAGTTTTCTAAATGTTTATATAAAGTTATATTCCCAATGAGCAATGTACAAGACTTCTAGTTTCTCTATATCTTCAAAAACTTGAACTTGTCAGTTTTTTAAAAATTTTAGCCATTCTAAAACTGTGCAAGTATGAGATGGTATCTCATTGTAGTCTTAATTTGACTTCACCTGAAATAAAATGATGTCAAACACTTTTACAAATATTTATTAGCCATTTGGATATCCTCTTTTGTGAACAGTCTGTTCAAGATTTTTGTCTTTTTAAAACTTGAGTTGTCAGTCTTTTTTTTTAATTATTGATTTGAAGGGATTCATTATATGTTCTTTAAGAGTGCTTTTTCCAAATGATGTATTGCAAATATTCTCTACAAGTCTGTGGTTTGTCTTCACACTTTCTTAATTTTGTCATTTGTTGAAGAGAAGTTTGTAATTATAATGAAGTCAAATTACCATCATTTCATGCAGCCATGAAAAAGGATGAGATCATGCCATTTGCAACAACATGGGTGAACCTTGGGGTATTATGCTAAGTGAAATAAGTCAGAGTGAGAAAGACGAATACCATATGATTTCACACATATGTGGGTTCTAAAAAAAATGAATAAACAAATAAAAAGCACAATCATACCTACAAATACAGAGAACAAACTGATGGTTACCAGAGGTAAGGGGGTTGGGGGATGAGAAAAGTGGGTGAAGGGGAGAGGAAGATACAAGCTTCCTGTTTTGGAATAGATAGGTCATGGGAAAAAGAGGCACAGCATAGGGAATATAGTCAATGATGCTATAATAGGGTTCTACAGTAACAGATGGTAGACACTTGTTGTGAGCAGAGTATAACATATAGACTTGTTGAATCACTATGTTGTACACCTGAAACTAATGTGATCTTGTATGTCAACTCAAATAAAAATAAAACACACACACACACAAATTACTGAGATCCCTGTGTGGCTCAGTCAGCTGAGCATGGTACTCTTGGCTTTGGCTCAGATCATGATCTCAGAGTCCTAGGACTGAGTCCCACATAGGGCTCCATGCTCATTGGGGAGTCTCCTTGAGATTCTCTCCCTCTCCTGCTGCCCCTCTGCCCACTCATACTCTCCCTCTCCCTGAAATAAATAAATCTTTTAAAAAATGAATTAACAGTCTTTCTTTTATAGTTATTATTATACCCTATTTAAGAAATCTTTGCCTACCTGAAGACTAGGAAGATATTCTCACCCTATTTCTTTTAGAAGCTTTATCATTGTGCCTTTCATATATAGATCTGTGCTTCGTCTCCAATTAATTTTTAGGTATGATGTGAGGTAGGACTCAACATTAATTTTCTCCTATATCATCTATTTAGAAGATCTCCCTTTACCTCTACTGAATCGCAGTAGCATTTTAGGTATTAATCAGGAACTGTGTATGTCTGGACATGTTTCTTCCACTCTATCCTATCCCACCAAACTATTGGTCTGTTCTTGGACCAATTACATACTGTCTCAAAGCAGTGTCTGTCTTGACTTATGCTTCTGGAAATGATGGAGTAATAGGGACTATGCTTACCTTTCTACCAAAATAACTAAGAAACATGACGATACACACAAAACAATTGTTTTCATACATTAGCAAATTGTGCAGAACTGTGAATCTGAAAGGAGGAAAACAAGCATAGTGAGCCCTACAAATTCATCAGCTATCTGCCTAGAGATACACCCCAGACCATAGAGCAGAGTAGAAGATCCCAAGTAGAGTGTGCAAGTACTGTTTAGTTGAGGAAAACAGAAACTGGGATTCATGGAGCTTGAGGTAAAACTGCAAGTAGCAGAGCAAAGTTACAAATAAGAGGAAATCTGCAGGAAAAGAGCTCTAGAAATCTGCTTAAGCATCTCCTTCAGTTTATGCTGACACCCAACCATGCATACTTGGTTGCAACCATGCAAGGTGAACATCAGAAGACAGAACACAAAAAACATATAATTGCAAGTTGAAATATCATCAGAGCTCCACAAGAATGAGAGAATATTTGAGCTCTGACAAACCAGAATGGAGAGTCCTCATTGAACACTCATATTATTATTAAGAGCTCAAGCGGATCATGCATTGGTAGTATGGCTAAATTATCTCTAGAATAAAGGCTTCCAAACTAGCCCAGATAAAACTTCAATATTTGACTCAAAAGGATCAATATAAACTGAAAGTAACTTGACTGCCTTATAAAACCAAATCCAAAGTTTTTAGAGGAGGACACCAAAACTCAATAGCAGAACTATCACAATCCCCAACATCCAATCCAAAAATAACAGAAATACCAAGATGCAGAAAAATGTGACCTATAATCAAAAGAAAAAAATTAGTAAATAGAAACAAAGGTCAGAAATAAGAAAGATGATAGGATTAGCAAGCAAGGACTTTAAATAGCTATCATACTTATGTTAAATATACTCAGTAGTTAGGAGGAAAATATGGACATAATGAAAAAAGAATTAAAAGATTTAAAAATAACTAAATGGAATTTTTTAAAACTATTTTATTTATTCGTTTGAGAGAGTGAGAGAGAGTGCATGCGCACATAAGCAGGGGGAGGGGCAGAGGGAGAGGTACAAGCAGATTCCACACTGAGCAGGAGGCCTGATGTGGGGCTTAATCCCAGGACCTGGAGATCATGACCTGAGTCACCCTGCTGCCCCTTAAATGGAATTTCTAGACATGAAAAACACAATGTGAAAAAGTCACTGGATGGGATTAGTAGCAAGTTAAACACTGGAGAAAAAAGATCAGTGAACTCGAAGACACACAATAAAAACTATTCAAAACAAAGAACAAAGAGGGAGAAAAGAGATGGGGGAAAATGAACAGACTCAATGGCACAATTTCAAGTGATTCAGTATACCTGTAATTGGAATCCCAGAAAAAAAGAAAAAAGACACATAATTATTTTAAGAAACAATGACTAAAACTTGCCTCAATATGAAGAACAGTATAAAATCATTGATCCAAAAAGCTGAAAGAACTCCAAGCAGGAAATTAAATTAAAATATTTTAGATTTTCTGTGACAGGGACGCCTTGATGGCTCAGTGGTTGAGCGTCTGCCTTTGGCTCAGGTCATGATCCCGGGGTCCTGGGATCACAGCGTCCCACATGGGGCCCCCTGCAGGGAACCTGCTTCTCCCTCTGCCTGTGTCTCTGTCTCTCTCTGTGTGTCTCTCTCATGAACAAATAAATAAAAATCTTTCAAAAAAATTATATTGTCTATGACAATAATTCAAACACAATGTTTAAACATAACATATCAAATTTAATTCAATTGTTTCTGATAATTTGCTGACTTTCACTCCTCAAAAACACATTTACACATATTTTTCTATCCCATCATTATGAAGGTATATTTGTCAAAATAGGAGGATAGAACACATTTTATTTAACGATGCATTAGCTGTGGCTGGCTCACAGAAGAGCATGTGACTCTTGATCTCGAGGTTGTAAATTCGAGCCTCACGTTGGGTGTAGAGATTACTTAATTTATAACTTTTAAATATTTAGACATAAAAATAAATAAATAAATAAATATTTAGACATATAGCACATGAGCTTCTATTTATACTTTTACCTGGCCAGGGACCAATGTGGACCCAACACCCCAACCACAGGCCATTTCAGAACCAGACTAGTGCTCACTGAGAATCCGGGGTAAGGAAGCATGATCTTATGTCGATGTGTCTCTATTAGGCCTCGGTGGTGGGCAGGTGCCACAGCAACAGCTGGAAAAGCAGGCCTGGGAGAGCTCCACATGTGACTATTCTGGGAAGGAGGTGGTTTCAGGATCAGTGAAGGACAGCTACAGCCACAGGAAGGGAGCGGGGGGACACTATCCTCCTAGGGCTAGAGGAAAGGGAAATAGATGTCAGGGAACAGCTTCAGAGACAGCACCTTGAGGCCTGAAGACAGAGAGATAAATTAAGTTAAAATCTAACAGGCCTCCCTACAGAGGCGAAAGGAGCAGATGGTACCTGGGCTAGAGGTGAAGCCTCCAGCAGGAACAGAGGCTGCAGAGCTGGTCACCCGGCCCAGGCAGATGTGTGCAGAGCCAAGAACCTGGACCAGCCCTGGCCAAGGACAGGAGTGGGGTTGGGCTGGGTTCAGCGATCTGAACTGTTGTTAAGCTGAGGGAGGGAGTGGGGTCCAGTAGAGAAGGGGAGATTGGTTCCTTCTGTGTCAGGAGCAGCTTCTCAGCACCACATTTAGATCCTTACAGCCAAAGGGTCTGGGTGGGTAGGGCCAGGGATTGGGCGTTCCTAGCCCTGCAAGAGGGACGGGGGAGTCTTGAGCATCCTATTTGATAGCTGTTGAAAACTGTTGGCGTAGGAGTTTTCCCTGGACCCTGGAGAAGGGGATGTCCCACATCTAATCAAGGACCAGTCAACCTGGGTTACCTTCTTCTCCATCTTGGGTTGAAGGAGGGTCTTGGGTCAAATTCTTGAAGGTTTGGATTAAGTACGGGGTTCAAGAATCCAAAAGGACTGACAGTATAGAGCAGGCTGTTCTCCCTCTCTCCCCCAAGCTCTGTGCCTCTGGGTCCTCAGCCCAGGCTCCACTCGCCTGAGTCGATGGGAAGGAAAGAAGAGGATTCCCACACACTGTAACTCTAGACTGAGGCTTTCTTTCCACCAGGCCTAACCCCCCAGAGGCAATCAAATCTCAAGCTATTTTTCCCCAGGTCAGACACAGAAGACTAAGTCAGACATTTCCCAAAGGAAACTGACTGCGACGGGAAAAGTCACATTAAAAGCAAGGTAGTACAAGACCACAGGGATGGATGAGGCCATAGGGAATCATTTTTTATTTGGACAGAATCAAATTCAGCCTTAGGAGACTCAGCTGGCCCTAAGGTGGACACCGGATCATTTCTCAGACACCCAGCCTTGCATGGCCCCTGAGGCTGAGCAATTCATCCCACCAGAGAAGTAAATTCATGATGTGGGCCAAGGCTGCCTCCTGGCCTAGGCCCGAGATGCTGACCCCTGCTGCATGGGATGAACCAGTCTAACCCCCAAAGAAGGAGAGATATTTGACAATTAGCTCTGACTTACCAGTGTGCGTTTGGGATCTCATTCGTGCTTCTGTTTCATTCCTCCAAAAAGCAGGAGATGGGTAAGTTTTGGCTCATGTGAGGTATTAGGTGACATCTGATCCTTCCCACTCCCACCCCGTCCAGGTTTCAAATAAATATGGAGGAGACTGAGCAGCCTTCTAGGAAAAAGAGAGAAAATTAGCCATTCTCATAGGGTTTGTTTTGTTTTGTTTTTGTTTTTTGTTGTTGTTGTTGTTGTTGTTGTTTTTTCTGGTTGCCATTCTCATAGTTGTAATGCAGACAGGAGTCCAGATTCCAGAGAGGGCAGATGACAATACCCAGTCCTAGTGAGGGTGTGGTAAAACAGGGACCATGACATACTATTGATGGGTGTGTAGTTGGTGCATCATTTTCGGTGGTAATTAGATGATGCGATTAAATAATTTAAGTGCACATGCATACTCCTTGATGCAGCAATTTCACTGCCAGGAATTTATTCTACAGATTTACAAGTATGCAAGGATTTGTGGACAAGGACACTCCTTGCATCATTTATGGCAGAAGATAGTAAAAACGAATCCCCTTCAATAGTGAACCAATTCACTATTGGTTTACCCAATTGGGTAAAATAAATACTCTGCATCTATCGACAAGAATGAAGTAGATGTACAAGATAAAATTATTATTAAAAGTTATAAAGAGATGTACAAGAGTCTTTTTTTTTTGTACAAGATTCTTAAACAAGAAAAGAAAATCGCAGAAGAGCCTTGTAATCCTGTCCTACTTGTGGGTTTTTGAAGACTATTAAGTATACTTGCATGTGTACTGGAATAGAAAACATCTAGAAAGATCTACACAAGAGAAAACAAACAGTGGCTCCTACTAGAGGAACTTTACTCTCCATTTCACATTTTCCTCTGTGCTTTGAATTCATTTTCTTCTTTTCTTAATTTTTTTAAAGGTTTTTATTTATTTATTCACGAGAGACACAGAGGGAGTGAGAGAAACAGAGACACAGGCAGAGGGAGAAGCAGGCTCCATGCAAGGAGTCCAATATGGCATTCGATCCTGGGACTCCAGGATCACGCCCTGGGCTGAAGGCATGCACTAAACCACTGAGTCACCCAGGGATCCCTTTGAATTCATTTTCAAACCTGTATTACTTTTAAAATGTAAATGAGAAAAATTTAAAGGAGGAATTAGGGACCAACGAAAGATAACCTATCAAAAAGAAAAGAAGCAATTTGTCACTTGTTACCAATCGAAGGCAAATTCAGAAATAAGACCCGGTGGCTCATTGGGGGGCCCTTGCTGACCCAGCCAACTTGGCAACACGAAGCTGCTGCTCTCTGTCGTAAGTTCTGGGTCCTGGAGAGGCAAGTAGTCCTGCTGTGGGGCCTCCAGCAAGAGGGCGGAGGAGAGGGGTGGCTCCCTTCCCCAACTGGAGCCAACTGCTGTGTCTGTGTCAGGAAGGCAAGTGGAGGGAAAGCACTGGTGGCCGTTGACACTGGCGGGGATGTGCACCCAGGGGGAGTCCCAGCTGAACGGAAGCAGAAGGCAGCAAGTCGGGCGATCCTGCCCCAGCTGGGTTACCACCAAGTCTCGGCACCGGGAGCTGATGGCTGAATCCCAGGTATCAGTGCTGGATGCAACAGAAAAAGGAAGCGATCGTCAAGGCCGAGTCCAGAATGAACACAGGGAGTAGGAGCTTGGAGAGTCCCAGGAAAACCTGAGGACAGTCTACCTGTGGGGAACGTCTGAGTGAGTCCTCGTGCGTTTTGAGCTAATAATCCAGGTTTCACTCATTCCCCTGATAGACGGAGGTCCCACTGTGTACAGGACACAGCCACCAGCCCAGGGGATGCAGCACCGAAGAAGGCCAACAGGGACTTCATGGAGTTGACTTGGGTGAAAATACAACTGCCAATATTCGACCTTTCTGGAGCTACCAAAAAAATAAAACTAAATGGCACCTTCTTACGGATCACCAGAAATACATTCTGGCAGATAGAAGGGAAACGTGAATTACCCAATGAATCGCTTGCTGCAGTCGGAAAGCCAGCCTGGAGGAGTGAGGGGCTCACAGGGAGCTGCGGGCCAGGCAGGGCCTTAGGCCTGAGGATGCAAAGGGCTCAACTCGGTGAGGGTCGGGGGCGACATCAGTCCCCGCAGGACGGGCGCGGAGGCTTGGAAGGGAGACTGGGAAGGTGACTGAACCCGGGGCGAGGGGCACGGGGCCAGACTGCGGCCCACCACCTGTATCCAGACCAAGGCAGTGTCCCGGGAATATGGGGTGTGGGGGTGCCCAGGTAGTGGGGACCAGAGGGGTCGCGTGAGCGTGGACAGCACCTCGGCTGGGGTGGGGAGCAGCTGGGGTCTCGAGTTCTCCCCCAGGCACCCACGTGGGGAGACCCCACCAGGGCGCCCACGTAGGCTGGCAGCCCCAGGCCCAGAGCCAAGGCATAGGCCGCGGGCACCACCACCAAGAGAGCAGGGTCATCGCAGGGGCCACAGCATCGGCCCCCCGGGTCCCCACACACAGGGCCGTTCACCTCAGAGCCTGGACCAGGGAGAGGAAGAGAGTCACTGCGGGGCTGGCCTCCGAAGCAGCCCTCCACCCAGGCTCCTGGTCCCCAGGCCCAGCTGGGAGGCCACTCACGAAGCAGGACGTCCATGTGGGAGAGGAGGAGGACGGAGCTGAGCCGGCGCCCCTTGGGGATGGAGCAGGGGACGAACTCCAGAGTCATCTGAAGCGGGATGGGCTTCTGACAAGCTGCGGGGAAAGGAGGAAGAGGCAGGAGCCCCAGATAGCTTGGAAATTTCCAGCCCTGGTGAGGGAGCGAGTGGAAGCACCTCGCGCAGATGGAGCATGGCTCAGATACTGGAGGCACATGTGAGCCCAAGCAAAGCTGAGCCAACGGGGAGTTCTGGAGAAACCAGACCCGAATCTAGAGTCCTTCCCAGAAAAAGCCCCATCCTCCCTCCTCCGCAAACCACGCACGGAGGCAGGCACAGGCCCATGAGGACAGGCCCTTACGACTCTCCGGCTCTCCAGCCTATTTCCAGCCTCCCCTGGACCTGGGTCTGACCCCAAAGAAGTTCTGGGTCTGGTTCTAAACTTTGCACAGCCAAGCAAAAGAAGAGCACGGGGCCAGGAATGGGGCAGATCCTGGAGACACACATTTATTTGCCATGTGACCTTGGGCAAATTACTCCGCTTCCAAGCCGGGCTTGTCTGCTGTAAAAGAGAGATTAAAATACCTACCTCACAGCCTTGTTGGGAGGATTATGAGGAAACATAAGTAAAACTCGGAGCGCGGCGGATGACACCGGGGAGACACCCCATAACCATTAGCTCCCTTCCCATGCAGGCAGCACACAGATGAATGTGCACACCACCCACACAGGCACCCGGAGCTCACAGAACAACACAGACATCTGGGGCATGTTCCTCTTCTTTCCCCCGGGGTGGGGGTCGGGTGCACAAGCCAATGTCCTGTTCCTTTGTCTGGCACAGTCACCCTCCTAGGGGTCCCACAACTCAGTTCTCCCAATACCAAAATTCGCACTGCTGTCTTGGAACTTCTCAGGCTGCCATCCTTCCGGGACCCCGAATGTATTCTCTTCCCACCCTCCAACCCTCAGCTCTGTCCACTACGCCTCTAGCCCCCAACTGGCCCACCCCAACCTCTCCCTGCCATCCCACTAGGTCGTCGTAGTCCTCTCTTACCTCCTACTGCTCTGGTTGCCGTCGCAAGCCCCAGGGCCCCGGGCGCCTGGCTTTAAGGAGCTAGAGCCAGCGCACTGCACTCCTGCCCACACATCTCAGACCCTCCCATCCACGACTAATCCCGAGACACCACGTGAAGAATGGGGCCCAACAGCTGGAGGAGCTGGCCCCCCCGCCCCCCCCCCCCTGGCAGCTCTGAGCTGGCTCTGTGGGGTGCAGCCAGGGCCCCAAGGGGAGGGAGCATCTTGGAGGGCCAGCGGGCACAGGGAGGAGGAAAGGCCTTGCAAGCTGAATGTCCTAGTGCTGACCTGAGCAAGGTCCAGGGTGTGGTTGGTGGGGGGGGCACATTTCCTGAGGCCTGGCTTCTCCTTGGGCTGCAGAGGCACTGCTGGAGCTCCAGAGCTGCTCTGCTCCACACCCGCTGGCCAACCCACTTCCCCAGCACCCTGCCTTTTCTGCAGCTGCTGGGCGGCCAACAGTCACGCTGGTGGTGGGGAAGGGGGGCGGGGGCTGTAACTGCTAATCAGCTCAGGGGCCAAATTGGATCTAATGCCAGCTGTGAGAGGTTTTACTCAAAGTCCTGGCTGGAGACTGGCTGGCTGGCACATCCTGGAAGGGGTGGAGATGGTAAGAGGCCAGGACCCCAGGGGCTCCAGCCTCTACTTTCACGGGCTTCAGAATGTTCATGCAGAGGGGCGATTCTGGAAAGTAAGGCACAGTTAATCACATTGGACAGATCATCCCATCTCCCCTGTTGAAGAAAGCAGGGGTGCCCTGCCTGCCCACTTTTGACTTTGGCAGCTGGTGCAGTGGAAAGTGGGGGTCTGGAGTCAATCAGGCTTTAATTCCAGTCTCAGATATGACAGGTAGGCGCTGAAGCTTTCTGAACGCAATTTCTCATCTGTAGAACAAACTGCTATTTAATAACAAATGCTATTTAATAATAGCATTTACTGAGCACATATTATGTGCCAGGCACGACTGTAAACACTTTAGCTCACTAAATCCTCCCAGCAACTCTATGAAGCACTTACCATTATGAGCCATATTTTGGAAATAAGCTAGCAAGTGGCAGGGACCATTATATACCCCCTCTCTTTTTTGCCGAGCAGAGTGCATAAAGCTTAACCAGTTTAAGTCCATCATGGGAATTCCATTTTCCTTGCCAATGGTGGGTCTAGGGACAGAAATGGGACATAATTCCAGCCAGTGGGGATGTGAGGAGAAATCTGGGGGTCTCCTAAGAGAGCTTTCCTCTCTCTTTTCACCTTTGGATGTTATGTGCAAACGTGCTGTCTGGAGATGCTGCAACTATTTTGCAACACCGAGGGCAGGAGCAGATAAAAGCAGCAGGGCCGTGGCTCAGTAGGTTGAGCCTTTGCCTTTGGCTCAGGTCATGATCCTGGGGTCCTGGGATGGACCCCACATCGGGCTCCCTGCTCAGTGGGGAGTCTGCTTCACCCTCTCCCCCTGCTGCTCCCCATGATTGTGCACTCGTGCGCACTGTCAAAAAAAAAAAAAAAGGCAGAAAGTTGAGAGAACGTCAGTCTTTGATGTCACTGCAAAGCAGCCAAATTACCCAACCTGGAAACTGAAGGGATGCTATCGCTGGACCTCTGAAGAAACGGCTTCCTGACTGTTAGGACACCTGCGTAATGAACGTGCACCAGTGTGTGTTGTACATGTGCCTTACACAGACGACCATCTTTCCGTGCTATTACAGATGCACCAGCACGTGCATACAGACGCATACGTGCACGCGTCCTCTAGACTGCATCGCTGTGCTTTCAGACACAAGAAGAAGGGACCCAAGGGTGCCAGCTTGCCCGAGGTTCCCAGGATGTCCACGTCAGAGCAGAGCTTGCTGTTCTGCAGGGCGGATGAAATGGTCTCAGGTGCACAGACTTCTCCTCCCCCGTGGGCTCCCAAAAGCCAAGGTCCCTGCCCCCACAGTGGTCCGTAGGCTGGAGGCTAGAGCACTTGCATAAATAAATGAGCTCTTTTCCTATCTTCTGTTATGGGGGGACGCATGCTTTCCAAAAGGCCCCCACTGAGGTGGAGATGGTCGGTGATGTGATAGTGGGGGCTCTGACCTGGTCACTTTCCTTCAGTAATTCTCCCGCGCACGCGCACGCCCTCCTGATTCCCCAGCACCTCCGGGATTCATCCCTCTGCCTGTGTCTCTGTCTCTCTGTCTCTCTCTCTCTCTCTCTGTGTCTCTCATGAATAAATACATAAAATCTTAAAAAAAAAAAAAAGTGTTTAAAAAAGTTTTTTAACGTGCCTTTTGGAGCAGCACCCTCCCTTCTGGGGAAAGATATAAGGATGCAAAGGTGATGTACTGTGAAGTTTACAATAGCAACAAAAAAAGGAGACAACCCAGGGGTGCTTGGGTGGGTGGCTCAATCCATTGAGCGTCCAACTCTTGATCTCAGCTCAGGTAATGATCTCAAGGTCATGGGCTCAGCTCCCGAAGTGCTGGGGATGGAGCCTGCTTAAGAGTCTCTCTCTTCCTCTCTCCCCCTCCCCACCCTCTCTCCTCACTTCTAGGGAAAAACACTAAATCTGCAAAGGTGATGTACAGTGAAGTTTACAATAGCAAAAACTGGGAACAGTCTGAGTGTTCCTCGGCGGGGGCTTGAATAAATGCATTACAGGACATCCTTACAGGGAATACCGTACAGTCATTAACATCACTATGGGGACCTCTGGGGGGCTCAGCGGTTTAGTGCCTGCCTTTGGCCCAGGGCGTGATCCTGGAGATCACGGGGAGCCTGCTTCTCCCTCTGCTTGTGTCTCTGTGTCTCTCGTGAAAAAATAAATAAAATCTTTAAAAGTAAAATAAATAAATAAATAAATAAATAAAATCTTTAAAAAAAAAAATCACTGAGCTAAAATAGACCTGGAATGGTGTTACAGTACCAGAGTTTTAAAAAGTAATTTATATTGTCTCATTTTCATTAAAAAATAGCTATGAGGGCACTGAAAAAAGTTGAGCAGTCCAGTTATTAAAAGGAATCAGTGGTAGTTATTTTGAAGCATTAAAATTTAGAGTGATTATTTATTTTGTTTATTTAAAGAATTTTATTTATTTATTCATGAGAGACACATAGAGAGAGAGAGGCAGAGACACAGGCAGCGGGAGAAGCAGGCTCCCTGCGGGGAGCCCGATGCAGGACTCGATCCCGGGACCCCAGGATCATGACTTGAGCCAAAGGCAGATGCTCAATCACGGAGCCCCCCAGGTTTCTCAATTTAGGGTGATTTAAATTGCTTTTCTGTCTATGTCCTATTTTCACACGCCAGGAGGCATGCTAGGATGTAGAACACGTACCCCTCAAAAGAGAGCAGGAAACGTCCACGGGAGGAAGCAGGACCAGGAGGCGTGCGCTTCAACGGCGGCCAACCAGGGATGTACTGGCAACAGGGCGCCCACTGCGCGTGCTCCCCCCAGTTCCAGTTCCTGCCGCGGCGTGAAGGGGCCGGAGGCCCTCTCTCCCGGGGTACCTGAACGCGCGGGCAAGTCTCCTTCCCAGGGCTCCGGCCACCTCCTTCGTCTGGACGATGAGCCGCGGACCCCCAGCAGCAGCAGCAGGAGCCCCGGGCAGAGGGGGGCAGGCAGGTGAAGAGCCCCGGCATGGACAGTGGGGTCCCCGAGGCTCCCGGAGCCACCGCAGACCCCACTGCACACATCTGCACACACATGCACACACGCGGCCTAAGCGAGCTGCACCCACCCCTCGGGCCTTCAGGAGAGGCTAGAACCCAGACTGGAAGCCTCCTGAACTAACGCAGACCCCGTCCTTGGGGAGGAGGAAACTGGACCATCCAGCCCGGGGGGCGGGCATTTGGGAACAACCTCTGGTCCTTCGTCCTTCTTAGTCCTCCTGGAGAGGCGGCGGCCCGGGGCTTGGTGGAGGAGGGACGGGAAAGATCTGAAAATGAGGGAAGCTCCAGGGATGGAAAGAAACCCTGGGGCAGGGGTGGCAGTGGCCGCAGTCGGGGTGACACAGGGCCAGGGACACGAGGAGACTGAAGACGTCTGGCCTTCGAAGCGGCCGCTGTCTGTACGTCAGCGGTTCCCACGGGCAGAACCACTGAGGGCTTCCTCGAGGCCCGCCTGTCCCCGGGGCATCCTGTGCCCTCCTAGTCAGGGGGCCCGGCTGCTGCGCCCGCTCCCCACCCGCCGGACACATAGGTCCACTGGCAGCTGCTACTCCGGCCCCTCGTCTCAAGGGTAGGGGTGAGGGGAGCGGGGGCTCATAGGGTAGAACACATCCTTACAAGGGGGTACCCTGCACCCACTGAATCCACGAGGCAGGAACTACATCTGACCTAGAATCCTGTTATGCTACGTGAGGTTTAAAAAGCACCAGTTGGGCAGCCCGGTGGCCCAGTGGTTTAGCTCCGCCTTCAGTCCAGGGCATGACCCCAGGGTCCTGGGATCGAGTCCCATGTCGGGGGCCTGCTTCTCCCTCTGCCTGTGTCTCTGCCTCTCTCTCTCTACCTCTCATTAATAAAATCTTTAAAAATAAAATAAAAAGCACCTGTTCTGGTCTGGAAACGACAATAGAGCAGCGAGTTCCAGAAAGAAAAGGAAAGGAGGCAGCAGGGACGGGAACAACCAGGCATTCTGCTGCCCTCTGCCAGAAGTCCCCACTTCCCAGCCCACTTGCACCCCCTAACCCATCGTGAGCAGGGCCAAAAGCAAGCTCCGCACCTCCTGCAGCACCCCCGGGCCCAGGGCCAGCGTGGCCAGGCAGCCCACTCAATGCCTCTTGGTGGCTCCTGGGGTCTGGCTGGCAGCCCGACACCTTCAACGGGAGCCCTCGGCAGGCTGCACGTGCGGGGGCTTTCTAGGGGTGGCAGGGAATCCCCGTCAGCCGCCCCCCGGGGTCCACGGCCTGGGCCCTCCTGGGGGTACCCTGCGCCTGCACCCTCAGCAGTGAGCTCCTGCTCCAGGGCAGGTCCAGGCCTGAGGTCGTCTGGAGAGGAGAGGGCCCCGGGGAGTGAGCTTTGCCATCAGGAAGCAGGCTTTACTCTCCAGAAGGGCTGGGGGGGGGGGGGGGAGGGTGCAGGGGCGCTGACTCCCTCCACAGCTCTCCCTAGAGGACAGCCCAGCCCCAGATTGCAAGACCAGGAAGCCAGGCATGCCCAGCTTCTGTCTGGCTGCCGGGCCTGGTTTCCTGGAGGCCAGGACCCCGCCGGAAATGGTGGGAGGTGGGGGAGAGGCTGGACGGGCAGACTGTCGTCGCTTAACAGTCCCGCTCTGAACACGGTCTGCGGGGCCTGGATCCCTTGCAGCAGACTCCCCAGTAGTTCAGGAGACTCGGGGGCTCACTTTGCTGAGTCAGGCTCCATCTGGGCCACGAGACCACCTCGCCCTTCCCCCCCCCAGCTCTGCCCTCCCTACTGGGCTGCAAGAAGAAACTCTAAGCTGTCCGTGCAACTTGAGCGGATGCACCACACCCTTGGGCGGCTTGCCTACCACCCAGCGGGGAATAAACCCGCTCCTCACGAACCTCAGGGAACCTCAGGGACGCGACCCCAGAAAGGAGGGGCAGGGACAGGGAAGGCTGCGTCTGTCACTGGTGGAACAGAAGGCAACTGGACCCCACCCATCGGTCCTCCGCCCCCCCACTGGCTCCCTCGAGGGAGCCCACAGCAACTCCACAGGCCCTGGGGTGGGGGGAGCAGGAGGAGAAGGAGGGGCGGGGAGGGGAGGCCTGGCCTCCTGAGTCTCCAGATCCTCACCCCCCAGGCTGTTGCCACCTTCCTCCCTGGCGGGGCAGCCCCATCTCACAGACCAGGGCACTGAGACCACCGGCTCAAATGACCAAGTGAGCCCCTCTAAATTCAGAAGTCTCTGGTCTCCCAACCAGTAGAGACCATCCAGAGGAGTATCTACACGCGCCTCCTCCCCAAAGATGGGGTTTCCTTCCTGCCTGAGCCAGCTCCGCCCCCCCAGCGGCCCCCTAGCCTCCCACGGGCCTGTTAGTTCTAGCACAATGCCTGGCACAGGGCAGAGCTCCAAAGTCATCTGTAAATTAGTAAGTTATGACATTATTAGTAATAAACCAGTAACAAGTATCTATACATTGTTTTCTTCGTGCAAAACACATTTTCCCTCGAATTTCTCTCAGCTGAAATTAAAATGTGAAAAGCATTTGAAAATTCGGACACTTGGGGATCCTGGGTGGCTCAGCGGTTTGGCGCCTGTCTTGGCCCAGGGCACGATCCTGGAGACCCAGGATCGAGTCCCACGTTGGGCTCCCTGCGTGGAGCCTGCTTCTCCCCCTGCCTGTGTCTCTGCCTCTCTCTCTCTCTCTATCATGAATAAATTAATTAATTAATTTTTAAAAAAAGAAGAAAGAAAGAAAGAAAATTCGGACACTTGCAGCTGTGGGAAGAGAGACTTCCAACTGAACAAAACCTTACCAGCCACTCTTGGCCTGTCGGTATGACCTGGAGATCTGCCGAGACCTGGATGGACCAACAGTGGGCCAAATTAAGCCAGCTGTCTGGTTTTTTTCATTCCTTCCTCCTCCCCAGCTAACAATGTTTCTTTACATTTTTTAATGATAAAAAGAATTATAAAGGCAGCTCTCATGACACATGAAAACCGTATTATTTGGGGGCACCTGGGGGGGCTCAGTCGGTTAAGCATCCACCTTCGGCTCAGGTCATGATCCCAGGGTCCTGGAATGGAGCCCACATCAGGCTCCCTACTCAGTGGGGAGCCTGCTGCACCCTCCCTGGCTCCCCCTGCTTGCTCTCTCTCTGTCAAATAGATAAAATCGTTTTTTTTTTAAGACTTTATTTATTTATTCATGAGAGACAGAGAGAGAGAGAGGCAGAGACACTGGCAGAGGGAGAAGCAGGCTCCACGCAGGGAGCCTGATGTGGGATTCGATCCCGGACTCCAGGATCACGCCCTGGGCCAAAGGCAGGCGCTAAACCGCTGGGCCACCCAGGGATCCCCTCAAATAGATAAAACTCTTAAAAGAAAAACCAAACTGTATTATTTCGATATTCATAAATAAAAAGTTGTATTGAAACACGGCCACGCTCGTTTGTGTATTGCCTTCAGCTGCTTTTGTGCTGCAACCACAGAACTAAGGAGCTGCTGCCATATGGCCTACAAAACCTAAAATATTCACTATCTGGCCTTTTATGGAAAAAGTCTGCCAAGCCCTAGTAGAGGGCCACAGAGACCCCTACAAGGGTTCTCAAACTCTCCTGCTGTTTCCATTTCTGGTTAGCCAAGCCACTCAGATATGTGCTGTACCTACCCTTAGCCTGCTGGACTGCAGGCTGTCTGGCTGAACACGGCAATGTCCCTTGTATTCCTAAAGGCCCAGCGGTTTCTATTTCTACATCCAGCTGTGCTGGTACATTATAAGCGGTTTTGTTACCCTCATTTTTGTCCCTAATCTAGATTATCTAATCAAACGATAAAATAGTTAAATTCTCTACCTTGGACTAATAAAATTATACATAACTAGGTATAAATGCATAATTACTAAATTCTTCAACATAAAGAAAAATTATTAATTAAAAGACTTATTTAATCACTGAAAACACATATCCACATTAAGAAATTATATTTTAGAGTACTTATACAAAACTTCACACAAAATTATAGACTTTGATAATAAGCAATTGCCATGTTTCTATTCTTTCTCCTTTACTAATTTTTCTATCCTTGGAATTAAAGATGTGACTGCAAGTCTTAGGGCAGGACCAGAAACCAACAGATTTCTTTGTTTTGACTCTGTCAAGGCAGAAAATGTAGCATCACATAAATAAATAGTAGAAAAAGGCAATAAAAACTTCATTGCCTTTTCATGGAGTTCTGGGTAACTTGTCTTTGCATTTATCCAAAACTGAGTTACAGACATTGATTTAAATACTGATTGTAATTCCAAATCTGAAGATAACTGTACTAGTTTTTCTTCTTCGAAGTCCGTGAGGTTACTATTTCGGTGATTCATAAAAGGATTAATTATCCACAAATTTCCTGAGCGCAAGTCTTCTTCTGGTGGGTAACAGTCATGGAACATTTGAGAAAGACCTTCCAGGTGCTCAAAAATAATGCTTGCAATGCCTCTCATATTTAAGTCTGATGAGTGTAAGAATTCAGAAAATGAAGGGAACATGTCATAATCATTCTCTTGTGTGCGCTTCAACCACATTTTTAACTTTTCCTTAAATATATCCATTTTATTATACAAATTGAAGAGAGTAGTCATAGTTCCTTGGAGACCTGAATTGAGTTCATTTATAAGTGAAAAAATATCTGATAAATAGGCCAGCTTTGCAACCCATTCCTCATCAAGAAAATACTTGGCCAAGTCTGAATGCTTTTGGTTTAAAAAAATTTCAACTTCATGTCGTAATTCAAATAATCTTGTTAAAATTCTCCCTCTTGATATCCAACGTACTTCAGCCTGGAGTGGTAAATTCACATGCTCAGACCCCATTTCTTCACATAAAATTGTTAACATTCGCGAATTCAATGCATTGCTCTTTATAAAGCTTAAAATTTGTGCTGACTGCAAAAGAATTTCATGTAAGCATGGAGACAACTTTTCTGCTGCTAAATGTTCACGGTGAATAAAACAGTATGTAAATGCCACTGTATTCGCAGCAATTTCTTGAATTTTTGCCCTTAAACCAGAACACCTGCCAGTCATGCTTGCAGCCCCATCTGTACAGAAACCAACACAATGTTTCCAATTCAACGATTTACTATCAATGTATTTATTTATCAGTTCAAATATCTCAAAACCAGTCATTTGAGAAGGCATTTCAATGCAACATAATAATTCTTCTTTTATATCACTGCAATCATAATCAATGAAACGAATATAGCACAAAAGAAGGGTGATATTTGAGATTTCAGATGATTCATCTACCTGAAGGGCAAACCACTTTGACTTTGTGACTTTCTGAATCAGCTGATCTTCAATGTCTGCAGACAATTCATCGATCCTGTGTCCAATTGTATTATTAGAAAGAGGAATGGTTTTCATTTGGTCTCCAGCACTTGAACCCAAAACTTCTGAACACATTTCTACTAAATATGGTTTAATTAATTCTTCAGCAATGGAGAATGGTTTCTTGCTGGCAGCAATTTGGAAAGCAATTAAATAAGAAGCTTTCACAAGTGACTTTTCAACTAGTAAACACTTTTTTAAAGAACTATTTTGACATTCCATTTCAAGAGATTTTTGTTCAAAAAAATCTACTGGTTTGTTTTCTAATTCTGAATGTTTTGTCTTCAAATGATGAGAAAGATTTGCTGGCTTCATGTTTTCAGTGGATAAGATTTCTCCACAAATCACACACTGTGGCCTTGGTGAACTTTCTTTTGATCCTGGACAGATAATAAAACCAACTTTTAAATATTCTGCATCATAAGTCTGGAAAAAACCTATTCTTTTCTTCTTTGCAGGTGGAGACTCAAGTTCTGCTTCCTTTTTCTCATTAGGCATAGGGAAATCTGAATGAAATATTTGAATCACTGTTATTTTCAAGAAGACATAAGCTATATTCTTTGTTTTCCCCCACACATTTAAAATTTATATTTTATTACTATTTATATTTGTCAAAAGAATACATTAAAGTTGAAATGCAAACGATGATATTTCCATGGTACCATTAAAAACTGAATTTCTCCTTGCTCCAAACTTGGCCACTGACTAAAACAAAATGGCAGGCTGTGGTACATGAACTAGCAATGCAATGTATTCAGTAGATTACTGGCAGTAGGGCTGAGGTCCACAGGATACATCAAATTAAGAACAAATTATTCTATTTCTAAGTTTTTCAGAAAACAAAAGTTTCAAAAAGTTAACACTTAGTGAATTAAGATGAAGGATATATTAAAGTTCATTGTGCCATATTTTCAATCTTTCTGAATTCTGAAATTTTCCCAAAGTGGAGGAAAAAAATTATTAGAATACCCAGTGTCAATGAGAGTAAAGAGAAATGGATATTCCTAAACACTGATGTAATTTTTCAATTTTGTAATACCTATCAAAAGCCTTAAAAATCTGTGATACCTTTTGAATCTAGAATTCTACTACTTAGAATTTATCCTAATTAGACAAGTGAACAAAAATCCATTTACACAACTTAACACTGTTTATAATATTACATAACTAAAAGCAATCTCACGGTTCAATCATAGGGGGACGAATAGGTTATATACATTATAATCAATGCATCCATTAAGAATCTCGATGTATAGTGCTCGCTTCAGCAGCACTATGCAGGATTCTCCTTGACTCCTACCAAAAAGAAAGGTACCCTACATAAAAACTCATGATTACTTACTGACAAATTATGCTTTTATTTTTTTTTCAGACTATGCTTTTAAATACAGTATATTCAAAAAAAATAAATAAATACAGTATATTCTGGGTAGTAAAATTATCATTAAAAACAAAAATTAAAAAAATGCTTTGGGCAGAGTAGGCAACACAAGTCACTGAAAATATAAGGGTAGTGGCAGTTAACATGGCTTGGGGGCAATAGTTTATAACCTTTCCAAGTATGAATGAAAATAATTTTCCCGATCGCCAACACCTCAGATACATAGTTCTACTTTCAGTAAATAACAAATCAATTCATGGTGTTTTTTTAAAAAAGAACTAAGGCTAAATCACTGCTGCCTTTTTTATATCATTAATGCTTTTAAATAAATTTATATCTTAGTAGTCATAACAGTTTGTACATTTGAAAAACAGCAGTGCACATGCAGAGCTGTTTGTCCACTCTACACATAATGCTGTGTGTGCAAATGGATGCAGTTTAGTAGTTATCATTGTTGACAATAATTATAAAAGGAAGCAATCAGATGTTCAAAGTATGTGATCCAAGAATGAATGTGTTCACATTTATGAAACTGTAAATGATTTTCTTTACTTTTCTTAAAAAAACAAAAACAAACAAAACAGAGTAACTTTCTACATTTGGAGAGCTCAGGGACACATACCTGTCTGACATTCCTTGTGTTGTGTATGTGGTTTGCAAGCGGTGGCCTTGGTCTGTGTGACAGGCTTGCACAACACTGCTTTGTTTTTTAAAAGCCTGGAAGACTGGGAAGATAGAAGTTTCGTGGCATCTGTCTGTGTGCTTCCCTAGTTAAAAACAAATTCAGAAACCAAAAAGCGATGTTTTTCAGTACCTTATCACTGACCATAATTGCTATCAATTGAAAGGTGGCACATAGCAAAAAAATAGTAATAATAACAATTCTTCTGAAAGAGCAGTTGCAATAAGTAAGTTACTTTGGAAAATATACACTAATTCCTGATTCTTCCAATCAGTATCTGTTCCATTTATCAATTAAAAAAATACTCTAAAAAAAAAATACTCTACCTATAGTAAGGACCATCAAAACAGTAAAGACAATCTTTGCTGATTAGGACAACTGGCTATTCAGAAAAATCTGGTCCAATCTCAAACCACATGCAAAAATATATTCCATATTGATTAAAGACCTCAACATTAAAAAAATAAAACTTTAAAATCTGGAAAGGGGTACCTGGCTGGGTCAGCCAGCAGAGCATGTGATTCTTAATCTTGGGTTGTGAGTTCAAGCCCCATGTTGGGAGGAGAGATCACTTAAAAAAATTTTTTAATCTTAAAAATCAATAAAAATAAAATAAAATCAACGGAGAACTTTCAAATAGCCAGAACAAGGAGAAGGTTTTTTTTTTTTTTTTTTTTTTAAAGATATCTCTACACCCAACATGAAGCTTGAACCTGCAACCCTGACATCAAGAGTTGGAAGCTCTACTGACCAGCCAGCCAGGTACCCTAAGGAGAACCTTAGGTATTCAAAATACAAAAGAGTTAAAAACAAAACAGAAAAGACTAATACATTTGACTACCTTGAATTTTTTTGCAAATAACAAGTTTTTATAAGACAAAGCTGAAGAATAATCAACAGAGTAGGAGAATGTACCAAAAACATGTTTTCCATTCAATAAATATTTACCGAATGTTTACTATAAACCAGGCACTGTTTTTAAGCCCTGGGGATATAGCAAAAATCAAGACAAAGAAAGTCCTGCTTTTATGGGCTTTACATTTTACAGGAAGAGACAGAAGATAAACAAGTAAAGCAAATATATAATGTATAATTCCAGGTAGTGAGAAGTGCTATGAAAGAAAAGAAAGTGGGCAGCCCTGGTGGCACAGCAGTTTGGTGCCGCCTACAGCCTGGGGTGTGATCCTGGGGTCCCAGGATCGAGTCCCACATTGGGCTCCCTGCATGGAGCCTGCTTCTCCCACTGCCTGTGTCTCTGCCTCTTTCTCTCTGTGTCTATGAATAAATAAATAAAATCTTTAAAAAAAAAGAAAAGAGAAAAGAAAGAAAGAGAAAAAGAAAAGCAAGCAAGAAGCAAGCAGAGTAAGGGAATGGAGAGTGATGTGCGGAGGAGGGGTATTTTTGGAGTAAACATCTGAACATTGATCTTATAAATACTCAAAAGAGCAAACCATGCAAAGGCCTGAAGTCAGAGGACTCCAGGCACTGGGATTATAGATGCAAAAGTCCTCAAGTGAGAAAGAGTTCGGCCTGCTTTAGGAACAGAGACGAGAATAAGGCTGAAATAAAGTAAGCAGAGGCTAGAATAAAATGTCTGAAAAGGTAGGCAGAAGCCAAATTTCATAGGATCAGGAAGGTCTTAGTTTCAAAAACAACAAGAAGTTAGGACTGTATTTTAAAAGTGATGGGAAACCACTGCAGATTTTATTTACACTTACTTTTTAAATAGGCAACAGATGTAATAATTTTAAATTATGTAATAATACAAAAGGTATAAAACTATATGCACGAAGGGGTGCCTCGGTGGCACAGTCGGTTGAGCATCTGACTCTTGGTTTTAGCTCAGGTAGTGATCTCAGGGTCATGAGATGGAGTCCTGCTTCGGGCTCTGCTCAGCGCAGAGTCTGCTTAAGACTCCCTCTCCGTCTGCCCCCTCCCCTCCATGTGCACTAAGATAAATAAATCTTAAAAAAAAAAAAAAAAGAAGTATATACATGAAAATTAAGTTTTCCACCTCTGTCTGCCCTCTATCCAGACTCATCCTTGAACACAACCATGGTCCCCAGTTTCTCAGACACCCTTGTAGAGATGGCCCCTGTACTTAAGTTGCTTCTGACTACAAATTGGTAGCATATTATTAGTTAGGTTCCAGCACCTTGCACTGTACATACAGCAAGCTATCTTAGAGGTATATTTATGTAACTGCTCCCAGGGCAGCTTTACACACTCAGTGTACCATAGGTAAATCTGAAGAGTCTGCTGCTCAACAGGAAATGTCAAAAATATTTGCTTTTATAAACATGCCATAATAAATACCCCTACATGTGAATTAATTCTACATGTGTTAGTATATTTATAGAGTAAGGTATTATAAGTGCAGTTGGGTGGGTCAGAAGATTTTTATTATGATGGTGCAGCCAAATTGCTTTCCACAGAAGCGTATTATATCGAAGTATACGACCTTCAGCAATGTATGTGAGCCTGTTTCCCCATACTCTAGTTAACACAGAACTATGAAACTTTTTTGCTATTTCTCAATAAATTAAAAATTACCTAACATTAGTGGGGTTAGTGCATCTTCTGTGAACTATCTACTCCTATCATCTTGTGTTTTCCTTTACTTTTAAAAAAACTTCTATGCGTATTTTTTGAATGAGCAATGTAATACGTGACATAAAATTCAAAGATTTAAACATTAAACAATGAAAAAGTAGTAATTCCCCCTCTTAAAATTCTGCCTCAGTCATTCAGTTTTCCTCAGAGGCAACCACTATTATCTACTTTCTGGCTGCCTTCCAGTGCTTTCTATACATATGTACAAGCATGTGGTTTGTGTGTGCGTATGTGTTTAAAATACAAATGGCAGTAGGCTATATACTATTTTGTCTTTTTCATTTATTATATACGAGACTGGTCTATGTCTGTACATATATAGCTACCACATTCTTTTTAAGTGCGTAGTATTCTACTGTATGGATATAGCAAATTTATTTTAACTACAGTCCCTAAAGAGTTGCTGCATATGCTTGTGAAAGGAACTCCACTTACCAGATAGGATATAGGAGAGGGGTATATTTCAGGCCCTACTCATGTAGGCCTATTTTTTTCTAGTTCAGACAGTAACTTAGGATGAACTCACAGTGGCTCTGACTACTGATGAAACAATTTGGTTGTTTTCAAGCCTCTGCTGCTACAAACAATGTTGCAATCATCCCTGTATATACTTCATTTTATAAATGTGTGAAATGTATCTGAAGGATAAATTCCTAAAAATGGAGTTCCTTGGTAATATGGTATTTACATTTTAAATTTTAACAAGTTTTACTAAATTGCTCTCTGTAGCAGTTTTAGCAACTGCTATTGACAATATGTAAAAATGCCTTAACAGTGTTATCCATCATTTTTATCTTTGCCAATCTCATAAAACTGTAGCTTTAACTGGCATTTCTCTAATTTTGAAGCTGAATATCTTTGCATATGTTTAAGAACAATTTTTACTTCCTACTCTGTAAACTGAAGGATCATAGTTTTGCCCATTTTCCTAATGGGTGCGGGGTCCTTTTATTGATTCACAGAAGCTCTTTACATATAGAAAAAAACTAGCCTTTTATGACATGAATTGCAATCTTTTTTTTTTTTTTTCATATCCTTTGACTTTGAAATGTAGTTGAATTTCCCTAACAAATCTTTTATGGCTTTTGGGTTATGCGACATATTTAGAAAGACTTTCCCCACTTCTGCATTAAAATTCTTTCCTGTATTTTTTCCAACTACTTTATTATTTTTTTATATTTAAATCTCTTCTCCATCTAAACTTCACTTTGGTGTAACCTATAAGGTAGAAATCCAACTGCATTTTCTTCCACATGTATACTCAATTGTCATAACACTATTTATTGAATAATCTAAATCTCCCACTGATCTATTTGAATGCCATCTTTATTATTTCTAAATTTGTATATATATTTAGGTCTACTTCTGGACGTTTTATTGAGTTGTCTGTCTATTCAAGGCTTCAGTATCAGTTATTTTTAACTACCTCGCTTTGTAAAATTCAGAGTTTTACTATAATTTCGGAAGCTAGCTCTTCCCCCTTCTTCATTCTTCTTTTTCAGAATTTCATTGAAGGTTTTTAAGCAGTAAAGTGACACAATCTGATTTGTTTTAAGATCATTTTGCTAACAATATAGAGGGGAAAAAAATGCAAAGGATAAGAATGGAAGCAGGAAGACAAGTGGGTAGTCACTGCAATGAACCAGAGAAAAGATGATGGTGCCTCAGACAAAAGATGTAGCAATAGGAGTGATAAGAAGTAAGGAACAATAGAGAGGAAGTCTGAGGAAAATAAAAGTGTTCTTATTTAGACATATTATTTGAGATGGCTATTAATCATCTAAGTTGAGGCATAAAGTAGGCAGTTGGATACAGGAATCTGGAGCTCAGAGGTCACAGCAAGAGAAATAAATCTGGGAATAAGCCACCATACAGGTGGTGTTTAAAATCACAAGAAGTGGAATGCCTGGGTGGCTCAGCAGTTGAGCGTCTGCCTTCAGCTCAGGTGATCCTGGAGTTCCAGGATTGAGTTCCACATTGGGCTTCCTGCATGGAGCCTGCTTCTCTCTCTGCCTATGTCTCTGCCTCTCTCTCTCTCTCTCTCTCTCTGTGTGTCTCTCATGAATAAATAAATAAAATCTTAAAAAAAAAAAAAAAAACAGAAAAAACACAGGAGATATTGAGTCCCTGGGAAATAAGGTAGATTGAGAATAAGGGCAAGTATGCTGACCTGGAAGTTGAAGAACAGATTTCAAGAAGGAAGGGGAGATTAATTTTATCAAATGCTAAAGGATGAGTAAAATGAGAACTGCAAATTGACCACTGGATTTGCAAAATAAAGACTGATGGTGACCTTGACAAGAGCAGTTTTAGTGGAATGGTGCAGACAAAGCCAGACTTAAGTGAGCTAAGTAAGGAAAGATAACAGAAAGGAGAATTGAGGCAGGAAGTAGAGGCCACCCTTAAAGGAGATTTTCTAATATGGAGAGTAGAGAAATAGGACAATAGCTGAAGGACTATGCTATTAATATATATACATGTTAAAGATTTTTATTTATTTATTCATAGAGACACAGAGAGAGAGAGAGAGGCAGAGACACAGGAAGAGGGAGAAGCAGGCTCCATGGAGTGAGCCCGATGCAGGACTTGATTCCGGATCTCCAGGATCACACCCAAGGCCGCAGGCGGCACCGCTGAGCCACCGGGGCTGCCCTAAAATATCTTTTTAAATAGATATTAAGTATTACTGCATGTTTTTGTATCAGTGAACATGAGGAAAAAGAGGTGGGGGCAAATCCAGAGTACATAAAGAAATTCTATAAATCAATAAGGAAAAAATTCAACACAAAAATGGGGAAAAATAAAAAATAGGAAATTCAAAGAAATTTCAAATGTTCAAAAACATAGAAATATGGGCAGCCCCGGTAGCTTAGCAGTTTAGCACCGTGTTCAGCCCAGGGCCTGATCCTGGAGACCCAGGATTGAGTCCCACATCAGGCTCCCTGCATGAAGCCTGCTTTTCCCTCTCCCTGTCTCTCTCTCTCTCTCTCTCTCTGTCTCTAGTAAATAAATAAAATCTTAAAAAACAAAACAAAACAAAAACATAGAAATATAAGCAAACATGTAGTAATTAGTGATCTGCAAAATAAAACAAGAAGATATTACTAAACAGATTGACAAAAAAAGAAGTTTATTTTTATTTTTATTTTTTTTATTTTTTTTTTATTTATGATAGTCACACAGAGAGAGAGAGAGAGAGAGAGGCAGAGACATAGGCAGAGGGAGAAGCAGGCTCCATGCACCGGGAGCCCGACGTGGGATTCGATTCTGGGTCTCCAGGATCGCGCCCTGGGCCAAAGGCAGGCGCTAAACCGCTGCGCCACCCAGGGATCCCAAAAAAGAAGTTTAAATCTGACAACATCAAATTATAGTGAGGCTGTGGAAATAAGTAAAATCATAAACTTCTGGGGAACAAAAACTGAAACAGCCATTTTAAAAACTAAAAATGCTAATGTTCTTTGACTCTGAAATTCTATTTTATATCTACACTTGACAAACACCTGCACATGTGCACACAGAGATGTATATAAGGATGTTCAATGTACCAGAGATTTTTAATAGTCAAAAACTGGAAGCAATCTAATGTTCATCAACAGGGCAATGGATAAACAAAATGTGTTACTTCCACATACTACTATATAGTAGTCAATAAACTAATAAATTAATTCAGTAGAGTCAGAGAATACAAAACTAACATATGGAAATCAGTTGCATTTCTATACACTAATAATGAGCTATTAGAAAGAGAAAATTGAAAAACAATCCCGCTTATAATTACATCAAAAAGAATAAAATACCTAGGAATAAGTTTAATCAAAGAGATAAAAGATCTGTACCCTGAAAACTATAAGACACTGATGAAAGAAACTGAAGAAGATAAAAATGAATAGAAAGCCATATGCCATGCTCATGGATTGGAAGAATTAATACTCTTAAAACACCCATACTACCGAAAGGTATCTACAGATTCAATGCAATTCCCATCAAAACATCAACATTTCTCACAGAACTAGAAGAATACTAAAATTTGAAACCACATGAACCCTGAAACCCTATGAAACCACAAAAACCCTGACTAGCCAAAGCAATCTTGAGAAAGAAAAACAAAGCTGAAGGTATCACACTCCCTGATTTCAAACTATACTACAAGCTACAGTAACCAAAACAGTATGGTACTGGCATAAAAACAGACACATAGAATACATAGATATTTGCAAATCATTCATCTGATAAGGGATTAATATCCAAAATATATGAAGAACTTACATAATTTAATATCAAAAAACTAAATAGCCCAATTAAAGAATGGGCAGAGGACCTGAAAAGGCATTTTCTAAAGAAAACATACAGATGGTCAACAGACACATGAAAAGATGATCAACATCATTTATCATCAGGGAAATACAAATCAAAACTACAATGATTTATTACCTCAAACCTGTCAGCTCAGATATTATTTAAAAAATAATAACAAGTGTTGGCAAGGATGTAGGAAAAAACCCTCATGCACTGTTGGTGAGAATGTATACTGGTGCAGCCACTGTGGAAAATAGTATAGAGTTTCCTCAAAAAAATTAAATATAGAACTACCATATGATCCAGCAATTCCACTTCTGGGAATTTATCCAAAGAAAACCAAAACACCAAAGGAAGAAATACATTCACTGCAGCATTATTTGCAATAGCTAAGATACAGAAGCAACCTAAGTGTCCATTGATGGATGGATAAAGATGTGATACACACACAGAAGAATATAACTCAGCCACAACAAAGAATGAAATCTTGCCATTTGCAACAACATAAATGGACCTGGCAAGTTATTATGCAAAGTGAAACAAGTCAAACAGAGAAAGACAAATACCATAGGATTTCAATTGTATGTGGAATCTAAAAAAACAAAACAAACAAAACAGAAACAGACCCATAGATAAAGAAAACTGTTGGTTAACAGAGGGAAAGGTTAGGGGGGCAGGCAAAACAGGTGAAGGGGATTAAGAGGTACAAAGTTCCAGTTATAAAATAAATAAGCCATGGGGATGTAATGTACAGCATAGAGAAAAAAATAATACTGTAATAACTTTGGTGACAGATGGCAACTAGACTTATTGTAGGAAACATTTTGTAATGTATAAAAATATCAAATCACTATGATGTACTGAGGTACTCTCTAGGATAGGATACTGTATGGCAATTATACAAAAGGATATTGTACCTCAATTATACTTCAATTAGAAAAAAAACAAGGATGGATCCCTGGGTGGCGCAGCGGTTTAGCGCCTGCCTTTGGCCCAGGGCACGATCCTGGAGACCCAGGATCGAGTCCCACGTCGGGCTCCCGGTGCATGGAGCCTGCTTCTCCCTCTGCCTGTGTCTCTGCCTCTCTCTCTCTCTCTCTCTGTGACTATCATAAATAAATAAAAATTTAAAAAAAAAAAAAAAAAACAAGGTCACCTGGGTGGCTCGGGTGAGCTTCCAATTCTTGATTTCGGCTCAGGTCATGATCTCAGGGTCATGGAATCAAGCCCGGTTGGGCTCAGAGCTCAGCGGGGAGTCTGCTTGAGATTCCCTCTCAACCCCTCCCTCTTCCCCCTCCCCTGTGAACTCTCACTCTTTCTCTCTAAAATAAACCTTTAAAAAAAAAACATAAATTTTAAAAGAAAATGAAAAAGAGATAGGAGAAAATAAGCAAATAAGCCCAATCTAACAATGTTTAATTTTTAATGGTGGGAATACAGTACAGCAGAAATTGGCAAAGTATGGAGTGGACCAAGTCCAGCCCACCACCTGTTTCCGTAAATATAATTTTATTGGAAAACAGCCACTCACTCATGATGGATTGCCTATGGCTACTTCTGCACTATAACAGCTGAGATGAGGAGTTGCAACAGAGTCTGTATGGCCTGCAAAATCTAAAATACTTACTACATAGATCTTTATTGAAAGTTTACTGACTTTTGCAGGTTTTCTTCTTCAAGCTTTCCTGTATCTCACCTTTCCCTGAAATTTAAGACTATTTAAATAACTTGACAGAAATTCACACTAAAATCTCATAGAAACAAAGAAAAGATTCTAAAACTATTAGATTTTTAAACATTGTAATAGTACTACATATTTATTACTATACTTGCTATAGACTAAACTGAAAATATTAATCAGAGCGATTCTGTAACAGTTTATTTAAGATTTTATTTATTTGAGAGAGAAAGCACACCGAGAGGGAGAGAGAAGCAGACTCCACATGGGGTTCAACCCCAGGACCCTTGTGTTTATGACCTGGGCCGAAAGCAGAAGCTTAACTGACTGCACCACCCAGATGCCCCTATAACACAGTTTAAATGACTGGTGAATTACAGAGGTACTCCATGTAGGGAGAAAAAAATACACAGCATAATCATATTTAATATAAGGGATATATTCCTGAAAACCCTGAATAATTCAAAACTAACCATCCCACACACACAGAGGGATGCATTCTCAGAAAACATCTGCAACTAATATAGAACACTTTTATAATATACACTAATAACATATTAAGTGTAATATATTAGTATAGTATAATATGTAGTACATTAATACCTTAATTATATAGTTATGTGGTTAACAGAATTATTAATTCTGTAACACAGTAATTTATTAATCAAGTAACTTTAAAATACAATTAAATGTATAATACATAATATACTAAGTACAAAGTTAACTTAATGGTATTTCATTAACTAATATAGTTTCCAGCCTGAAAATACTAAGAAGTTATCATCTTCCAACAACACAAGTTAAGGAGAAGGATAAAAGGTATCAAATCAGGAGAAGCTCTCTCTCCACATCATGGGGAAGGCTAGTCTGAGTCCCTGGAAGACTTCTGCTAACAAATGAATCTAATGTGGCTGGTTCTTTTCTCTCCTTTTTATTTTCCCACTGAAGATTTTTTTTCCCACTGAAAATTTCTTGATATGCAGGCACACTGTCCATTTTTCACCTTGCCACCATGAAATAGCAATCCACATTTGGATCATTTTCTTTAATAATAGCAATTGTTGCTGGAGTATGTTCAAAATCATATGCCAGGTACTTCACTGTTGGCTGCTGTGCTGAAGGCCCAGGCTAACTCCTTGGGCCCTCCTCCAGCTACCTTTGTTTTCCTAATTCTAGCAAGCCTTCCTTTATTAATCCATGGAGAACCACCCAAGGAAAATGTCAACATCTCCTTCACCAACCTTGCACAAATTCATCATCTTTCACAGACTCTTTATTAGGTGTGAGGCTGTCTTCCAGGTTAAAGCCTCTTTAGGTTATGGTAAAGCTGAAATGTTTTTGATAGCTTCGGTTAGCAGATATAGCTTGCCTGCTCATTTTTATATTCTTAAAACCTCAGTAGGCTTTAAAATTGGAAAGCCAGCCATGACTTGTAATAAACCTTTTTGTCTCACTTTCAATTCCTTTCAAATCATCAAAAATACTTCATGCCTTAGCACAGGCGACGGCTTGGCCTTAGGGGCACATTATGGCAGCAATGATCTTGCAGCTGTGTTGCCAGGATTTTTTCCATTTATTCCATTATTCTGGCCTGGTTCTAAGATATTTTTATGTGAACTAAATAATGTACCTTCTTTAATGCTGCTTTTGGTTTTTTGAGCATTCTCTCTAATATTCTGCAGGTTGCACTCTCCTAAATGAACAGCATGGAGGTTCATAGTTGAGCCTTCATGACAGAGTTTTATCACATCCAACTTCTGTTCCAAAGATACTGAATTTGGGGCATACACTTTTTAGCACTAGCACTATTACTACTTAATGAATTTAAATGAGAATGTTATACGATATACAAAAACATTTTTAATTGCACTAAAAGCAAATGTTAAGAGAACAGCCAAAAATAGTCACCCAAAAACATTAACCCAAGATCTGATACACATCAGGTTCATATGATATTGATAGAGGATGATGGGAATTGTTTCCTGCTAACACAAGACACAGACAACAATGACATAGTTTGCAATCCTTTCAGCCTGCCAGATTTGAAATTATGCATTTCTTCAAAATATTTTTTTTAATTTTGGAAAGTTTCACAATATTTCAAATTTGAGACATAAAGTGGGAATTTAAATGTATTTTTACTTTGCACTATTTTCAGCCTCACATAATTTGAAGATGCTTAAAACACTACACTGAACTTTTTCAAAAGACTTCCTTTTTTTAAATAGGCTCCACACCCAGTATGGAGCCCAATGTGAGGCTTGAACTCACAACCCCTGAGATCAAGACTTGAGCTGAAACCAAAAGTCAGACACCTTAACTAACTGAGCCACCCAGGCACCCCTCAAGAGACTTTCTACTTTTCAAGAAAAATACTTGAATGTAGTAAAAGAGAAAAATAATCAATCAGATGGAATTAGTAAGTATTTAAAGAAATTAAGAAGCCAGAATGCAATAAGTCAAAAACATATTCTTATTAATGTTGTAACCTTAAGGTCCCAAAACAAAAAAAAATTTTTTTAAGATTTTATTTATATATTCATGAGAGATGAGAGCGGCAGAGCCATAGGCAGAGGGAGAAGCAGGCTCCCCATGGGGAGTCCGATGCAGGACTCGATCCCAGGACCCTAGGATCACGACCTGAGCCAAAGGCAAACATTCAACCACTGAGCCACTCAGGCTCCCCAATCCCAAACAAAACTAATAACATGATAGGGCAGCCTGGGTGGCTCAGCGGTTTAAGCGCCTGCCTTCCACTCAGGGTATGATCCTGGGATCCTGGGATCGAGTCCCTTGTCGGCTCCCTGCATGGAGCCTGCTTCTCCCCCTGCCTGTGTCTCTGCCTCTCTCTCTCTGGGTCTCTCAGGAATAAATAAATAAAATTTAAAAAAGAAAGAAAAAGAGACTTTCTTTAAAAAAAAAAAACAACATGATAGATTACTCTTTTTAAAGACTAAGCTCCACATAAAATATATTCAGGTATGTCTTAGAATACTACATTCAAAACGAAAATAAACAAGTGGCATTATGAGGAAAAATATTAACAATAAACAGTAAAACTTACATCTTCGATGATCTTTGCTGCCTCTTTAGTAACTGCTGCACCTGTTATAAATTAAAATATACATTACTATCCCCAGAATATACAGATGTAAACACTGAGACCATGAAATTATTTTCCCCTTACTAATAAGGTGGGTTGGAGTCTAGTCCAGAATTTCACAAAAAATGGTCCGAGGAAACTGGACATCAGTATCACCTGGGATGCTGGGAAAAGGTAAAGAATCTTGGGCCCCAATCTCATCCAGCTGTATTAGAATCTCCAGTGATAAAGGCAATTCTGTTAAAATCACTTAGGTTCTTAAAAAAAATAAACTATACATGCCACTTCCTTCTCTATCTAGGCCAACCTACTTGCTACTCACTTCTCCTCTGAGAAAAAAGGAGCATGTTTCCTTATATGAATATAAATGTAAATATTAGCAACAAGAGCTGCTTAGACTAGACAGCAGTCCAACCAAATGCCTTTATATCAAGTCATACCTTTTAATACACTGTTAGTGTTCCCTGTGGGCTGGGTAGGAGATATTTTTGCCAATGACACCACACTGGTTATAACTGGTGTTGTATTTTTCCTTGCAGAAGGGAGCTCCACTGAAGCACTTTGCGCCTTATATATATTTACTGATTAAAATAAAAAGGTAAGACCTAGTATAAACAAAAGGGTTACACACAAAAAAACCCTGTTTAACAACTAAAGTTTTCAAGGAGCAGTGCAAATATCTAACTCTATATAATGTTACAGAATATATCTTTCTATATAAAGAGTGATTCTGGTCAGATTAACATTCATTAGGACTTAGAGACAGGCTGGTTCTCTAAAATTATAAAATTCAAATGCTATTTAACAGGTAAAAATATAGGCATTAGCTTCAGAATCAACTGGCCTTTTCTATTAGTGAATATTAAAACTCCTCTACCTAAGCTTGCTTCAAATAAAAATTTAACATGACAATTTTTATAAATAAGTTGGTGAGGCACCTGTTCATCTGCTAGTTTTCTGTCAACCCATTTTATAAAATGAAAATTCTTCCTGACTGGTCTTAGGGAATGGATGAAGACATAAAAGCCTGGCACGTGGCATATGTGATTAAGGTGGTGATCAACAGGATTGCAAAGGCGGACAAGGGCCAGACTGCAAGGACAAAGCACATGGATTCTGTGAATTCAACAGCACTCCAGGCTTTGATCAGAGAGCATAATACCAAATGTTTTGAACCTAACTCAGAGAATACTACTTCAAGGAGCTACTTTAAGAACATGCCACATATATATCTATTCATCTGGATATTTTGACCATATTAGCTGTCCTACTTGCAAAATTATTTTATTCTTAGCCAAAAAAAAACTTTGCTACCTATGAAGAACTGGTCTACTTTATTTTTCTGATATAATTAATGTGTTGGTTTTTTATTCCTTGGCTACAAGCAAGCTCCGGATCAAATCTGATGCCAGTCACAGCAACTATATTATACTTCTATCCTCTCCCTTTGTTTGCCCTGATTTTCTAGTTTATTAACTTAAACTAATTAAGTTTAATTACACATATCCCTTAGTGGAAGTTATTTATGTATAGATATATTCAAGTAAAAGCAATCAAATCTAATTTTCCTATAAAATTAGTGCTTATCCATGGTATGTTTGATTATGACAGCAAAAAAGCATCAGGATTGACTAAAGGGCAATCTTTAAGAATTCTTATAGGAAAAAAAAAGAAATCTTATAGGAAAATTTTTTTTTTAATTTTTTATTGGTGTTCTTATAGGAAAATTTAAGAAAATCCAGGCTATCTGGATCCAGTAAAATTTTGTTTTTATTGTATTATTTACAACTATGTGTGCCAATTGTATATCCTAGCACTGACATAAAGATCCTGTTAGTCAAGTTTAATTTTACCTTTATTTTGTGAAAGAGGATCATTCATAATTTGCCAATGACAGAACTCCAAGACGCAAAATAAGTTACAAAAATGTTTGATGTTTCCTCGCCATTTGATGGACTCACTTAGCTTACCCTGTCGTTTACAGCCATCGCACTTGGCCATCTGAGAAAGAAATGTAAGACAGGATAGACTTAAGACCACAAAATAATGCAAAGAAAACATTAATCATAAAACTAGAAGGCACTATCAAAACAGGATGCATAAGTCAGATGAAATCACAAAACATAAGGATTAAAATAATGTGGTTAAAATTAGATATACTTAATTATTTGTTGCACATAGATGCCCTCAATCTATAGAATATAAAAATTGATCTCCCATTTTCAAAATTACTGATGAAGGAATCTAAAGATAGGTTCTACTTTTAAGAGGTTAAAAAGCAGCACAATGTAGTAGAAAGAATATGCAGTTTGGAGTTATAAAGACATTGATTTATTGATTTATTCAAGAAATATCTAATTAGGTATCCTTTGTCTTGAGTATTGAGATAGTTTCCTGGTCATATAATTATGATAAAGACATATTTCTCCACCAAAATGATTACGCTTTAGGGGGTAGGTAGAAAAATAAACATGATTTCACTGGAGTGTTACAGGTGCTGTCTAGCTATCACCCACCAGGTGCATTATTTCTCCTCCCTGGATCTTGCTCTTTTTCCTTATTTATAAACTGGTAGTAATACCTCTAAGGATCGTAGTAAGGATTAAATAAAATAACACTTATGAAGCACTGGATGTGTGTTAATGCTTCAATTAATTGTAGCTTTCACAGTCTTTCAAAAAAGTAATTTCTTTTACAATGAGTGGGTAAGGAGGTCAGAGTCATCTGATCTATGAAGTGAGAACAAGGTCTGACTTTTAATTCATCAGAGTAACCTTCTGAATGAGAGAGCCACTTAAGGCAACATAACTATGTAAGGTTCTAAGTTGAAAGAACTCAGTTATAAATAAGGTCAATATGCCTCAAGAGAAAGCCAAATATAAAAATAAAACGAACATATGCTCAAACAACAGCAAAATCTCCAGAAATCCTATACTCTTTACCCCCAAAGTTTCATATTTATATTCAACTGAATTTTGCTTTAGGAGCCCATAATTTATTTTACCCAGTTCCAAACACTAAATTTTACTTCACATGATCCAAAACATATTTTAAGAAAATAATTTGTACTAACTTCAGAAAGCCAAAGAGGTAGATTACATTTACCTGATAAAATAAAACTGTAAATTTGGACATGCAATCTTCACAACAAAACTCTTCTAACTTGCCCTCCAATCGATTTTCGACCAAATTAGGGGATGTCTGTGAGCAGTAACTGCACATCTTACAGTAATTTCCCCATCGTTCTCCAAAGTCACGGGCAGAGAGGAATTTGCAAACTGAGAACCAAAATGGATGAAAGGAAGAAACATCAAACTTACATTAACCTGAAGGAGGTAAAGTGAGTTTCCACAGTCTCAGGTACCAACTTAGCTAATTTCTAAATACTTGACATAATTATTTGCTTCTAGAATAGGAGCAAGGATAGTCTCTATATTCACAAAACAAAATTGTAGCACCTTTTAAATACACTTTAAATATTAGGCCATCTATTTTCAGAAACATCAGCGATCTAAAAGTTTCTTAAGCCAAGAAGCAGTAATTGCTTAAGCACCCTCTTTACAAGGGGGTACAAGAACAGAAAGATCTCTCAAGTCATTGCTAAACTTATGAAGAGGTTGGTTTGTTTGTTTTTTTTTAAGATTTTATTCATTTATTCATGAGAGACACAGAGAGAGACAGAGAGAGACAGAGAGAGGCAGAGACACAGGCAAAGGGAGAAGCAGGCCCCACGCAAGGAGCCCGACGTGGGCCTTGATCCTGGGTCTCCAGGATCACGCCCTGGGCTGAAGGCAGGCGCTAAACCACTGAGCCAGGGATCCCTGGGTAGCGCAGTGGTTTAGCGCCTGCCTTTGGCCCAGGGTGCGATCCTGGAGACCCGGGATCGAATCCCACGTCGGGCTCCTGGTGCATGGAGCCTGATTCTCCCACTGCCTGTGTCTCTGCCTCTCTCTCTCTCACTGTGTGCCTATCATAAGTAAATAAAAAATTTTTTAAAAATAAAATCTTGGGATCCCTGGGTGGCGCAGCGGTTTGGCGCCTGCCTTTGGCCGGGGGCGCGATCCTGGAGACCTGGGATCGAATCCCACATCGGGCTCCCGGTGCATGGAGCCTGCTTCTCCCTCTGCCTGTGTCTCTGCCTCTCTCTCTCTCTCTGTGACTATCATAAATAAATAAATAAAAATTAAAAAAAAATAAAAATAAAAATCTTTAAAAAAATAAAATAAAATAAACCACTGAGCCACCTGAGCTGCCCTGAAGAGGTTTTTTTAACTCTATACTAATACCATTGACCTAATTATCTTTCAAAAGTCTTTGAATTTTAAAGCAATTTCTTTAAAATTACTGTAATTTAAAAAAATCACCACAAGCCAATCATGATCACAAATATATTACAATATTTAACATTTTTTTTCAGGGCACGTGGCCCAGTCAGTTGAGAATCCAACTCTTAAAAAAAAAAAAAAAAGGGAGGGGAGAGAGAGAGAATCCAACTCTTGGTTTCAGCTCAGGCTATGATCTCAGGGTCGTAAGATCAAGCCCCACGTCAGGCTCCGTGCCCTGAATGCAGTCTGCTTAAGACTCGCTCACTCGCTCACCCCTCCTCACGTGTTCTCTCTCTCTAAAATAAATAAATCTTTAAAATATTATTAAAACTTTTTTAATATTTAAATTAAAACTTTTTAACTTTATTGAAACTTTAATATTTAAATTAAAACTTTTCAACTTTATTAAAAGTTTTTTTAATATTTAAATTAAAACTTTTTTAACAATATTATTAAAACTTTTTTTCAAGTTTTCCTTTATTGAGATTATTATAATATTTAGAAGTATAGACTTTAAAGTGACTTATGTATAAAAATAAGTAAAAAGTAAAAAAAAAAGTGAATTAAGCATCAACTCAAGAAAAAAGCCTCAAATTACACATAAAATAAAATTACTTGAAAATTAATTATAGATTAATAGCCCAACTCAGCACGAATTACTTTATAAAACCTGCATGCTAAAAAAAAAAAACAAAAACAAAAACAAAAAAAAAAACCTGCATGCTCTGTGGATAAACTGAATTGCTTGCTTTCTTTACCTTCACTACAAAATGGCTTATCAACCCCTGAGAATCGGACGGTCTCCTTTATAATTTTCTGCAGTTTGCAGTAGTCACACATTGCCATAACTTTATTTTTCTTTTTGTATTCATCAGAGCAATTCTTGCCACAAAACAGAAACATTTTACCCTGCAGAGAAAAAAAGAAAAAACAAAAAACCAATCAGTCAGTGAGATAGAATTAAACAGTTGCTTATCTTTATGAAATCATTCTCCTCATTTCAAAGCAAATTGACTGTCAAAGAGGAAAAGACAAATGTTTCTGATGGATACATCTATATTCCATCCCTTTCAAGATTTCTCTTTACCTTGTAGAAAAGGAGTTCTGGTTTTGTGGCAAACAGATGGCAACAGTGCTGACACTTGAGTTTAACAAGTGTCCGGGCTACCACAACTTGCTGAGATGGGGCAGCAAGAGGCCGGAAACTGGCTGTGGCAGAGGCAGAGCTGCTGATGGAGCCAGGGGGACCGGAAGCAGGACCAGAAGCAGAACCAGAACCAGAACCAACAGAGGTGTTACCTCCTGCAGCTGACACTGCTGACCCAGACGGTGGGTTTACAACCACTTGACCCTGAGATGGGGCCCCCGCTGAAGAGTTTGTTCCTTTTGGCTTATTAAATACATTCTGGAAGAACACAAATAAGACAAAAGTTTTAGCGACTGAGAAGTAATGTGACTTGGGTAATTTTCATTTTCTCGTTTTAATAAATTAATGTCCCCACAAATATTTCCTAAACGCTTTATAAAGTAGTTCAAAGAAAGAGTTTAAATGGCAAACTTGCAGAATAGAGGGACTAAGAAACACATTAAAAGATTAAGAATTGGAATTTGGGCTTCCCAAACACCTCTAATACAGGGTTCTGATAAATTAGAGCAGACCTCTTCTTTCCCCCAAAATACCTCTCCATTGGCACTTCCATCACCAACCAGCCTTTGATGGCCAGGAAGAGCACAGAGGCCACCAGGAGTCTTTTTCACCCTGGAGCCAGGAACACTGTATCAGGCATCTTGTCACCCCAGAAGGTCACTAAACTCTACTTTATTTCAGAGAATGAGGAACAAATGGGACAAGTAAATGGAGGCCTCCTCCATGCCAGGAGTCATGTATTTGGCCCAGGATGAGAGGAAGGGACACATGAGCACCTATCTGAACCCTATCTTAGTTTCTATCCTTTTGAAAGGCAGAGAACCAAGGGCAAGAGTGGGAGGGAGGGTAGTTTAGCTAAGGACCCTCGAAAAGGAAAATAGTACTGAAGTTCAATGCCCGGCTGGGACGTTTTGCAGAAATGACTTCTGGGACCAGAGTTGAAGAGGTTTTTTTCTAAGTTAAATATAATCTTTTGTAAATATGGACCTTCAGCACTCAATACACTGCCATAGACCAATGCCTAAGAGAACCTCAGGGGTTAAATACTCCCTTAGATCATACCTGGAAAGCCACCACACAACTGGAGCTGCAGAAGCTATATATAGTTCCATTGGACATGGCTAGGTGATACTGAGGGATTGCTGAGGTTTTACAACTATGACATGAAACCTGGACACCTTGGTAACAAAAAATAAAAACCAATGAATAAGCTACATAGATGAACAAATAATCCAAAAGTGTATTAGAAGGATTAAAAAATACTCAGTAATATACAAAACCAGAATCAAGGAACTTTAATCTGTGCTGACTTCAACTAATCACAGTGAAGTCCTACTTAATACAAAAAATTGGAATTTACAAGTTTTTTCCTTTTTTTTTTTTTCTTTCTTTTCACACAAAACTACAAAATAAATACCTCAGCCAAGAAAAATCCGTGAAAAACTATTTTCACTTAAAAATGAGTTCTTTGAAAGTAAACCTTGGGTCTCAATTGAACTGCATAAATTCAGTTTATAACAAAAAGAAAGAAAACCAGCTATGTTGTTCTTCAATAGTTACTAAATCTATAAATTTATCAAATTTAAATATTACCTGAAGAAATAACTGTCTTAACTCTGTAAGCAGATAAGCAATTAATAGAGCAGAAAAGCTCGGTTTTTCCTGAGTCATTGGTAGTCTCAATCATTTCAGCTGAGGGCCTCAATGATTTCCCCAAGGCATATGGAGGAGTTTGGGCTGAATTCTATCAAGAAAATAAAATAACATTTAGATATCTAGCAAAAACATACAAGTTGTTAAAGAAAAAAGAAAAGCTACCTACAAAGACTGCCTTTAGTTGAAATATTTGAACATGACTATAAGGCCATTCTAAGTATAGATTTTTCTGGAAGTTGGAATGTGGGAAAAATAAGTTCTTTCAGACAATAACAAAGTGTAAATTGAAGAAAATTAGTAACTATTCATATATTATTAACAACAACAAAACACATTAAAAGTAATGGGGTTTTTTTTTTAACATTCAAGTTTATTTTTTTTTATAAATTTTTATTTATTTATGATAGTCCCACAGAGAGAGGGAGAGAGAGGCAGAGACACAGGCAGAGGGAGAAGCAGGCTCCATGCACCGGGAGCCCGACGTGGGATTCGATCCCGGGTCTCCAGGATCGTGCCCTGGGCTAAAGGCAGGCGCCAAACCGCTGCGCCACCCAGGGATCCCGTAATGGGTTTTTAAGTGCATTCGTAATGCACTTTTCTCATTACAAATAAAGATGACCAGATGATACATGAACCAACAGACCATTCATTCTCAGTAGATCCTTGACATCAATCTAGATCATCTATCACCTTTAAGGTTACTTAACCAGTAAGACTCTTTAGCAAGAGGAAATAGAAATGATGTTCAATGTATATTAGGAGATCTTACAGAACTACCTGTTTTTCAAGCTGAGTTCACAACAGAATCTGCCTGTAACTTTACTCATGTTTTTAAAAACTATAATAATGATGGCTACCATTTATATAAATTACCAATATTATTATTTATTCAGTGCTCACCACGAGCTAGGTCCTACACTAAATAACTTATATATAATCATAGAATCCTTTCAACAACATAGTGAGATACTTTTAAAAATTATATTAACCAAAAGTTTAAATTAATTTTAATTCAATTAACAAATAAACAGAAAAGCGGGAGATTAAACATTTCATCTCACTCCAAAGTTCCAGGCTAACCATTACACTATTTTGCCATGGACACAACAAAAAGTCTTTTGATAAGAAGTTATATAGGGTAGGTATTTACCCCAAAGATACAAACATAGTGATCCAAAGGGGCACCTACACCTAATGTTTATTAGCAGCAAGATTCACAACAGCCAAACTATGGAAAGAGGCTAGGTGTTCATTGACAGATGAATGGATAAAGATATGGGGTATATATACAATGGAATAGTACTCAGCCATCAAAAAAATTAAATCTTGCCATTTGCAAAGATGTGGATGGAACTAGAAGGTATTATGGTAAGTCAGAGAAAGAGAATTATCATATGATCTCACTCATATGTGGAATTTAAGAAACAACACAGAGGATCATAGAGAAAGGGAGGGAAAAATAAAACAAGACAGAAGAAGAGGGAGACAAACCTTAGGAGACTCTTAATCACAGGAAACAAACTGAGGGTGGCTGGAGGGGGTGGGGGGGACGGGGTAATGGGGTGACAGGCATGAAGGAGGGCATGTGATGTAATGAGCAGTGGGTGTTATATAAGACTGATGAATCACTGAGCTCTATGATTGAAACTAATACTACACCATGTTAATTGAATTTAATTTTAAAAAAGAGGTTATATGGAGAATTAAGTAGTAGGAAAATACAAATTTGTGAAGTTTCACTAAATAATCTTCCTGGTAAAAGAGGAACATCATTTATGCAGTTGACAGAGTATAATACCAGCAACAAAATAAGGAATAGACCTGATTTTTGGATCATGTATATAAAAATAACATGGATTTTATTTCTCATGAAAACAGTAACCTAACTGCCAAAAGTAGTAATTCCTAGAAAAGGGAAACTTTTCAAAGATAAATGTCCACTAACAAGTGCTCAGAGGAATTAAAAATAAACTTGCTAACTGAAAAAAAAATTATCATTTATACCTTTTTTTAGAAAAGTAACTTCTTAAAGATTTCAAATCATTCTGCAATAATTAACCCAAATTGATCTATTTAGTAACCAAATGAATCTGTTCATTATAAAAAATAAAAATTAGCTAACATAGTCTAATAAGGCATGTTGCCAAATTCATTCTAAAACACATTAAAAAAATAATAAAAATTAAAAAAAAATAAAACACATTAAAATATACTTTTTTCTAAAAGGAAAAAAATTCACTGATTTTATCACCTATAACTGTTTGGTCATAGTTTATTTACAATAACATGAGGCTTTCTTCACTTCTCAGTATATCATAAAATATTTCCAACTCCTAGCAAAACATAACATTCCATCTGCGAATTCCTGATCACGAAGGAAACCTTAAAACACGATCTGGTTCACCTGTATCATCTCACTGCCACAATCCACACTTACACCACCAGAATCTATCCCACTTTTCTACAGGAGAACTCATACACCAAGATCAACTGACGGGAAGAGTTTACTTGTTTATTCTGTGTTTCATCCCTGCAGGGCCACCCTGGAAGGAGCGAGCCTAACTATATGTGACAGATGGATCTTCATACCTGCTTATACGCTGTGACACTTGTGGAACTAAAAACCTTCTGGGACTGGCATGGGCCAGAGCTACTATAGCAGTAGCTACCACAGTTCTCGCAACAGTTCATGGTGAGATTGTTGGTGGAGTGAAATTTTGAAAAACAGGCATCACTACAAAGACCATGCACCACATTTTGATATTTAACTTCAAATCGAATCTAGGAAATAAAAACACATATACATCCAAAATCAGTAAAGCCAATTAAAAATCTCGGATCTTTGAGCAGAAGCCCAATAAACGTACAATGTGACTTACATCAGCATTCTTTTGACACATACTGCACTTGGTTGAAATGCTATTGGTATATATGGTGACAACAGGTTTTTTCTTTAGCTCATAAGAAGACAGACATGATTGGCTGCAGAAATCTTTGCTAGGAGAAGAATTTTCAAGTCGGGTTGTGATCACATCCTTTGGATTTAAAATGTCTCTAAAAATAAATAACAAAGGCAAAATGAAATGTGTTCTTTATCACTGTAATTTCTTCCTCTCTCTGAGCTAAAATAACTACATTTACTAAGGGCAGCTACTGCTTAGGAGAAAACAGCTGGCTCGGGATAAGGCATATGGAAACCTAAGTTTGGTGATTAGTTCTGTTACTTAGCTGAGTAACAATGAGTGAGGTAATTACTCTCTCAATTTCTCATGTATAACATGGGCTTATGATACCTAATTTACAGATGTATTAAGGGAAAATTATATTTAAAATATATCCAGCCAGATGTTCATGATGTCCGTGAGAAAAATAGGGAGGCTTCCAGCCCCAACCAAGTTTCATCCACCAGAGCCAATGGAGCAAGTGGCCATCCCACAACTCCAGACCACAAAGCACTTGTCCTATTACTAGCCAGCAGCTGCTAAGATAGAAACATGATTGAGACAAGGAATGACATGTTTTGGGTTCTTTTAATTGAGAAGCAAGATTTGGGAAACAGATGAACTACCAAAGATTAATATTTTTAAAATTATCATGATATATAAAACTTAACTGTAACTGAAGAGAGCAAAGAAACATAACCAAAGAGCTATAAAGGTTTGGTAGCAGAGGACAGATGGACTTAAGAATAAAACAGAGAGAATACAAATAATCGAGTCATTCTCTAAGACTCTTCAAGTTATTCTGTAAGAGTTCATGACTATAAAAAGCACTGACAGTAAAAACAAAGATTAAGTATTGCCATTTTTCTGACCAGTATAAAAAAACTATAGGAAATGGCCATCAATTAGAAGCACTAGTACAGGCCACAAAGAATATAATGGCAATAATATTATATACAGTTGTACGTATTGAGTAATTACTACGTACCACACCTTGTTCTCTTTATTCAAATTAACCAACTTTTCACAAAAATTCTGCAAGGTAAGTATTATTATAATTGCCCTTTTACAGATGAGGAGATCAAATCAGAAAGGTTAAAGAGTTTGTCAAGGTTACACAGCTGGTAAGCAGTGAAGCCAGAATATAAACTCTAGGCAGTCTAATTCCACAGTCCATGGACTTAATCCACTATCCTGCCTCCCATCCTGTGCCTTTATTATACAGAGCTGTTCCACAGTAAACTATGAAAGAATAACAATAACAACGAAGTACTTTAATTTTCTAAAACTCACCTAACCTTAAAAATAGGACAGTGAATCTTGGAAACCAAGTGGATATGCTTACACACGGATGAAGTTATTAATTTTGAAAAGTGATTTTTCTACTAAAAACAAAGCAATAAAGAATGTTATTTAATAATGTGAATCTGCCAGTGGTATAATATACACATACATAAACCAATGAGAATGACTTTTTAATGGAAATCTGTGCACATAAATATAAATGCATTCTAAAACCTTATACATCCAAATGAAACTTACACCTTAACAGTTATCTTAAAAAACACACACACGTCCAAAATCCATGGCTCCAACTTTCTTCTAATTTCTCTTTTATTTTTTTTTAAGATTTATTTATTTATGATAGACATAGAGAGAGAGAGAGAGAGGCAAAGACACAGGAGAACGGAGAAGCAGGCCCATGCCGGGAGCCTGACGTGGGACTCGATCCCGGGACTCCAGGATCGCGCCCTGGGCCAAAGGCAGACGCTAAACCGCTGAGCCACCCAGGGATCCCCTAATTTCTCTTTTATTTACAAGAATTCTAGGAACAACTTTTCAATGTGAGAGTCAAATATCACATTTAAGTGTATGACTCAGTTGAACTGTCTATGATAGTCAACTGATAAAGGCATCAAGCAACTTTTGGCAATTTGCAAGAACCAAACCCATGGTATAAACAGATTTGTCACCTAAATCGGTCTACAGGAATGGTTCATAGGCTCTGAATGCAATGCCAAATCAAAAGATAAAAAAAATTTTTTGAGTAAGAGCAGCACTGTGGTAAAACGTCCCTGATGAGAGTGACTATTTTTAAGAGAATAATATGCATTTGGATGTATAAGTTGTGCTACATTCTTTAAATTTTAATTCATTTTATTTTGATATTTGATATCTTGAAACAGAGTATCTAAAAACAGAAAACTAATTTTACCCTTCCAGATCAGTTTCATGAGAATGTATAGAAGAGTTTAAGTAAGATATTAGGAGAACATTTTAGAACAAAACTAAATTTGAAAATATTTATGTAAAATATTTTTAAATTTTTCTTTTTTTAGTTGGAGATTTCCATTTTAACAGGATCATTTTTAGATATGTAAGGCCAACACCCAAGCAGATTAAAAAAAAAAAAAAAACTGTCATATATCTCCAAAGACAAAAGAGGGGCCTATAAATTCTATGTTAACATACATAATGATACCAATTTTATTATTAAAAGTAATAGGATCCTACTTATCAAGCATTTGCTATGTCCTAAGCCCTGGGCTAATAACACTGTTTCATTAAAATCTAAGTAGATACTATTGACCAATGAAGAAACTGAGGCCTAGAAAAGTTAAATATATAGACCCAATGTCAAGGACCATTAATCTAAGGGATAGAGTCATGATCTAAACCAAGCTCTTAACTTTTATCATTTTACATTAATGACTACTGACTGACAACACAATGTATTCCTAGAACTATACTAACACAGGAATAGGCAAAACATGCCAAATTTTTCACACATACTAAGGTAGAGAAAGAAGTTTATTATATGGCTTTGTTGCTATTTCTTCCTTTCTCTGCACCTACATGTGACAGTAAGCAACAATAACCTCCCACAAAAACTCACAAAGATGTTTCAGAAATAAACACATTATTTTTGTAACCACTTAGTGTTTTATCTCCTAAAGAATTAAATAACTTATATACTATTTTATTCTACTTCAGTGACTTTCAAGATAATAAATAATTGTGAATGGTTGTCTACAATTACAGGATATATGAGTGGTCCTACAATTCCCACAAATGGTTTGTTATTTCTTTCCACAGTAAAATTTAAACTTAAAGAGATAGAAAACTGGTTTAGATGACACTTTTAACACCAAGTCTTATTTCATGTTACAAAGCTTGAGATTTTGCAAATTTCTCAATTAGCTAAAAAGCTATTTCCATAGAAACATGCTGAAGAGATTTAAAGTAGCAACAGCATCTTTGGTTTTTGTTTTGTTTTTTTAACAACAGCATATTTGAACTAAACTACATACACATTAAAAAAGTAAAGTAAAAAGGGATGTAATTAAGAATTTTATACTTTGAACAGTTTGTGCAGGTTTTCTTGGGAGGAGGTGGTATGCAGACCCGTGAAGAATATCCAGTGATGCACCGCGTGGAGCAAAAGAGCTGAGTAGATCCGGTCTTATGATATGCAGTTTGCCCTTTATAAAGCATTTTTTTACAACCAGAACAAAAAACCTGAATAGCTACGGCTGGAACCGAAGGAAGCAAAATGTTTGGGCCAGATGATGCAAGAGAAAACTGAAAGCCTGGGGTCAATTGTTGGGCTATAAATACAAAATAAGGGGGGAAAAACAGTTTTAGTATCAATACAAACACATATACATTCTCCATTTTTTAGGGCAAATTCTCAGTCTTAAAATCCAATATCCATGAAGTAACAAGCACTCAAAAACACGGGGTTTCACACTGGATGTTATACTGTATATTGGCAAATGGAATTTAAATAAAATTTTTTAAAAGAACAAAAAAATAAAACAGAGGGTTTCAAACTTTTTTAACAATAACTCAAGGTTAGAACTATATTTCACATTATAACCCAGGAGAAACATACATTTGTGTGTATGTTTATGTGTGTAAAATTTAATCATTCAAACAGTAGTTTCATGAAATAATGTTTTCTTACTACATGCATGACACTCTAATATAATCTTATTCTACTTCCACCTTTTGTTTCTTTATATACATATAACATATATATTTTAAAATTTTGTGTAGATAATCTCTACATCCATTGTGGACTCAAACTCAACCCCGAGATCAAGAGTCACACGCTCCACCAACTGAGCAGCTAGGTGACCCTCTATTCCACTTTTTAAAGTGTCAATCAAGACCAGCTACCCAGTTTAAAAAGCACTGCTTTATCTTAAGGAATAAACGATATACGAGGAGGCACTTTCCCTCAATTCTACTAGCCAAAATATAACAATACTAATCATAATTAACTTATACAGTTATATTTCTTACCAAGTGGACTATCACCAACTGAAAACACGGCACTTATTTTCAGTTCACTTTCTTGAGTTTTCAGCTTTGGGTCATGTCCATACTCCTTAAGGAAAAAAAAGAAATAAATACAGTGTTAGTATCTAAATAAGCCAGAAATTCAAGCAAAAAAATAATCCTGTCATATCTCTTCTACATTCTAATCATAATCACCTTCACAAATACTTCAAAAGTCAAAACTTACAAGTTGTTATACTAGACTTAATCCTTACAAAAAGAACCTTTCAGAACTGGAAGATCTTTCATGACAATTTTAACTACTTTTTTTTTTTTAAGATTTTATTCATAAGACAGAGAGAGAGAGAGAGAGAGAGAGGCAGAGACACAGGCAGAGGGAGAAGCAGGCTCCATGCAGGGAGCCCGATGTGGGACTTGATCCTGGGTCTCCAGGATCACAACCTGGGCTGAAGGCAGACGCTCAACCACTGAGCCACCCAGGGATCCCCTTGTAACCACTTTTCAAATGTAATCTCATATATAGGAGCCACACACAGCTATTTCAATGTTCAGCGCTACCCTTTTTTTAGGCTGTGTTTATAAGGAAGCAATAAATAAAATTAAATCTGAATGACTTAGAGACTGGATCCAATTAGTAATTTTAACCAACAGATTCACAAACTGTCATATCTATTAATGGCAGAAAAGACAAGATTTTCAATGCAATCTGTTCATTATACATAAAATCATCAGAGCCTAAATCAGATTTATCCTAATTATATTCTTTAAAATGCTTTAAGATAAAATATAATCATAAAACAAAATTTTAAAAATACATATATCTATTTTGAAAAAGACTGTTCGGGATCCCTGGGTGGCGCAGCGGTTTAGCGCCTGCCTTTGGACCAGGGCGCGATCCTGGAGACCCGGGATCGAATCCCACGTCGGGCTCCCGGCATGGAGCCTGCTTCTCCCTCTGCCTGTGTCTCTGCCTCTCTCTCTCTCTCTCTGTGTGACTATCATAAATAAATAAAAAATTTAAAAAAAAAGAAAAAGACTGTTCTTTATTCTGAGATGACAACCATCCCTTTTTTTTTTGGTGTTAAAATACATATTTCAAAATAAAGTTTAAAAAAAGTCTTTTCTGAAATAATGGTGATAATAAATAATAGTTGTATTTTTAACATCCCTATACTTAGCAAAATAAATGACTGATAGGTCAGCTCCCAAAGTTACTTTTGAAATTTCTTTGGACTATTACATGCCAAAGACTAGGAACCACTCCATTAATTTACCACTTCTCACGGTGTACTATATAGCACCAAACGAGCTGCTGCGGCCAGTCAGGCAGGAACTATGATCCCTTCTTTATTGACAAGCGAAGTGATTTAAAGATTGATGGTTCAGTAATCTGGCCAAGGTCACAGAGACATGAAGTATACAGAGGGGAATCAAACCCAGGTCTATTCCAAAACCCATGCTATCTCCCTCATAGATGTATAAATATAATGTTTAAAAAATTCTACAGGAGCATTTGCGTGGCACAATCAGCTAAGCATTGGACTCTTGGTTTCAGCTCAGGGTCATGAGATC